>NC_053391.1:166668017-166978913 GCF_905171765.1 Bufo bufo | reverse complement strand
ATATAACTCCGGCCACATAATCACTTGATCATTTATGTACGCTGAATGCATAATTTTTGGGGCCTGTAATCTAACTGGCCAACAGTAAAATTGTTATACGGTGACCGACTAATGTTTCTCCAGCCACATTATCAATTGTTCTTTTCTGTCCGGTGAATGCCTAATGTTTGGGGCCTATACTACAATGGCCTGCAGTAAAAATGTATATTGAATAACCTTCTAAATTACCTCCAGCCACATAAGTACTTGTTCTTTTCTGTCTGGTGAATGTCTAATGTTTGAGACCTCAGAGGAATTCAACACCTGTTGAGGACGACCGTGTATATTATCATTTTGGGTTGTTTCAAGAGGGGGGATTTTGTTAGCCATGCTTTTAATCCAATTTTATATTTTTTGTTCTTTTAAACATATGTATTTGACATCTATTTGTACTGGCCTGCAGTAAAATTGATATCCAATTACCATCTAATATACCTCCAGACACAAAATGACTTTATCTTACATAGGTAAAATTGATTCAAAGATCAAAAAAAGGACTCAAACCACTATCTTGCGCGGAGCGCAGCAGGCCTATGGTGAGGTAGGTTCCAATTCACACAATTCAGACTTGAAGCAGAGAATCTTCTTCACGCATTTAATCACTGGGCTTGCATTCCGACTCCAACAGTCATTTACTCTATTTTCTAGATGTCGTACGGAAAGAGCTTGACATAGTGAAGTACCGCAAGTATTTCATAAATCACACATTTATTGTTATACTCACAAAGTTAAAATTGATCAGCACATATAAAATCATATGGAGTATTTTTCCAGTTTTTACACCTGCCCAACCCGGGTTTCGCTTTCGCTTTCTTAGTCAGGGCAACTCTATGTTTTAATTCCTAGCCGCCCTTTTATAATTATGTGGGCGTTATCGACATTCATCCAGCTTCACTAAAGAACGGTCTGGACTTACTTATACTCCTCCTTACTAATACACTTCAAAACCATAAAAAACTGTTCATCTTAAAAGCTTATAGCTAAAATATATTTTTCATACAAATATTTCAGACCTTTTACTAACATATATTCCATAATCTAATATAGCCTAACAATATGCATTATTAACCCATATAGAGAACATAATTAATTTGGGCTGTGTTCACATTACTCATAAACCGCATCTACCTAAAACACTTGAAATTGTATTTATACCTCATTTACCATTATTTAATAGCAAGATAATTCTTCTCTGTATTCCAAATTTTCCTCTTTTATCCACAACATACACAAACTTATTAGACACTGTTCGCATTCATAAATAAACTTGTCTTTGGACTGCTTTTACTACCTATTTTATTCTTAACCTGTAAGACAGGTTTTGATGTCAAACTCTATGTTAAAACCATTTGGTTGCAGTGTTTCTAACCGATAAATCCATTCCACTTCTTTTCTGTTAATTTTGCCACTGAATCTTCCCCTCTCCACTTAGTTTGTATTTTCTCCAGGCCCACAAATTTCAGACCCTGTGGGTTTTTATCGTGTATCTGTTTAAAGTGTGCAGAAACACTGTGTGTCGCTACACCTTTTTTTATGTACCGTATGTGCTCTTGCACACATGTTTTTAACTTCCTTAGTGTTCTCCCTTCATAGTGGAGGCCACAGGGGCACTCCAGCATGTAGATAATCCCCATACTCTCACAGGTAAGTTCTCCTTTTATCTTGAAACACGAAACATTGCTCCTAGAGGCAGTGGCGTGCCCAGGTTGTTTGGCACCCGGGGCAGGTACTTTCTCTGGCAATCCCTCCCCAATACTTGACAACATACCTCTTACATCCAGGGACATCTCCTGTCATGTAGACCTTCTCTTTCCTCTTCTCCTCCATTAGACCGTCATGAAAAATTATTTCAGTCTCTACAGAGTTTGTAACACAAACACGTTAGATTTCTCAATTTTTCCATCAACCTCCCCATCCTGGTGTCCCAACAGTGTCATCCTGCTGCCACCCCCAATACTGTGCGCGTTGTGCTCCCCAATGTCCCAGGTACTATACTACTGAAAAAATAGTGACCCTAATAGACATAATTGGGGTCATTTATCAAACTGGTGTAAAGTAGAACTGGATTTCCAAAAGATCTGTCAAATATGAAAGGTGGAATTTGATTGGCTACTATGGGCAACTAAGCCAGTTCTACTTTACACCAGTTTGATAAATTACCCCAAATGTTCCTATAGTGCCTACAGCAGCTATAATGTCCCCTAGAGTGCCCCTAGTAATAACAACACCCTATATTGTGCTCCAGGTAATAATCCTTGTATAGTGTCCCCAGAAATAATAGCATGGCCCCTACAGTGCCTCCCCAATAGAAAGGCTCCCATGCTGCCCCCACACAGTAATTTCCCCCACACTGCCCCCACACAGTAATTTCCCCCACACTGCCCCCAAACAGTAGTGTCCCCCACACAGTAGTGTCCCCCACACTGCCCCCACACAGTAGTGTCCCCCATGCTGCCCCCACACAGTAGTGTCCCCCACACAGTAGTGTCCCCCACACTGCCCCCACACAGTAGTGTACCCCACACTGCCCCCATACAGTAGTGTCCCCCACACTGCCCCCACACAGTAGTGTCCCCCATGCTGCCCCCACACAGTAGTGTCCCCCACACAGTAGTGTCCCCCACACTGCCCCCACACAGTAGTGTACCCCACACTGCCCCCATACAGTAGTGTCCCCCACACTGCCCCCATACAGTAGAGCCCCCACACTGCCCCCATACAGTAGTGTCCCCCACCTGCCCCTATACAGTAGTGTCCCCCACACTGCCCCCATACAGTAGTGTCCCCCATACAGTAGTGTCCCCCACACTGCCCCCCACACAGTAGTGTCCCCCACGCTGCCCTCACACAGTAGTGTCCCCCACTCTGCCCCCACACAATAGTGTCCCCCACGCTGCCCCCATACAGTAGTGTCCCCCACACTGCCCCCCACACAGTAGTGTCCCCCACACAGTAGTGTCCACCACGCTTCCCCCACACAGTAGTGTCCCCCACACTGCCCCATACAGTAGTGTCCCCCACACAGTAGTGTCCCCCACACAGTAGTGTCCCCCACGCTGCCCCCACACAGTAGTGTCCCCCACATTGACCATATAATAATTTTTCCGTTACATAGTAATCCCTCTCATAATAATTTTCCCCCCACATAGTATCCCACCATATTCCCCCCCATGTCCCCCAAAGTTGGCACATAAAATAAAATAAAAACATTAGCCCCAACACAGTATCCCACCATATTTTCCCCCCACACGTCCTCCTGTGTGCACCCCGGCCCCCTCATGTCCCCCAAATTTGGCACGTAAAAGAAAAAAAAAGAAAAAAAAACGCCTAAAAGCTAAATACTTACCTGCGCTTGCTCACAGAGTCCCGGCACTGTGCTGCTGAGTTCTGGCACAGGCGCGCGATGATGTCAAAACGCGCGCCTGCGCCGGGACTTCACTGCTGCATAGGCGGCGGGGCAAGGAACTATGCGCTCCGCTCCCTGCCCTGCTGCAGTATGTGGGTGTCAGCGCTTCAACAATGAGAGCTTCCATCTGTATTGATGGAAGCGCTCATTGCTTCTGGGCCTGCTGGCACCCCCCTGAGAGTCGGCACCCGGGGCGGACCGCCCCCTTACCCCCCCCCCTGGGTACGCTACTGCCTAGAGGTCACCTCCTCAGTTTTAAACTGTTTATTTTTCTTGGTGCGGTTTCTGCAAGCTCCACAGAAACCTCACTATGCAAACAGATGTTTATTCTTTTTCCGCTGTGTTGTAGGTAATTGACTATGAACCATTTGTTTTAACATTTGGAGCTCTTCTAAAAATAAAAGTTTTTATGGTTTTGAAGTTTATTAGTAAGGAGGAGTATAAGTAAGTCCAGACCGTACTTTAGTGAAGCTGGATGAATGTCGATAACGCCGACATAATAATAAAAGTGCGGCTAGGAATTAAAACATAGAGTTGCACCTGACGAAGCAAGCGAAAGCGAAACCCGGGTCGGGCAGGTGTAAAACGGAAAAAAAACTCCATATGATTTTATATATGCTGATCAATTTTAACTTTGTGAGTATAACAATAAATGTGTGATTTATGAAATACTTGCGGTACTTCACTATGTAAAGCTCTTTCCGTACGACATCTAGCAAATAGAGTGAATGACTGTTGGAGTCAGACCGCAAGCCCAGTGATTAAATATGTGAAGAAGATTCTCTGCTTCGTCTGACTGTGTATATTCCCATCGGTGGTGTATGAGCTGCGCGGTCTCATTTATATAACATAATCATTTGATGTTTTCTGTCAGGCGAATGGCAAATTTTTGGGGCCTGTAGTCCCGTAGCCTAAAATAAAAAATTTCTAGCCTCCAGCAGACCACATTTTCGACAGTTTCCCTTTAAGATGCATAAAAATGGCCCCTGATTAAAATACTTATTTTTTGTGGGAATTTTTGCCATTGATCCCACTCTGGTATGTCACTGTCCATCTTGCGGGCCGATTTGTGCACTTCTTGTAAGTATTTGGTGGCTGCAATAATGACCTGAAGGTTTTTCAGGTTCGCCTGCCATTAAAATGAATGGGGCCCGCCGCGAACTTGTGGTTCACGAACATTTGATTGCGTTCGCGCGATCGCATTAGCGAATCGTCCCGGCCGATGTTCGTCCATCACTAGTTGCCAGAATTGTAGATCTCTTGGTGAGAGGGTATAGTACACATAGGCTTTGATGATTTCTTTAAGCCATGGTATATTTAAGCTGTACCTATTCATAAGGAAGTTACTAGATGTAAAAGGTCTTATCTTTTAAAGTGGTTATCCAATAATCATCTGCGTCTTAAGTGAGCTTATTAAAGGCAGACAATCATGTATCTGGCTGAGGACAAAAAATTGCAGGACCACCAAGAAGCTTTACTATGCACTACCCCCAAGTCTTCTCCTAATCAAAATACCTGCTAGTGGTGGCACTATCAGTAGAGATGAGCGTATTTCCAAAAAATTTGATTTGTCCACTTCGCCGAAAATTTTTCCGAAAAGATATGATTTGATCCAAATTTATTTGTGGCAAATTAAGTAAAAAAACCAGCTATTTCCTGTATAGTGGTGTAGAACACTGTAGAACACTGTGCCTTGCAGTAACACGCATAGGGAGTTTGCTGTGGTAGTGAAACATTACTGTGAGTCAGTATGACAAGCAGATGACGGGAGTCGCTCTTAGAATCGCTGCACACTTCACTTATATGGGCAGTTACGGGGCCAAAACTGACCAAATAACTCAAGTATGAACTTAGACTTATAGGTTGATGTTAGCACCAAGAAGAAGTGCGCTCCTTTTACACTGTTGTCAGCTGATTCCACATAGATGTCTGTAGAAACCAGTTCTATTAAACGCCTATACAAGTAGAGAGGGTGTCAGCAGTAATTTTTTTTGACGTCACTGATTAATTTGCCCTTCCTCTGATCCGTCAGAACGATAACCCCCAAAAAACGGATCCTGTCTACTAAGCATCTGCATTCACTCGGTCAGCATTTGGTCAGTAATCCGTCAGTATCTCTAAAGCAAACAAAAAACAAAAAACAGGAGTGGATCCAAAATAGAGATGACACGTTAATGGAATATTTGCATATCTTCTGTGTTTTGTACACACTCCTGCTTTTGGCTACCAAATCATTAGCCAATTCGGATATGACCATACAGGCCTTACAGCTACTACATAGACAGGATTCATTTTGCATCTCAATTTTCCTTCCTTCTGACAATCAGAAGAAGGGCAAATATATGATGATGTCAACCAGGCCGAAAAGGCAAAATAGTGGCCCAGTCATGAACTGGGGAGGGTGGGAACAGCATTAGAAGTCCACAGTGGCCCAATGACATAGTATTGAGGTGGAAGCAGCATGAGGAGACCACAGAGTGGCCCAGTGACATAGTGATGAGATAGTAGCAGCATGAGGGGACCACAGAGTGGCCCAGTGACATAGTGTTGAGGTAGCAGCATCAGGAGACCCCAGAGTGGCCCAGAGACAGAGTTGTGAGTTGGCAGCAGCATGAGTGGCAATGTGACATAGTGTGGAGGTTGCAGCAGCAGTAGCATCAGGAGGCCACAGAGTGGCATAATGACAGAGTGTGGAGGTGGCATCAGCAGCATGAGGAGGCAACAGTGTCACAATGACCTAGTGTGGAGGTGGCAGCAGCAGCACCATGGGGAGGCTACAGTGTGGCACAATGAAAGAGTGTGGAGGTGGCAGCAGCAGCATGAGGAGACCAAAGAGTGGCAAGGTGACATCATCATGAGGAGACCACAGAGTGGCAAGGTAACATCATCATGATGATACAACAGAGTGGCACAATGACAGAGTGTGGAGGTGGCAGCAGCATGAGGAGGCCACAGAGTGGCACAATGACAGAGTGTGGAAGTGGCAGCATCAGCAGCATGAAAAGGCAACAGAGTGGCACAATGAAAAAGTGTGGATGTGGCAGCAGCCTTCCTTGATGCAGCGCCAACACCATGTTCTTCCCGTTGTCATTCACCATAGTTCCGATTTTCATTTGTCGCGGAGAAAGCCAGGTTTCGATTTCTTGATTAAAGATGCAGAGAAGTTCCTCCCCTGTGTGATTCCTTTCGCCCAGGGAAACGAAGTGTAGAACAGCGTGACACCACCGTACCCTCCACATGTGGTATTCTGGAGGAGCACTGTGAATTGTCCCTCCAGTGGAGGCTGAGGACACGGTGAAGGATGAGGAGGCGAACATTGTCACAGGACTAAAGGTGTGAGAACGTGGAGGCGGAAGCAGCATCACCTGGCCAAGTTGCTGGTGTGGCTGGGAAGGAACCACATTTACCCAGTGGGCCATAAAGGGCATATATTGTCCTTGCCCATAATTAAAGCTCAATACATCTGCGCTGCCGTGCACTTTGGCAGACACCAACATGCTCAAGGACTCTGTTCTACATATATGTGCAGGGCTGGTACTGCCTTTTTGGCAAAGAAATGACGGCTGGGGACTCTCCACCTTGGCTCGGCATAAGCCATTCTTTCTCTGAAAGGTGCAGAGTTCACCACTTGGAAAGGGAAGGACTGCAGCACCAGCAAATTGGCCAGGAGCACTTTCAGCTTCTGCACCATTGGATGAGTGCAAGCACACTGTTGTCTCTTGGCAATCGCTTTGGTGATCGATTGCTGAGGGAATGACTGATGAGGAGTAGGAGGACGAGGACCATCAGGACCAGCAGATGATGGGAAGGACAGACAGCTCCCTTCAGTTGAGGTGGTAGAGCCTTGACTGCTTGAAATAGGGTGAGTGCCACTGGGTAATGCAGTGGTTGTTATGGCATGCTCGACCACCACATCGGAGCCACGGTTCTCCCAGGTCACTTTACGGTGATGCTGCATATGCTGATGCAGAGCCATGGTGCCAACATTGGCACCCTGGCCACGTTTCACCTTCTGCCCACAGATCCGGCAAATGGTCATGTTCACATCATCTGGCGGCTTAAAAAACTGCCACACCGCAGAGTGGGTGATTTTACCCCCAACACTCCACGGCCTCTGCCTCCGTGAACCCCTGCACAACTACTTTCTGAGCATGTAGGCTCCTGCGAAGCGTGTGGTCTACCATGGGCACTTTTTACTCCCGACCTTCCACTGCTGCCACCCTGCTGATTCTCGGCCACGCTACTGACTTGCTGGCTCAACCGCTGCCTCACACGCAAGCTGTCGCCCTCTTCTCCCGATTATGATGAAGCCCCTGTATAACCTGGCTCCCAATTGTGATCCGCTACATCATCATCGAGTACTGTCTGCACGTCACTTATTTCCTTCTCAACGGTCTCTGAGCCAGGAGCATGACTGCTCGCAACACCAGCTCCCATGCCACTTTCCTCATCACTACTTGCCCGCCTACCGGAGGAATCTGCGGATGCCTCCTCCACATATTGGCTGGCCAGTAGCTGCTGACTGTCCTCTAGCAGCTCATCCTTGCTGTGTAATGGAGCTGAGCCCACAGCATATAATATCTGTCTGGCTGAGGGAACAGAAAAGGACAGAGGCAGGTTGAGGACAGGTGAGGGCACAGGGCCTGCTCCCGGGCCATACCAACTAAGGATTGCTCTACCAAGTGGCTGCTGACTAAGTGGAGTTTAAAGAACTGGACTTCTGGTGCTGAGTGTGATTTTGTGGGAGTTATTGCAGGTGGCTAATTGTGGTTTGAAGCAGAGATCCTTGAAAGTTAAGTACTTGCATTTTAGTACTGCCATTAAAAACCCTTTTTTTTCTCTTCTATATACTGCCATTTAAATCCCTTTTTTTTCTCTGCTTGGTTAAGGGAAGTGGCTTGTGCTTCCAGGTGCTATTAATTAAAGCACTGAACTCTCCCAGAGCTTGCTCTACATGAGGCTTGCTGTACCAAGTGGCTGCTGATTAAGTGGAGTTTAAAGAATCAGAGTTTAAGGCTAGGTCTACACAACGACATGTGTCGCACAATAGAGATGGCCCGAACTATCCGACGGCGAACAGTTCCCGGCGAACATAGCTTGTTCGCGTTCGCCTCTGCCGGGCGAACACATGCGATGTTCGGTCCGCCCCCTATACATCATCATTGAGCAAACTTTGACCCTGTACCTCACAGTCAGCAGACACATTCCAGCCAATCAGCAGCATACCCTCCCTCCCAGACCCTCCCACCTCCTGCACAGCATCCATTTTAGATTCATTCTGAAGCTGCAGTCTTAGTGAGAGGAGGGAGACTGTAACTGCTGCTGATTTAATTGGGAAATCGATAGCTAGGCTAGTGAATTCAGTGTCCACTCCAGTCCTGAAAGACTCATCTGATCTCTGCTGTAAGGACAGCGTCCTGACAGCACCCCAAAAAGCCCTTTTTAGGGCTGCAACATTAGTCTGCTTTTTTTTTCTCCTTTATATACATATTGCAGTTGCCTGGCCTGCCTGTGTGTGAGGAGCTGCAGGCCCACAGACTGTAGTGTGCCCACTGCCAGTGCTCACCCCTGTCATTCCGTGTGGCACAGGACTTTGCTTAAAAAAAGGCACTTAATTTTTACACTTTAATCTAAGGTTAGTTGCCTGCCAGTGTGTGTCAGGCTGACTTCCACTGACTGTAGTGTGCCCACTGCCAGTGCCCACCACTCATACCGGCTGGCACAGGACTTTGCATAAAAAAGGCATTTAATTTTTACACTTTAGTGTAATTTCAGCTGCTTGCCTGCTGCTAGTGTGTGTCAGGCCGACTTCAACTGACTGTAGTGTGCCCACTGCCAGTGCCCACCCCTGTCATCCCGTGTGGCACAGGACTTTGCTTAAAAAATAGGCACTTAATTTTTACACTTTAATCTAAGGTTAGTTGCCTGCCAGTGTGTGTCAGGCTGACTTCCACTGACTGTAGTGTGCCCACTGCCAGTGCCCACCACTCATACCGGCTGGCACAGGACTTTGCTTAAAAAAGGCATTTAATTTTTACACTTTAATGTAATTTCAGCTGCTTGCCTGCTGCTAGTGTGTGTCAGGCCGACTTCAACTGACTGTAGTGTGCCCACTGCCAGTGCCCACCCCTGTCATACCGAGTGGCACAGGACTTTGCTTAAAAAATAGGCACTTAATTTTTACACTTTAATCTAAGGTTAGTTGCCTGCCAGTGTGTGTCAGGCTGACTTCCACTGACTGTAGTGTGCCCACTGCCAGTGCCCACCCCTGTCATACCGAGTGGCACAGGACTTTGCTTAAAAAATAGGCACTTAATTTTTACACTTTAATCTAAGGTTAGTTGCCTGCCAGTGTGTGTCAGGCTGACTTCCACTGACTGTAGTGTGCCCACTGCCAGTGCCCACCACTCATACCGGCTGGCACAGGACTTTGCTTAAAAAAGGCATTTAATTTTTACACTTTAATGTAATTTCAGCTGCTTGCCTGCTGCTAGTGTGTGTCAGGCCGACTTCAACTGACTGTAGTGTGCCCACTGCCAGTGCCCACCCCTGTCATACCGAGTGGCACAGGACTTTGCTTAAAAAATAGGCACTTAATTTTTACACTTTAATCTAAGGTTAGTTGCCTGCCAGTGTGTGTCAGGCTGACTTCCACTGACTGTAGTGTGCCCACTGCCAGTGCCCACCACTCATACCGGCTGGCACAGGACTTTGCATAAAAAAGGCATTTAATTTTTACACTTTAGTGTAATTTCAGCTGCTTGCCTGCTGCTAGTGTGTGTCAGGCCGACTTCAACTGACTGTAGTGTGCCCACTGCCAGTGCCCACCCCTGTCATACCGAGTGGCACAGGACTTTGCTTAAAAAATAGGCACTTAATTTTTACACTTTAATCTAAGGTTAGTTGCCTGCCAGTGTGTGTCAGGCTGACTTCCACTGACTGTAGTGTGCCCACTGCCAGTGCCCACCACTCATACCGGCTGGCACAGGACTTTGCATAAAAAAGGCATTTAATTTTTACACTTTAGTGTAATTTCAGCTGCTTGCCTGCTGCTAGTGTGTGTCAGGCCGACTTCAACTGACTGTAGTGTGCCCACTGCCAGTGCCAACCACTGATACCGGGTGGCACAGTAGCTTGCCGATAAATAAGGCATTTAATTTTTAGACAGTAGTCTAAATTCAGTTGCTTGCCTGCTGCCAGTGTGTGTCAGGCCCGCTTCCACTGACTGTAGTGTGCCCACTGCCAGTGCCAACCACTGATACCGGGTGGCACAGTAGCTTGCCGATAAATAAGGCATTTAATTTTTAGACAGTAGTCTAAATTCAGTTGCTTGCCTGCTGCCAGTGTGTGTCAGGCCCTCTTCCACTGACTGTAGTGTGCCCACTGCCAGTGCCAACCACTCATACCGGGTGGCACAGTAGCTTGCCGATAAATAAGGCATTTAATTTTTACACTTTAGTGTAATTTCAGTTGCTTGCCTGCTGCCAGTGTGTGTCAGGCCCGCTTCTACTGACTGTAGTGTGCCCACTGCCAGTGCCAACCACTGATACCATCTCCCCGTTCGAAAAATCTATTCAATAAATGGCACCCAGATTGGGGACGTTAGAGGGATTAAACTGATGAGAATAGTACTACAGAAAATACCACTCATATCGGGTGTGACAGTAAATTGCACGGCGCAGACGCAGTCACCGTGGATAAAAACAAAGGGGAGGGAGCCAGCGTTTTTTTAACCATCTCCCCGTTCGAAAAATCAATTCAATTGACCTTTCGGGGACCCTTGGTGTTGTACGTGGCTGGGTGGAGGAAGAAACCTTCAATGACATCACCGGGACGTGGCTAGCTTGGTATCCAACCTTGTGCAAATGGGGAGTTTGCGGTTGTGCAAATGAACTGTTTGCGGTGCATTAAAAGGGGAGTTTGGTCTGTCAATGTCTGTGATGCGGGCGTAACCCTTACACTACCTGATCGATACAACATCATACCTGATCGTATACACACACTGGATGTTTTAAAGCACGTTATTCCAAACAATTTAGGAATGTTAGTTGATTTATGCCCTTTATGGATTAAAACCCGACTCTGCGTCCACTACGTAATTTTCCATGGGAGTTTTGCCATAGATCCCCCTCCGGCATGCCACAGTCCAGGTGTTAGACCCCTTGAAACAACTTTCTCATCACTATTGTGGCCAGAAAGAGTCCCTGTGGGTTTTAAAATTCGCCTGTCTATTGAAGTCTATGGCGGTTCGCCCGGTTCGCCAGTTCGCGAACATTTGCGGAAGTTCTCGTTCGCTGTTCGCGAACTGAAAATTTTATGTTCGCGACATCACTATCGCACAACACATAGGGCACAACTACACTGCAACATTATGTCGCGAGACAATTTTGTGCCCCTGTTCATAATTTTTAAAGATTCTCTAGGTACTGGTACAGTGCCAAGTGATTGGCGCAAGGCAAACGTGGTGCCCATATTTAAAAAAGGATCAAGGTCCTTCACAGGCAATTATAGACCAGTTAGTTTAACTTCTGTTGTGTGAAAAATGCTTGAAGGACTCTTAAGAGACTATATACAGGAGTATGTGACTATAAATAATATTGTAAGTGATAATCAGCATGGGTTTACCAAGGACAGAAGTTGTCAGACTAACCTGATTTGTTTTTATGAGGAGGTGAGTAGTAGCTTGGACAGAGGGGCGTCTGTGGATGTAGTGTTTCTGGATTTTGCAAAGGCTTTTGATACTGTCCCTCTTAGACGCTTAATAGATGGATGAGCGCAACATTTTCCAGTGTTGTTTCAATAGATAAAGTAAGGTCTATAGGCTTGGAAAGTATAGTTTGTAATTGGATTGAAAACTGGCTGAAGGACTGTGTCCAGAGAGCTGTGGTCAATGATTCCTATTCAGAATGGTCCCAGGTTATAAGTGGTGTACCCCAAGTTTCAGTGCTCGGTCCTTTATTTAATTTATTTATTAACCCCTTAGTGACCACTAATATGCCTTTTTACTGACGTAAACAAAGGGGGTTTTAGCTAAAGAACTGGCTTTAAACAATCATATATATCCAAAATGGTGCATTAAAACTATAACTTGTCCTGCAAAAAAATAAGACCTCATACAAGTACATTGATGAAAAAACTAAAAGTTATAGGAATGCGATTTAAAAAAAAAGTGGTCACTAAGGGGTTAAGGATATTTAGGAGGGGATTAATAGCACCATATCTATTTTACACTCCCTGTTCTCCGTCCAGAGCAGGGCCTGGACGGACACAGGGATGTCCTTTTGAACAGATCACTCTCGGACAGCAGCACTGTGCTGTCTGAGCGTGAGCTGCAGGGAGAAAGTCACCATCCCTCCCACCCCTGCAGCTGACAGAAGTTGATTTTTAACTTAATTTTTTCAATCACCGTCGGCTGCGGAGTTAGAGGGGATGTGGCCTAACCGGATGGGAGGCATAGCTTAGTTGGACCTGGGAACAGGATTTTTAAGTTTGTCTTTTGCGGGTGGCCTGAATGGCCACCCTACCTGCCCCCTGAACTGTGACCTCCACGGCACTCCCCTCCCTTAACAGTGTCATCCACAGCGCCCTGCCCCTTTAAAGCTGACCTATAGCAGTAAATTAAAATGGATGGGTTGTTATGGAAACCTGGTGTAAAACTGTGTGTATGTGGAGACTAAGGACCTGCTAGCTTCTATTGGCTGATAAGGGACATGTGACCGTGTGTATGGCAGTTGGGATATGAAGAGAAAGACCTGCAGGCTTCTATAGGCTAGTGTAGGTCATGTGATGTGCCATATTTGCATTTTTTTGGGAATATCTCAGGAACGGTACGTGCTGATGTACCTGTGTGCCAAATTTCGTGATTGTAAATGCAATGGTGTGGATTCCTTTAGCGGACATACACATATACACTCAGCTTTATATATGGTTTATTTGCTGCAAACCTTGGTACCAACAAACAACAAAAAAAATTTGAAGATTAAAATTTGATACTCCTTCTCAGAAACAAGATTGTGTTTTTCATTTAAAGTAGATGTTACGCTCATAATATGATTCCCATAACTGGATATATTTACTCCAATTCCTATCCTAAAATGAAATTTTATGCAAAGCTAAAGAATATTATCCAAAAAAGCAATCAAATTATTTCCACCAGTTTGAGAACTTTCCTCAAAGACAGCAGCGTCTTATGTTATTGAAAGGCTGATATTTCTGGTTCAGTCAATTGGGTTATTCCGTTGCTCATATGTCGATGTTCCTTACCCATAACTTGCTTGTAAATCATTATAGTAAATTTACAGTGACATTGAAAATTTCCAGCCAAAGGCATTTTATCAGATTCTTCCATTTTGCCTGAAAGATGCCCTCTGTGATTGGCTCAGTGCTACAAAGTCAACTTCATTTAGAGCAAATTTAGACTATCTAGGCAATGTAAGAAACAGCCAAAGGAAATGGATTAGTCTTTGAATAACCTCTTATCTAACATGTTTGGCTTTCATCTGTCTATAGCAATTAAAACGTATGAGATTAATATGTAACAGCCAGTCATAATGTGACAGCTCAGTGAACAAGATGAACATTACTCAACTCAATGGGATTTTAATGTAAATGCATTGCGACAAAGTAAAAATATTTCCACAGTGTTTACGTGTTATAGAAACATAATGCTATAAGACTGATAATAAACATGTTTCCATTAAAAGTAGATTAGAAAGTATAAGTATACCTATATGTAGAAGTTCAGGGTCTAAGACTTAGGATTACACAAGACTAGAATGCAGAATGGTATTTAAATCACTGGTAAAACTTTAACTCAAATACAGGCCATTTCAAAAAAAAAAAGCCTAGAGAAAAAGAAAATCTTTCATGGAATGGCTTTCTAATATGAGCTACAACAAAATATGTCAGTACGTAGTGTGAAGAGGACTTTACATGTCTGTATTATGATGCACTTGCATTTCCCATTAAATAACAATTCTTGATTATCTCTTCTCAACTGTGCCCTGTGCTGATCCTCTTTTATTTTTCCTAGAAATGTATAACTGAATGACCTAGTATGTGTGAGCAGTATTGTAAGCCAGGTAATGCTGCTGTGGGTTTCTGGGAAAATATATGCAAATTAGCATATCTTAAATCTGGTGGCATCAGAGAGGTTAGCTTTCTTTTCCATTTAGAAGCTAATTAGATTTTCTTTCCCAGAAACCAGAAGACATGCAAATTAGCTTTCCTTCCAAAAGTATAAAAGCTAAACTCTCCGATGCCACCAGATGTGAGATATGCTAATTTGCATATATTTTTCCAAGACAACCAGAGGAGAATTTTCTGACCTATAATATTCTTCATGTATACTAGTCACTCTCCATAATGAGAAATAGAACCCCCAGACCCCAACAAATGCCTCTCTGCTAGCTAAGCCAATATGTTCTGTAATGAGAATTATCTGAAAAGAGTTGTGTGCAAATGAAATACTGGTTTAGCTATTATACAAATTTTGCTTTAAGGCCTGTTTCAAATGCTGAACATTGATTTTTGATAGTTGCATTATACCGAGTGATTTGAGATGCTCAGTTTTTTTCATTTGGAAGAAAATGTTATACATTGGCTGGCCTATTTTCTGATTCTACCTTACCAAATCTTTAAAAAAATCTGGTCAAATTCTGATTTGGTAGAATCAATTTGCTCATCTCTAAAATAAACCTTTTAAAATAATTATATTTTCTTAGTCTTGATAAGAGACATGTAAGAGGGTAAAGAAAACAGTTTTTGGGTGAGGGTCTAAACACTCAGGCCCCTGACTGATCACCAGAATGGAAGTTCCACATTCCACAGTTGAAAAGAATGCCAGGTAGGCGGAGGTTGGCAACCGACTAGGGCGCCACCTCACTTCGAGCAGATGAGGGCGTTCATTTATTGACATAAAAAACTATTCTATTTGAGTCTGTACTACTTGCACACCAACACTGAGTTGTCAGTTTCACTCGACATCTTCCTCCTGATCGCCAGTGGACTGAAGCACTCCATTCAGAGGTTGTCCTTCACTGTCAGCACATTTTTCCATTGTTGTACTAGAAGCTGAATTTGCTAGGACCACATGTCCGGATGGAAGCATTCACTGGTCAGGGTCAGAGAATCAGTAACACTGACCAAGGAGAGCTTCCATCAGTCAGTGGAGGGAAGCGCTTATAGCCCAGTCTTCTTCTCATCCTTCATGATCCACCCCCTTTCTCCATCCCTGTGCACTGAATCATGGTTCTAGCAAATTCAGCCTCTAGTACAATGATGGAAAAATGTGAAGACAGAAAATCAGGAGGAGGATGGGGAGAGAGACTGTTTCTAAAGAGATACCAATATTGCCTCTATGGAGGCTGCCCTCCCCTTATACCCAGGGTGACATTTCTCTCCCTCCTTCCATGCTAAAGGAATCTGCAACGTTGCATTTACAATCACAAAATTTGGCACACAGGTACATCAGATGTCCGGGAAGGTTTTAGACCGGGTCTCAGCTTTCTAGCATGTATCGTTCCTGAGATATTCCCAAAAAATGCATTAGCAAAAAAAATGCATTAGCCAATAGAAGCCTTGTCACATGACCCTTATCAGCCAATAGAAGCTCGCAGGCCCTTAGTCTCCACATACACACAGTTTTATACCAGGTTTCCATAACAACCCAGCCTTTTTATTCACTGCTGTAGGTCAGTTTTAAAGGGGCAGGGTGCTGTGGATAACACTGTTAATGGAGCGGAGAGCTGTGGAGTTCACAGTTCAGGGGGCAGGTAGGGTAGCCATTCAGGCCACCCTCAAAAGATGGACCTAAAAATCCCACCCCCCAGGTCCCAGTAAGCCATGATCCTGATCCAATTAGGCCATGCCCCTTCCCACTCTGCAGCAGACAGGGATTGAAAAAATGAAGGTAAAAATTAACTTCTGTCAGCTGCAGGGGTGGGAGAGATGGTGACTTTCTTTGTGTAGCTCATGCTCAGACAGCACAGTGCTTCTGTCTGAGAGTGAGCTGTTCAAAAGAACATCCCTGTGTCCGTCCAGGTCCTGCGCCGGATGGACGACAGTGAGTCTGAAAGCCAGACTGTTCGGCCTAAATCCGGACCTCTGGCCACCCTAGGGTCAGGCTACTGTAGAGGTCACAATTAGGAGGATGGTCTGCTATGGAAGTCAGTGTTAAGGGTCAGATTGCTGTAGAGGCCACTTTTAAACGGACGGGGTATTTTTTATATCACTGTTAAGGAGATAGGGTACTGTGGAGGTCACTAATAGAGGGGCGTCCGCTGTGGAGGTCACTGTTAAAGGGGAGGGCACTGTGCTGTCTGAGCGTGAGCTGCAGGGAGAAAGTCACCATCCCTCCCACCCCTGCAGCTGACAGAAGTTGATTTTTAACTTAATTTTTTCAATCACCGTCGGCTGCGGAGTTAGAGGGGATGTGGCCTAACCGGATGGGAGGCATAGCTTAGTTGGACCTGGGAACAGGATTTTTAAGTTTGTCTTTTGCGGGTGGCCTGAATGGCCACCCTACCTGCCCCCTGAACTGTGACCTCCACGGCACTCCCCTCCCTTAACAGTGTCATCCACAGCGCCCTGCCCCTTTAAAGCTGACCTATAGCAGTAAATTAAAATGGATGGGTTGTTATGGAAACCTGGTGTAAAACTGTGTGTATGTGGAGACTAAGGACCTGCTAGCTTCTATTGGCTGATAAGGGACATGTGACCGTGTGTATGGCAGTTGGGATATGAAGAGAAAGACCTGCAGGCTTCTATAGGCTAGTGTAGGTCATGTGATGTGCCATATTTGCATTTTTTTGGGAATATCTCAGGAACGGTACGTGCTGATGTACCTGTGTGCCAAATTTCGTGATTGTAAATGCAATGGTGTGGATTCCTTTAGCGGACATACACATATACACTCAGCTTTATATATGGTTTATTTGCTGCAAACCTTGGTACCAACAAACAACAAAAAAAATTTGAAGATTAAAATTTGATACTCCTTCTCAGAAACAAGATTGTGTTTTTCATTTAAAGTAGATGTTACGCTCATAATATGATTCCCATAACTGGATATATTTACTCCAATTCCTATCCTAAAATGAAATTTTATGCAAAGCTAAAGAATATTATCCAAAAAAGCAATCAAATTATTTCCACCAGTTTGAGAACTTTCCTCAAAGACAGCAGCGTCTTATGTTATTGAAAGGCTGATATTTCTGGTTCAGTCAATTGGGTTATTCCGTTGCTCATATGTCGATGTTCCTTACCCATAACTTGCTTGTAAATCATTATAGTAAATTTACAGTGACATTGAAAATTTCCAGCCAAAGGCATTTTATCAGATTCTTCCATTTTGCCTGAAAGATGCCCTCTGTGATTGGCTCAGTGCTACAAAGTCAACTTCATTTAGAGCAAATTTAGACTATCTAGGCAATGTAAGAAACAGCCAAAGGAAATGGATTAGTCTTTGAATAACCTCTTATCTAACATGTTTGGCTTTCATCTGTCTATAGCAATTAAAACGTATGAGATTAATATGTAACAGCCAGTCATAATGTGACAGCTCAGTGAACAAGATGAACATTACTCAACTCAATGGGATTTTAATGTAAATGCATTGCGACAAAGTAAAAATATTTCCACAGTGTTTACGTGTTATAGAAACATAATGCTATAAGACTGATAATAAACATGTTTCCATTAAAAGTAGATTAGAAAGTATAAGTATACCTATATGTAGAAGTTCAGGGTCTAAGACTTAGGATTACACAAGACTAGAATGCAGAATGGTATTTAAATCACTGGTAAAACTTTAACTCAAATACAGGCCATTTCAAAAAAAAAAAGCCTAGAGAAAAAGAAAATCTTTCATGGAATGGCTTTCTAATATGAGCTACAACAAAATATGTCAGTACGTAGTGTGAAGAGGACTTTACATGTCTGTATTATGATGCACTTGCATTTCCCATTAAATAACAATTCTTGATTATCTCTTCTCAACTGTGCCCTGTGCTGATCCTCTTTTATTTTTCCTAGAAATGTATAACTGAATGACCTAGTATGTGTGAGCAGTATTGTAAGCCAGGTAATGCTGCTGTGGGTTTCTGGGAAAATATATGCAAATTAGCATATCTTAAATCTGGTGGCATCAGAGAGGTTAGCTTTCTTTTCCATTTAGAAGCTAATTAGATTTTCTTTCCCAGAAACCAGAAGACATGCAAATTAGCTTTCCTTCCAAAAGTATAAAAGCTAAACTCTCCGATGCCACCAGATGTGAGATATGCTAATTTGCATATATTTTTCCAAGACAACCAGAGGAGAATTTTCTGACCTATAATATTCTTCATGTATACTAGTCACTCTCCATAATGAGAAATAGAACCCCCAGACCCCAACAAATGCCTCTCTGCTAGCTAAGCCAATATGTTCTGTAATGAGAATTATCTGAAAAGAGTTGTGTGCAAATGAAATACTGGTTTAGCTATTATACAAATTTTGCTTTAAGGCCTGTTTCAAATGCTGAACATTGATTTTTGATAGTTGCATTATACCGAGTGATTTGAGATGCTCAGTTTTTTTCATTTGGAAGAAAATGTTATACATTGGCTGGCCTATTTTCTGATTCTACCTTACCAAATCTTTAAAAAAATCTGGTCAAATTCTGATTTGGTAGAATCAATTTGCTCATCTCTAAAATAAACCTTTTAAAATAATTATATTTTCTTAGTCTTGATAAGAGACATGTAAGAGGGTAAAGAAAACAGTTTTTGGGTGAGGGTCTAAACACTCAGGCCCCTGACTGATCACCAGAATGGAAGTTCCACATTCCACAGTTGAAAAGAATGCCAGGTAGGCGGAGGTTGGCAACCGACTAGGGCGCCACCTCACTTCGAGCAGATGAGGGCGTTCATTTATTGACATAAAAAACTATTCTATTTGAGTCTGTACTACTTGCACACCAACACTGAGTTGTCAGTTTCACTCGACATCTTCCTCCTGATCGCCAGTGGACTGAAGCACTCCATTCAGAGGTTGTCCTTCACTGTCAGCACATTTTTCCATTGTTGTACTAGAAGCTGAATTTGCTAGGACCACATGTCCGGATGGAAGCATTCACTGGTCAGGGTCAGAGAATCAGTAACACTGACCAAGGAGAGCTTCCATCAGTCAGTGGAGGGAAGCGCTTATAGCCCAGTCTTCTTCTCATCCTTCATGATCCACCCCCTTTCTCCATCCCTGTGCACTGAACCATGGTTCTAGCAAATTCAGCCTCTAGTACAATGATGGAAAAATGTGAAGACAGAAAATCAGGAGGAGGATGGGGAGAGAGACTGTTTCTAAAGAGATACCAATATTGCCTCTATGGAGGCTGCCCTCCCCTTATACCCAGGGTGACATTTCTCTCCCTCCTTCCATGCTAAAGGAATCTGCAACGTTGCATTTACAATCACAAAATTTGGCACACAGGTACATCAGATGTCCGGGAAGGTTTTAGACCGGGTCTCAGCTTTCTAGCATGTATCGTTCCTGAGATATTCCCAAAAAATGCATTAGCAAAAAAAATGCATTAGCCAATAGAAGCCTTGTCACATGACCCTTATCAGCCAATAGAAGCTCGCAGGCCCTTAGTCTCCACATACACACAGTTTTATACCAGGTTTCCATAACAACCCAGCCTTTTTATTCACTGCTGTAGGTCAGTTTTAAAGGGGCAGGGTGCTGTGGATAACACTGTTAATGGAGCGGAGAGCTGTGGAGTTCACAGTTCAGGGGGCAGGTAGGGTAGCCATTCAGGCCACCCTCAAAAGATGGACCTAAAAATCCCACCCCCCAGGTCCCAGTAAGCCATGATCCTGATCCAATTAGGCCATGCCCCTTCCCACTCTGCAGCAGACAGGGATTGAAAAAATGAAGGTAAAAATTAACTTCTGTCAGCTGCAGGGGTGGGAGAGATGGTGACTTTCTTTGTGTAGCTCATGCTCAGACAGCACAGTGCTTCTGTCTGAGAGTGAGCTGTTCAAAAGAACATCCCTGTGTCCGTCCAGGTCCTGCGCCGGATGGACGACAGTGAGTCTGAAAGCCAGACTGTTCGGCCTAAATCCGGACCTCTGGCCACCCTAGGGTCAGGCTACTGTAGAGGTCACAATTAGGAGGATGGTCTGCTATGGAAGTCAGTGTTAAGGGTCAGATTGCTGTAGAGGCCACTTTTAAACGGACGGGGTATTTTTTATATCACTGTTAAGGAGATAGGGTACTGTGGAGGTCACTAATAGAGGGGCGTCCGCTGTGGAGGTCACTGTTAAAGGGGAGGGCACTGTGGATGTTACTGTTAAGTAAGTAGGCCGCTGTGGAGGTCACTGTTAAAGGGCAAGGGTACTGTAGATGTCACTGTTATAGTGGATACTGTTGATATCTTTTAATGACACACACAAACATTAAATGAAATAGATTAAATTTACCCGTGCGAAGACGGGTCCTTCTGCTAGTGGTACTATAAAAACACATGCTATATTTTTCAGACTCTAAGACACACCCCAGGTTTACACAACAGAAAATTAAATTAAATGCACACACACCTGCTAAATGCACAAAACCCAGTTCTCATACATGCACACATACACATGCACACACAACAATACTACATAAACACACCAGTCTGCTACATGCATGACACACGCACACAGCTCTGCAACATTCAGACAAGCAGTGCAACTGGAGATATCTGGACTCATTTGACTAAGGACGGGACAATTGATAAAAATTTTATAATAATGAAATATAATGAAATATTAAAATAAATGACATATGTGTTGTATAAAACCACTTTACACTTGTTATGCATGCTGTTTATGTGGTGTATGGAGGAGATGGTGCAGGACGCCATTTGCCTTATCTGCCATGGACGTGTCTTTTTTCAACCAGATTTAAAATAGATTGGCCAGAATTATGATGTTGTGAACTTACTGGTTCTATCTTTCTACAGCATTACGGCTGAAGGTGGGTGTTTGGCTACATGTAGTCAGATTAGTGTAATCATATGTTCTCAGTTACGGCTTAAGATTTAAATTTTACTTCAAGAACACTTCTTTTCAATGTGTGCTAAATGTCTCTTCTAATGTTAGTTTTTCTTAACATGTGAAAATGTTACTTTTAAAATTGCAATGAAAGTATAGTAATTAAGATACCTTTACTTCTATTTACTAGAATCAGTTATCTTCAACTCTATTAGGTGTCTGGAAGCAAAGCACTGTTAAATGAACATTGTGTTTAATGATTCAAGAATTTTGTTGGTTAGGTGTATTAGGTTGTATCGTTTCACAAGATAACTTTCCAACAAATGGATACAATATGCATTTCAACAGGAAACGGTGTCTTGTACAGATTGCAATCAACTCTTTAGCTCATTTAAATAAAATATTAAAAAGGAGAAGTACAGTATGTATGTCTAATTTAAAGTGCATATTCACATTTCATCTCCACTTATTTTTTTGGGTCAAAAATTCCAGTGCTTATTAATTTAATAATACACTGTTTAAAAAAAATGAACGCTTAAACAGGTTTTCTGAGATTTTCTTTTTACTGATGACCTTTCCTCAGGATAGGTCATCAGTATCTTATTGGTGGGGGGCACAAATGCTATACAATCTACGGCTTTGTGCTTGGTAACCTGCGAGAAGAAAGCGGCTCTCATAAAAGCACTGTTGCCTTCTGAAAACAGCTAAACAGCGAGGATCTCGGGGGTCGGACCTCAACCAATCAGATACTGATGACCTATCCAGAGGATAGGTCATTAGTTAAAAAATCCTGGAAAACACTTTAAAGCATTGTACTGTAGAAGTCAAATACACTTTAGGGATATCAATCTGCCTAGTTGGAAGTACAGTATAAGCAACTGTGAACATATTTTACCTACTTTGGTGTAAATGAAAGTGACAACAAGAGGGAACAGCAAGAAAACCCCCAAAAAGTAATGGTTCTGCAGGTGGTGTCTGAATCTTCTCTATTCTTGTGTTTTGCTGGTGTTCTTGTCACTACTTGTAGTATGAGGTGGTATATGCAGTCCAATCAGGTAGAACAGGTCTGCTCCCCCATTCTATGTCTCCCATCACAGTCTCAAAATTATGGAGCTGATACTGCAATGAGCCGGGGCGTGGTACGGTGGCCAGTCATGCAGTGGGTCAGGATATATGTATGAAAGTCTATGAGTAGTTTGTGATGCCAATTGCAGCTTGCGCAGGTACTGTTTCAGGGCCCTTTAAGATGTTACAACTCACGTACCAGGTGAGGAATGCCAGAGTGGGGATAATGTCTCTGTGTAATGTCAACGGTGTCTCATACCTTGGTACGGCTGGATTCCTGGCTCACTTACAATAAATTGAGTGTTGTTAGTAGGAGTAATTGAGGAACTTTGGTAGCAGTAAATGAGATCCAGACTGGTAATATAATCCAACTTGTCTTTACTGAATGGCAGCTTTAATCCATACGACGTACAGCATTAGTCTTTAGGTCCCAGCAGGTATTGGCAATATGTGGCAGGAATCAATATCTATTCTGCTTCTTATCATATGCCTAGAGAATCTGGCAGGGATCTATCTTCTGCTCTGTCTGTCTGCTTGGTGTGGGTCTGACTAGCTGAGGAGGAATTTGGCTTCTCCTGGTCTCTGGATAAACACTCACAGGACTGCTCGCAGGGTATGATTTTTCCTGGAGTTCTGTAGTTCTGGAGGTGCTGCTTTCTTGTCAACCAGCTGAGGCTGAAGGCTCAGTCTGGGAAGGGTGATCTTTGGTTTGGGATCCCTATTTCTGGGAGCTCCTACTAACACAGCCTTCCCCCAGCAAGGGTGGCTGGTACACTAACTAGAACTTTCCTTCCTCCCCATGAGACAGGAATGGGCCAGCCCACTTCTGCTCAAAGAGGGGGGATCTAGACTGGAATGCACTATTCCAGTCTAGATATACTAAACTGGCTAAGGTCCTGCTAAACATATTGCTGCCACCTGCTGGTGTACATGGAAATTACAGAAAAATACATAAAACAGGCCTAGAAAATACATATACATAAAGATGCAATGTTAGATTACACCAGATGACAATATACATACACCTAACATGTTGTAGCGGGGAGAAAGAGTTTAGTGACATACTCGGGGATGTTACAATACCAGGACAAGGACATTACATGACATACGCTTATATAACAAAAAATCTAACATTTACAGAAATGTTTCTTAAAAATCCACAGTCATGTCACACAAATTAGTTAATAATTAACATTTGCCATATGATTACTTTATATTGGCATCATTTACTTTCCAAATTTTGAAGGCATTTTCCAAAATGTATATTTAACAGAGAAACAAAACTCAGAGAAAAAAAAACACACCCCCAAAACTCTTACACAATTTCTGCCAAGTACATAAATACCCCATTTATGGTTGAAAACGTCTTAAAAACACACGTCGCTGGCACATGTGTTATGTTTTTTTTTTCATATTCCAAAGCTTCCAAAAATTGTCTCTTATAGGGGACAGATGACGTTTAAACACACATACGGTGTTATAGGATAAAGATAAAAAAGTAGCTTGGAAGACCAAGCATCCAAAAATTGTGCCTTGACAGGGTCGGAATACCTGCTTGTACAGCACACAGAACTGTAAAAGTAGCTCATTGTGAACAAGCCTCAAAAAATGATCCTTTTTAATTGGGAGCAGCAGCACTGTGGTATGGATGTGGAAAGGGTACAGTAAGGATATAGTGGCATGCAACTGCAATAGTAGTGGCAGCAGAAGCAGTATAGTATGAGCATACAAGGCTGTCTATAGGTTATAGTAGCAATAGTATTAGTAGCAGTAGTGATAGTGGCAGCAGTATCTTTGCGTTAATAGAGGTGGAAGTTGGGGATTAACAGCGAGGAGAAGCAGCAGCTGAGACAGAGGAGGTTGCAGCCGCCATATGTTACGGTACATGTTGGCAGAAAGGTGACAGCATGATGGAGGCAGCAGCATCTTTACAGAAAATGATGGTTAGCAGTTCACGGCAGTGGCATGATGCCGTCAGTGGCATGATGGAGGCAGCAGTATCCTTACAGAAGATGATGGTCGACAGACAGACAGCATCAGCAGAATGGTGACGGCAGCAGCAGCTATACAGAACGTGATGGTTGGCAAGTCACATTAGTGGCATGATGGAGACAGCAGCAGTAGCCATACATAAATTGATGATAAATAGACAGACATCAGTGGCATGATGGAGGCAGTAGTAGCAACTCTGCAGAATGTAATGGTTGACAGCTTGAATTAGTGGCATGATGGAGGCAGCAGCATCAGCCTTACAGAAAGTGATGGTAAACAGATAGACTGCAGTGGTATTATGCAGGTGGCAGCAGCTGCCATATAGAATGTGATGGTTGGCAGGTCGCATTAGTGGCATGATGGAGGCAGCAGCACCAGCCGTACATAAAGTGATGGTAAATAGACAGAAAGCAGTGGGATGATGGAGGCAGCAGCAGCAGCCGTACAGGATGTGATGGTAGGCAGGTCACAGCATCGGCATGATGCAAGCGGCAGCAGCAGCCTTACAGACTGTGATGGTAGGAAGACAGACAGCAACAGTGGCAAGATGTGGCACCACCAGCAAGGCTAGATCTATTCATTGAAATCAACTGGTGGCCTGTGAAAATCCTCTTGAATCCAGGCTTGGTTCATTTTGACAAAAGTTTTGTTTTGGACACTGGTGGAGGACAACTTGCTCTGTTTGCGTGTCATCACGTCTGGCGTGACATGTGGAAAAAATTCTCCATCATGTTGAGGAGACTGAAATGGCTTCTGCTGCAGCTACTGCTGCTGTGGCTTCTCCTGCTTGTGGCAGCAGGAGGGGGTGACTTTATGTGGGCTGGAGAGGGGGATCTCTTTCGGACATGCTGGCGGCAGGTGTCTGCTCACCATAAGCTGCGGCAAGCTACGTACACAGTGTTTTCTCGTAATAACGTCATTTGTCCTCCCTTTCTGTGAAAGAAAAACATTTCCACATTTTGCCCTGGTACCTGGGTCTAAAAGAACGGCTATCCAGTAATCATCTTGATGTCAATGATACACCTGTCACTGTGCAAGCGAGCCAGCAGACAGGTGGCCACTTCTTTCTGGCTCTGTCCCCCTCTGAGATGATTTGGTGTATTGGTAGTGCCGTTCTCATCATAATCCTCTTGCTCTTCCACCTCTGACTCCTCCTTCTCCTCTTGCAGTGGCAGCTCCTCATCGTCATCATCCTCCTTTTTCATTACAGATTCACTAGGTGTGTCCCCAACAGCTGTAGGGTAGACAGCAAGATGTGTCAGTTGCTCTTCTTCCGCTGTGGTCCCCTCATGAGCGTCAATGTCTATTCTAATATAAATATGAGAGGGATGACATTGTTAATACCGCAGTTGTCCCTGCTGACACTGTCTGACCTCAAAGCAATACATGTTGCCTGCTGAGGCTGTCTGGTGCATGACAGAATAGTTCCCAGCTTTCCGCTGCTCGTACAGATGCTCGAGCATGTGCAGTGCTTCAATCAAGCATTCCATTATCAATAACAATGGAGTGGAAGAGGAGGAGTCTGAATGTGAGAAAGGGGGAGTGGGAGAAGGAGGGAACTCCAGCTGCATTGGCTTGCTCCCACCTCTGTTTTTCCACACTTAATACAGATGTAGTAGAGTTAGCACACATGCTTTATGAGACGTGTTATCTAAACTAAATGTGTTAAGCAAACACCTTCAATTGCTTCTCAATGGCTTTTGTTTCAAAATAACACAATTAGTTAAAAAATTTGAGTGTTAACTCTGCTACATATGTATGGCATTTAGAATCCCAGGTAAATTGTTACCCGAGCCTGTGCACTGATATACTGATCATCTATATGCTGGTTTAATTAAACTGAACAAGTCCTAAAAAATTAAATTTCAACTATATACAAATTGAGTAAACATAAACAGAAGATTGAGGCTTAATGCTCAATTTCACATTAGCACTCACAGGTAGATTGTTTCCCTACCCTGTGTATTGCTGCAGAAATCACATATATATTTGCTAGGTAATTAAATTGAACAATCCCCCCAAAAAATAATTAGATTGCAACTTTGTGGAAATGGAATTAACAGAAACCGATGATTGATGCTTAACATTCACAGGTAGATTGCTACTCTAACCTGTGTATTGGTGTACTGTTCAATTGATTTTTCACTGTCCCTGATTGATTTCTGACTGTCTCTGACTCCCTAAGATCATTTTTCTGGCGGACACCTCGACACTCAACCACAGAATGGTGTTCTGCTAAGGCACTTCCCTGCCTGCTGCAGCATTTGTTGGCTTATCCAGGCTGGAAGCCAACCAGGGCAAGCCCCCACCCCACTTCCTCTCAGGATCATGTTAGAGCCCTTCTTCTTCCTCTCTAGTGTTTTTTTTCCTGCCAACATGTTCACTAAAGTGGAGCTACACGTTGTTTTAGTAGATTTGTCTGAAACGAACCTGAAAAGCTTCAGATTTGTCTGGTGTCCATCCAAAAAATAGCAAAGTTCGGACCAAACCCGGTTCAGTATAAACTGGTTCGCTCATCCTTATTCACAAGTGATAAAATATATCATCCAATTTGTTGCTAAACCTCTCCTGATTGCCTAAAAAATAACTCATATGTGTCTTAAACTGCTGTTTGGGCATATGGCAGGGCTCAGAAGGAAAGTACCACCATTTGACTTTTGAGTGCAGATTTTGCTAGAATGGGTTTTGGGCACCATGTCACATTTGCAATGCCCCTAAGGTACCAGCACAGTAGAAACCCCCAAGAAATGACTTTATTTTGAAAAGTTCAACTGCAAAATAACTCAGCTAGGGGCATAGTGCTGGTTTTGGCACCTTCTCCCCCGCAGGTGTTTCATAGACTTTATTAACTTTGCACTGTGAAAATTTTTTATTTTTTTTCATAATGGCTTATCAGAAAACATGCACCTCACAAACTATTACACAATTTATCCTGAGTACAGAACAACCCATATATGATCACAAACAGTTGTTTGGGGTCATGGCAAGGCTCAGAAGGGAAGGACCAACTCTCAGAATTTGAAACTTTTTTGCTGATATAAAATTTTAAGAGCCAGAACTGTTTTTTCTTTTTTCTTTTTGTCATATGAGCTGTGTGAGGGTACATGTTTTGAAGGACAAAATTTTGTTTTTATTAGTACCATTTTGGGGAACATATTGCTTTTTGATTTATTTTTATCCCAATTTTTGGGAAGAGAGATGGGCAAAAATATAAATAACACACTAGTTTTATTCTTTTAGTTGAATACCAATTTTATATAGTAATCTTATATTCTATTACTTTTGCACCATAAAATCACCACTTTAAAGAGGTTCTCCAGGAACAATCAGAATTTAGCAAGTGCCCCCTGCCTATCTCTCTAAACAAAAGACTCATGCTTACCTACTCCCTGCCCCATTGTCTCTGTTATGCCCTTACGCCAGTCCCTGCAGTGTTGATATCCAACATAACATGGGCATGGTCACATGTTTCGCTGCAGCTAATGATTGGCTATAGTGGTGATGTGCTGCTTGTGGCCACGTAACTGCTGAAGCTAGTTATTTTCTGCAGAAGATCATGTGACCATGCTAATGCAGCCCAGTATGTAAACAATGCAGGGACCAGAACATGGATATAGTGGTACCTCGGAACCAAAGCTGAGTTTGGTTTCAAGTTTTACCGAAGTTATTCAAGGAAGCCATGCACGACTTTGCGAATAACTAACTTCAGGTTCATCGGAGCCCATACATTTTAATACTGTACACAGACGGATCGCTGTACAATATTAATCTGAAGTTTCCAATGCAGCGACTTTGGATGTAATCCGAAGCTCTCTTCACTCATCTCTAATGCCTAATTTATATTTTTTTATGTGTTACTTCTTTTGCATCATAAACTATTTTTTTAATCATTTAATTTTTCTGTTGAAGGCATTGTTTTTGAAGGAGTGGGTGTATATTTTATTGGTACCATTGTGCGGTACATGACATATGTCTTTTGATAACTTTTTTTTCCCATTTTTGTGATGTGAGTTGGCAAACTAATATCAATTCTATCTTTTTTTTATGGGATGGGGTTCATCATGTGCATTAAATTATATTACTTTATTCTGTTTGCTAATATGATTATGAAGATACCAAGTTTAGAAAGTTTTGATTTTGGTTTATTATTTTTACACATGACATCACTTAACCCCTTCCTTACCCTCTCTAGATATATGCTGATCGGGCGGGCACAGGTGCTGTGCTTGCTTGATTAGGGACAGGGCCCTGGCTGTTTCTGACGGTCAGTCCCTTGCTGTATTCATCAGCATTGCTGAATACTCAGATGTTGGCAGATTAACCTCTTAAATGCCATGGTCAATGCTGACCGCCACCTCTAAGGGTTTTACAGAAAAAGGGTGCTCCCCCCTCATACTATCAGCTTCCTGCGTTGTAATCCCGGAGTGCCATTGGTTGTCATAGTATCATAAAGCCTTACAAAGGCCTTTGGGCTTGCTATTTATGGAAGGCAACTGACAGGTTCTATACAGTACAATACAACTAGTGTTGAGCGAATCAAAGTCCACAAAGTGGAAAATTCTATTTGCATGGAAGCTGAATTTGCTCGTGCTTCGTGGTAATGAAACAATTTTCCCTGAAATGGGTTTAAATAAAATATAAATAAAACATACTTACCTCATCCATTTGAATGCAAAGAGCCATCCGCCACCATCTTGATTGAAGATTCCATGCGAAATCCCATGCATGGAGACATATGAACTCACCACACCGGCCAACATGGTGACATCATCACAGGCTGAGCAAGATTTTGCACTGGATCTTCAATCAAGATAGCGGCAGCTAGCTTTTCACAATCAAATTGATGAAGTATGATTTTATTTTTTTCTTATTATACACTTTAATATTGACCTCAGATGCCATGATCAGCGATGAATGTGGCATGTGAGAGGTATAATTACAGGGAGAGGTGCAATCGCTGCTCCCTGTCATTGCACCCACTACTTACAAAGAAATTCACTTTGTGGCAAAGTAATTAATCACAAAGCAATTTTTTTTGTAACATTTGGCAAAGCAGCCAAATATAATTTTAAAAAACTTCGCTCATCACTAAATACAATATATTTTGTACTGCATTGATCATTCATAACAAAGAAAATGCCATGTCATCTAACAAAAAACAAGCCCTCACACAAGACCATGTCCTACAGAAAAGAGATTATGTTTCTCATAGCCATTTTAAAAGGTCATCCTGACCTTCCTGATAATAGGCCATTATTATTTATGTCCTGCACAACCCCTTTAAAATATGCAAAATGAAAACTTTGGGGTTAAAGCAAAATTTTATTGGAAAAAAAAATGCTTGTTTGAAAAAGGTTGTTTAGCCAAAACATGTCACAGATACCTGTGTTCTGTTTATGGCAAAAAAGTTAAGATTTATCAGCATCAAAGGGCAAGTTCTGATCCACTTCTTCCATTCTTCCAGAGTGCCGACTGATTATTTTTACAAATTGGAAATAAATGTAATTTTTAATTTTCATGGTCAAGTGTTTCTAAATTCTACAAAACGCCTGTTGGTTCGAATGGCTAACTGCTCACCTTGAAAAATTACTTGTGGTTGTAGCTTCTAAAATTGGTTATTTTTTCAGGGATTTTTACTGTATAGGCAACTCAGGGTCCTTTGAAATATAATATAGTGCTCCTTCCCTTTTGAGTTCTATGGTGTGCTCATATAGCAGTTTAAGCACATATAGAGTGTTGCAGTAATCAGGAGAAAATGGGTAACAAATTGTGGTGGCTGTTTTTCGCATGTTACCCCTTTTTAAAATGAAACTATTGTGGCCAAAGTAGTATTGGGTCATTAAAGTCTTTAGATGCCGTGATCAAGTGTGATCGCGTCATCTAAAAGCTCAAAACCCTGGAACCACGTGCTTCCGGGCTGATTATTATTGTTAATTTAATTATATCTTAAATTCATACATGGTGCCAAATCATGATCGAGTGGAAATTCCCCGTTGGCTATTTGTAAATCGTATAGCCTTATGTAGGCAATTATCTTTTGGCAAACAGTACAAGTAGTTACATTCCTTGAAGGACAAGTAAAAAGTCTCTTTTGGCTAATTAGGAAATATTGCCAGAATTGCCACTATATTTTTGTGTTTTTGTCTTGTTCTATATGTAGTGTATATGCCTTTACCTGGCATTCAAACACTTTTGTGCACCTGGTGACCTCCATCACATGGTCTGATATGGGTGTGCTTCACAGTATGGCTTTGTTCACATTGCACTGGCTGTCCTGCTAGGCAGTTGTGTGGAAGCCTGGCTGTGAGCTGGATTACATCACCTTCGGACCGTGTTCACACCATAGCTAGCGTAGTGGTAGGACCCTTTGCCATGCTGAGTGACCGTGACGTTGTGCATGAAGGGCTCCGATATTTTCCTGACAGGAATATATTGGCGAAAGTCTCAGCTTTTAATATCTGCATTTATGACTGGCCAGTATAGTCAGTGGCATATCCGTGTGGTGCATTTTTTTGCTATATAATTAGGAAATATTGCCCTAAACTCAGGCAATTTCAAGGGGGCAGATGGAAAACTGCCAGAAGTTTCTTACACCTGATACATGATTAACTGCTGTACTAGCATTACATTACCGATACATCAACCACTCTTTTTGTGACCTCACTGTCTGCAAACTATACTTTGAGATCTATGGAATTTCTATTTTTGACCACTGAAGGCCAGAACAACAAAATGTGATAATTTATTTAAACACATCAGTTTAAAATATCTAGTGGAAGTAAAATTCTTTTGATGTTTTTTTTTTTTTTTTTAGGGGGGTATATCAAATTCTTCCAAAACACACCATAACAAAACACAAAATATTCTTATAGAATACATGTCAACACTATATGACAAAAAGGCACCAAAAACTGCTTGTAAAAACACATGTATTTTATGTCAAGCGTTTGTCAAGGGACGGAAGCATCATATATGGCACACACAACACACACACACAGGAATCATTATTCAGATTATATAGATAGTGTGCTGCTACTCACAGTTGATGCACATGGAAATATTTATATGGCCATCAAATCTGGCCCAGTAGGGGTTCTAAGATCAATTTTGGTTTATTTCAAGCAATTGTATGGAGATAAAATATTTTTGTATATTTACACTTTGCAGTCTGGTCGCATTTTTAGCATTTTTCCAAAACCATGGTTATGATCTCAACACATAAATTCACCCTCTACCTTCCACTTAAGTGACTTCTTATTCTGGTTCCCTTCTTCATTTCTTCCAATTAATTAACTTATCCTGATAATAAAGTTACATTAAATGTTTCTTTAACACTATTTGTACTGCACATTCTTATTTGCAGAGCACTTGTCGATGTTATAAAATTGTTATTCTGTTTGAGCTGCTCGGCTTGATTTCTTAATTATACTTTCAATATCAGCTCACTCTGTAAGCTCTCATCTGGATTGACTGGGTCAGGCTGGTGTTAATTATAATAATTTGAATCCATTCTGCTCTTCTTTTTCCCAAGGTGAACATGTTTTTTATTGTACCCTTTAGTCTAAATAGTCAATAGTTTACTATGTTAACACTATACCAGCATAAAATAATATACAGTTATTATTATTATTATTTCTTATTAAAGCACCATTCATTCAATAGCGCCGTACATATGAAAAGGGTTATACATACATAATACAGACAATTGCACCAACCATGAACAAGAAGAGTTACAGACTGGTACAGAAGGAGAGAGGGCCCTGCCCACGAGGGCTTACAATCTACATGGTATGGGAGAAGGACACAATAGGAGAGGGTAAAGTTGGTCATGGTGGTATAGAGGCAGCAGGGTCACTGGTTGTAGGCTTGTCCAGAGTACGGGGATGCACAGGAGAAATCTTGTAGGCGATTGGGGGAAAAGGTGATAAGAGGAGAGGATAGAAGGAGGTCCTGTGAGGATCGGAGATTGCGTGTGGGGATGTATCGGGAAAGTAGCTCCGGACAGCCTTGTTGTGTTTGTTAGTGTTTTGAACTGAATTCGCTGGGCAATGGGGAGTCAGGGAAGGGATTAGCAGAGGTGAGAGGCAGATGAGTAACAGGGGTAACAGTAAGAGGTGGATTAGTTGAGTATAGATTGGAGGGTTGCGAGAGTGCTAGATGGAAGGCCACAGAGGAGGATCTTGCAGTAGTCTAGGCGGGAGATGATGAGGGCATGTACAAGCATTTTCACAGACGCAAAGTTGAGGAAAGCGTGGATGAGTAAGATGTTTTTGAGTTGGAGGCAGCAGGTGGTGGAAAGGGCTTGGATCTGTGGTCGGAAGGAGAGGGTAGAATCCAAGGTCACTCCAAGGCAGCGGACTTGGTTAACCGGGAAGAGTGTGCAGCCATTGATCGCGATAGATAGGTCTGTTGGGGGGGTGAGCAAGATGGGCAAAAGAGGATGAATTCTGTTTTATCTATGTTGTTTTAGAAAGCGAGAGGAGAAGAAGGATGATGTGGAATATAGGCATTGTGGGATTCTGGATAGTAAGGTGGTAAATGGTGATGTCTGGACCAGATAGGTAGATTTGTGTGTCATCAGCATAAAAGTGAGACTGAAAGCCATGGGACTCTATGAGCTGTCCCAGGGTGAAAGTTTAGATAGAGAATAGCAGGGGTCCTAGGACAGAGCCTTGCGGGACACCAACAGAGAGGGAATGAGACGAGGAGGTGGTGTGAGAGTGGGAGACGCTAAATGTCCGCTCTGTGAGGTATGATGTGATCCAGGAGAGGGCCAGGTCAGTGATACCAAGAGATGAGAGAGTTTGAAACAGAAGGGAGTGGTCGACAGTGTCAAAGGCAGAGGACAGGTCAAGGAGAAGGAGAACAGAGTAATGTTTTTTGTTTTGGCTGTTAATAGGTCATTGGTGACTTTGGTGAGGGCAGTCTCAGTTGAGTGGTGGGGTCAGAAGCCATATTGTAGCCGGTCAAAAAGGGAGCAGCAGGAGAGATGAGAGGACAGTTCAGAATAGACATGTTGCTCAAGTAGCTTTGAGTCATATGAAAGAAGTGATATGGGGCGATAACTGGACAAAGAATATGGGTCAAGTGAAGGCTTTTTGAGGATGGGTGTAATGGTAGCATGTTTAAAACCAGAGAGGAAGGCACTAAAGGTTAGTGATAGGTTGAAGAGATGAGTTAGGGCTGGGATAAACACTGTGGTAAGGTTAGGGATGAGGTGGGATGGGATTGGGTCAAGTACACAGGTGGTGAGAAGTGATCTGGAGAGTAGAGTGGAGAGTTTTTCTTCTGTAATGGAGAAGCGGGTTTTGGGAGAAGAGACTGAGCAGTTGTGTAGAGGGTCTGTGGACTGTGCACTAAAGCTTTCTCTGATGTTGACTACTATCTTTTGTTTGAAGTATGTGGCAAAGTCCTCAGCTGAGATGAGAGGAGAGGGTGGAGGCGCAGGGGGACAGAGAAGTGAGTTAAAAGTGTTAAAAAGTTGTTTAGGGATGTGGGACAGGGAAGATGACAGATGAGAAGTAGGCCTGTTTTGCATCAGTGAGTGAGGATATGAAAATGAGGAGGGATTGCTTGTATGTGGTGAAGTGATCATTGGAGTGTGTTTTCTTCCATCGCCGCTCAGCAGCTCTGGAAGCTTGTCTGAGTTTTTGGTTAGGTTGGTGTGCCAGGGTTGTCTGTTGATTTTTCGGGTTTTGTTGTGTGTGAGGGGGCAACAATGTCCAGTGCTGTACTTATTGTGGTGTTATATAGGGTGGTGGCAGTATCTGGTTCTTGGAGGGAACAAATGGTAGAGAGTAGCAGAAGAGAGTCAGAAAGCAAGTGAAGGTTGAGATGTTTAAGGTTCCTGTGGGGGTGTGTTAGTGTGTGGACAGGGGGAGCAGCAGAAGAGACGAGTGAAGAGAAGGTGAGTAGGTTGTGGTTGGATAGGGGGAAAGACGAATTAGAAAGATTAGATAGGGAGCAGAGGCGGGTAAAGATCAGATCAAGAGTGTGATCATCTCTGTGGGTGGGAACGGAAGACCACTGTGAGAGGCGGAAGAAGGAAGAGAGTGATAGGAGTTTAGAGGCGGCTGATTGGCAGGTGTCAAAAGGGATGTTGAAGTCACCCATGATGATAGTGGGGATGTATGCAGAAAGAAAGTGTATGAGCCAGGTGTTAAAGTGGTCAAGAAAAATGGTGGCTGGGCCCGGGGGGCGATAAATGACAGCTACTTGGAGGTTGGAGGTAGAGTAGATGCGAACAGAGTGTACTTCAAATGAAGTGAGTGTAATGGAGGGTGGCAGTGGAGTTGGGCTGTAGGAGAAATTGTCTGATAGGAGAAGACCAAATCCTCCACCATGTTTGCTGCCGGGGCGGGATATTTAATATTAATATTTACAGTTAATATTAAGTTATTCAATACTGAGCTAAAATGCAACATGCAATGCTCTATTATGTTTTAGTCAAATAAGTTACAGATTTAGTGGAAAGTATATTAAAGCCAAACATCTAAAGAGTATTTTACAGGTTAGACAATCCATTTTCATATCAAAAATATTTTACTGCTGTGGAAGACCGAGAAACTTAGCCATAGTACATTTCCACATACGTCCCATGAGGTCGTAATACAATACCCATATACATCTATGGAGATATACTGTACGTCATACACAGAGGAATTTTTCTCTCTCATTTCTTTTCTTTCGCAGGTCAATCCTGTGTAAAATCATCTTTCTGAACTAATCAGAATAAGACACTTTTCAGACTGCCCAGAAAGCTCCCACCATATATTAAAAGCACCACCAAGCAGATGGTACAGAGTGGCATCTGTCTCCCATAGACATCCATGTTAAAAACAAGTATACTACATTATCTTCTGCATGGAATAGCTCAGTCTGCTACACTCTTCCATGTGGCTAAAATCTGTCTATACCACCCAATATATGCCAGTGACTGGACACTAAAAGAGTACTCTTTGGCATCTGTCAGTTTAATACGAGTGCACGGGTCCATTTAATGAATGCTGACAGAACTTTTGTAGCGCATATAATAAACAAGCGCAAAAAGCACAATTTTAAAAGATTCATAGACAAGAATGTGAAATTACAATGAGATTCTCTACCACGACTATCTTATCACAGCAATTCATCCATGAAGGTCAGTATTAATTGGATGAGTATTAATTGGTCACACACGCCAGTAAACATATCAACAGAAAAAGGACAAGATGGTGTGTGAAGTATTTCTGTGCTGAATAAACAGAAGGCCTGCACACGACACAAAAATTAGCAGTAAAAACACTTGGAATGGTGCACATAGTAAATGTTAGGTAAAAAGATTCCAAATTTTAATAAAATATCTTGTCAGGTAAACAACATCACCGAATCTAATGGCTAGAAGTGTGGTCCCAGAGCCCCACACCTATCACTACCGGTATTGTATTTCTTACAAAGTACATCTTATATTACAAAACTGCATATAATTACACAAATCACCTGTATGAAAAGAAATGTCCTGTAGTATAGTCCACACTGTGTGTATCATCAAAGACATGCCCCACTTGCTGTATCGTCATATAAGACTAGATAGAAAACATGCCCCACTTAATGGTCGCTTTAAAGTAGTTACAGTAGGTACAGTAGATAGCTATGTGCCATACTACAACACATAGGAAGAAGATTATATATTCAGGGAAGTAGCTAGAAAAGGTTGAGCCCCATAGCAATTTTTTTAATGGGTCAACCTTCCCGAGCAACACCCCTGCAACTTTCCTCTACTGCTGCATGGCAAGACCGCTCACACTCACTATGCAACACCCCACCCACTCAATAGTTATGCCTCCTTAGTGCCCCCAACATGGTACTGCTGCCCCCTAAGTGCCCCCACTCAGTATTGCTGCTCCTTATGTAACCCCACACAATAGTTATGCTCCGTTAGTGCCCCAACACAGTAGTTATGCACTTTTAGTTCCTCCTAATGGTAGTTTTGCCCACTTATTTGCACCACACAGTAGTTTTGCCCCCTTAGAGCCCCCACACAGTAGTTATGCCTCATTAGTGCATCCACACAGCAGATATGCCCCCTTAGTGCTCCCACATAGTAATGTGCCCTTATTGCTCCGTCACAGTAGTTGTGTCCCCACACAGTAATACACATCCTTAGTGCCCCCTTACATTAGTGCTGTCCTTGTAGTGTAAATGTAGTGTCCAATGAGTACATCCCACTCCACACAGCAGATGCCATGCAGTGATGTCATCGTGCCTGCTGAACTGAGAAAGCACACAGGCTGAGGACAGGCCAAGCAATGATACTCAGCCCCTGAACGCTTCTAATGAGCCCAGCAGGCACAATTCTGTCACTGTGTTGCACCTGCTGGCGACTGCTGGGGATATGTTCTATTCTTTTATGAAACGTACATACGGAAATTGAATGCACATGGAGTAACTACGTTTTTTTTTTTGCAGACCCATTGAAATGAATGGTTTTGCATATGGTCCACCCAAAAAATTGAATGGACACTGAAAGAAAATATGTTTCTGTGCTTGAGCCCTTATGCCAATGTGAAACAGGCCTAACTAAGCTACGTAAATGTGGTACACTCGACAGTTGTTGTGATGTGTATTTCAGCTGGTTCAGAGTTCAGTTAATTAGTTACATTAAAGGGAACCTGTCACAATGAAAATGCAAAGTAGTCTGCAGGCATCATGTTAATAAAGAAACACAAAAAAGAGGAGGGTGGAAAGCAGTGCCCACCCCTTTTTTTTTGTAACCACAAAAGGACACCCATGATTTGTAACTCGGTACAAGCTCCCGAGTATAATGGCGAAAGAACAAGAAAATGGAGCTCAATAGTACCAAAAAGTAAAAATATACTTTATTATTACATGATTAAAAAATTCATATATAAGTGAAGAAACAAGTAAATATAATGCAGTTAAAAAGTGAATAGGAGCAGAAAAAGAGCGCCACCCTGGGATAGCACAATGGTCAAATGTAAAGCATGTATAAATGTGGATCAAGTAAACAGACAAAATAATGACCTAAATACACAGGTGAGTCAATGGTCAGAAAAGCATACCTGCACGGCAGTAAGACAGGGTATGTTTTGCAAGTGCACTATGGAAAATAAACAACAAACCACGGTGAAAAACAGGACTGGTAAAAGCCCTCAGTCAAAAATGCCATGCAGGTATGAAAGAGCAGAGACTCACCTAGAGAGGACCGTGTGCTATATCACCCAGGATGGCGCTACCCCAACGCGCGTTTCGGCGTGCCTTCGTCTGGGGGTAACGCCATCACTGTGAATCGAATATTTACAGACTCTCTCAACCAATGAGCGATTGGTTGTACTCACTCGTCCCCAGCTGTGAATGTATGGTGGCGCGCGGTGCTCCAATCAAACCGCGCCCGTCTGCCTCGCGGCCTGCGTCCCGCCGACATGCCCACATCACGTGACAAGGTCACATGATCAGGCGGCTGTGGCGTGAAGACGCTCAGACGCGAGGTGCCGGGGCGGCGCTGGGCGACGCGCGCACACATTACAGAAGGGGAGGAGAAACAGGGCACCAACATGACGACATGCATCCCAGCAAAGGACCTGATTCTCTCTACGGGGAGTAAAAAATGAAACATAAAATGCATAGAGCATAATGCGCACCTCCATTGGATTTATAATTGTACTGGAAAATCCAGTTTTTGCATAATACAAGTTATATATATACAGAAGTACATGTGCCAAAATAGAATATGTATGTACAGAGTAAAAAAGGAAATAAATACAGATGTCACGACATATAATAATAATAGTACAGAGAATAAATGAATAAATGAGTAATAATGAATGTGATATTGTTACAAATATATATATATATATATATATATATATAGTCCCAGTAATAATTAAATCTGGGAGTATATTGAAGTGAATCGTACAGTACAAAATATAACAATGGTGAAGACAATGATCTATAAAGTGCAAAGTGCAAGGGGAAGAGTACATGGAGAGTACCATGTTTACAAAAATCCAAATGGTGAACTGTGCGTAGGGGGTGAACTGTGCATAGGAGGGTATGTTAAAATACCCAAAAAGGCTTGGGACCACAGATCCAAAAGACACTATTGGACACGCATGTATGGTTGCAAAAAAATCATGGATCAATCAAAGTATATAAAGTGCCAAGGTGCATAAGAAGAGTACGTGAAAATATACCATAATGACATAAGGATTATCATTTAAATTCCTGCTTATTCTGGGCTTTGAGGTCAAGGAGGTGGTCCTGTCACTGATTGACAGATATCTCTTTATGAACAGTCATAAAGTGTCAATCACTAATAGGACCACCTCCTTGACTTCAAAAATTAAAACAAATAACAAGTTATACTGAATCTTTTCCCACAAAACTATATATCTATCTGCTCAACTCCTCCTGCTCCACAACAAGTTGCCTGCAGCTCAGACACTGTGTTCAACGTTAGGCACAATATTATCCGATACAAATTTTTCTTACTACACCAATGATAAATAAAAGGACTAAAGCTTAATATCTTAGCAATATGCCACCAATGTTTGAGATGATACAACTAGAGTTGAGAGGACACCTGGATGTTCGGGTTCGGCAGGTTCGGCCGAACTTAAAAAAAAAGTTTGGGTTCGGGACCCAAACTTGACCCGAACTTGACCCCGAACCCCATTGAAGTCAATGGGGACCCGAACTTTTGGCCACTAAAATGGCTGTAAAATAGCCCTGGAAAGAGCTAGAGGGCTGCAAAAGGCAGCAAAATGTGCTTAAGAGCATAGCAAATGCTCTGCAAACAAATGTGGATAGGGAAATGAATTAAAAAAACATAAAAGACCTTAAAAAAATAAAAATTAGGAATGATGTAGGAGGAAGAGGTTGAGGAGGCGGTGAATGGGTGAATGTGGCGGTGTAGGTTCACGTGGCGGTCTAGGTGGAAGCAGCGGCGAAGGAGGAATAGGTAGCCAACACAGATGTGTATTATTTTGCATTTTAACATAGGGGTATCCCCCAAAATATTGGGACATATAAAAAAATAAAAAAAAGGCATAAGTGCACTTGACTACAAGGATGGATGGTTGAGGCTGTTTGAACTGTCTATTCTGCACAAGGTACAGACAAATCTTGTGGGATTCAGGCCTGGTTCATTTTAATGAACGTGAGCTTGTCCACGTTAACTGTGGACAGGCGGCTGCGTCTGTCTGTAATGACGCCTCCTGCCGTGCTAAATACACGTTCAGAGAGTACACTGACTGCACAAGGCATACAGGGCAATCTCTGGCCCTGTGGACAATTTGGAGAGCCAGAAGTTGAATGGGGCAGAACCATCAGTCAGTACGTGTAGTCGTGTGCACAGGTACTGTTCCACCATGTTGTGCCTCCTGCTAACACGCTCCATATCAGCAGTTGGGGCCAGTTGTTGCGGCGAGGTGACAAAGCTTTTCCACATGTCGGCCATGCTAACCCTGCCTTCTGAGGTGTTGGCGCTGACACAGCTGAGTTGGTGACTTCTTCCTCCTCCCCTGCCTTCGCCTTGTGCTTCCACTTGTCCCCCGGCGTCAGTCGGGAATGCTCTCAGGAGCGCGTCTACCAGCGTGCGCCTGTAGTCGCGCATCTTCCAATCACGCTCCAGTGAGGAAATTAAGGACGGCACATTGTCTTTGTAACGGGGATCAAGCAGGGTGGCCACCCAGTAGTCAGCACACGTTAAAATGTGGGCAACTCTGCTGTCGTTGCGCAGGCACTGAAGCATGTAGTCGCTCATGTGGGCCAGGCTGCCCAGAGGTAAGGACAGGCTGTCCTCTGTGGGAGGAGTATCGTCTGCGTCCTCCGTATCACCCCAGCCACGCACCAGTGATGGGCCCGAGCTGCATTGGATGCCACCCCGCTGTGAACATGCTTCATCCCCATCCTCCTCATCCAACTTCTCCTCGTCCTCCAGTAGTGGGCCCTAGCTGGCTAAATTTGTACCTGGCCTCTGCTGTTGCAAAAATCCTCTTTCTGAGCCACTTCTAAAAGACTGGCCTGAAAGTTTTAGAGATGAACCCTCTTCCTCCTCCTCATCCGGGGCCACATCCTCTTCCATCATCGCCCTAAGTGTTTTCTCAATGAGACATATAAGTGGTATTGTAACGCTGATAACGGCGTCATCGCCACTGGCCATGTTGGTGGAGTACTCGAAACAGCGCAACAGGGCACACAGGTCTCTCATGGAGGCCCAGTCATTGGTGGTGAAGTGGTGCTGTTCCGCAGTGCGACTCACCCGTGCGTGCTGCAGCTGAAACTCCACTATGGCCTGCTGCTGCTCGCACAGTCTGTCCAGCATGTGCAAGGTGGAGTTCCACCTGGTGGGCACGTCACATATGAGGCGGTGAGCCGGAAGGCCGAAGTTACGCTGTAGAGCAGACAGCCGAGCAGCGGCAGGATGAGAACGCCAGAAGCGCGCACAGCGTTACAATACCACTTTATGCAGCAGCTCTGACATGTCGGGGTAGTTGTGAATGAATTTCTGCACCACCAAATTCAGCACATGCGCCAGGCAAGGTATGTGCGTCAAACCGCTAGTCCCAGAGCTGCAACGAGATTTCGCCCATTATCGCACACCACCAGGCCAGGCTTGAGGCCCACTGGCAGCAACCACTTGTCGGTCTGTTGTTCTATACCCTGCCACAACTCCTGCACGGTGTGGGGCCTGTCCCCCAAACACATCAGTTTCAGAACTGCCTGCTGACGTTTAACCCTGGCTGTGCTGTAGTTGGTGGTGAAGGTATGTCGCTGACCGGATGAGGAGGTGGTAGAAGAGGAGGAGGAAGCCGAGTAGGAAGAGGAGGCAATAGGAGGCAAAGAATGATGCCCTGCGATCCTTGGCGGCGGAAGGACGTGCGCAAAACAGCTCTCCGCCTGGAGCCCAGCCACCACTACATTTACCCAGTGTGCAGTTAGGGAGATATATCATCCCTGGCCGTGCTTACTGGTCCACGTATCTGTGGTTAGGTGGACCTTGCCACAGATGGTGTTGCGCAGTGCACACTTGATTTTATCCGATACTTGGTTGTGCAGGGAGGGCACGGCTCTCCTGGAGAAGTAGTAGCGGCTGGGAACGACGTACTGTGGGACAGAAAGCAACATGAGCTGTTTGAAGCTGTCCGTCTACACCAGCCTGAATGACCAGCATTTCAAAGGCCAATAGTTTAGAAATGCTGGCATTCAGGGCCAGGGATCGAGGGTGGCTAGGTGGGAATTTACGCTTTCTCTCAAAGCTTTGTGAGATGGAGAGCTGAACGCTTCCGTGTGACATGGTGGAGATGCTTGGTGACATAGGTGGTGTTGTTGGTGGCACATCCTCTGTTTGCTGGGCGGCAGGTGCCAACGTTCCTCCAGAGGCGGAGGAAGAGGCCGAGGCAGCAGCAGAAGAGGGAGCAGGAGGGGCCTGAGCCCTTTCATGGTTTTAAGATAAGATAAGATTCCTTTATTGTCACTTTACAATACAATGTAATACAATGTACAATACAATGAAATGTTGTTTGGAGCAATCCTAGATGCCATGGACAGAGGAACAAGAACTGACATTTAAACTAAAGCATTACACTTGAAAAAAAACAAAAAACATTGCACTAGAAAGCATTACTATTCACAGTTCACAGCATGAATAGTAATGCTTTCTAGTGCAATGTTTTTTGTTTTTTTTCTAGTGTAATGCTTTAGTTTAAATGTCAGTTCTTGTTCCTCTGTCCATGGCATCTAGGATTGCTCCAAACAACATTTCACTGTATTGTACATTGTATTACATTGTATTGTACAGTGACAATAAAGGCATCTTGTCTTATCTTAAAAGGTGCTTACTCCACTGCAGCACGTGTCTCGCATGTAGATGCCTGGTCATGCAGGTTGTGCTAAGGTTCAGAATATTAATGCCTCGCTTCAGGATCTGAAGGCACAGCGTGCAAACCACTCGCGTCTTGTCGTCAGCACATTGTGTGAAGAAGTGCCATGCCAGGGAACTCCTTGAAGCTGCCTTTGGTGAGCTCGGTCCCTGGTGACGGTGGCCAGTAGCAGGCGAACTGTTTTGTCGATGGCTGCTCTGCTTTTGCACCCTGCTCCCTCTTTTGCTACGCTGTTGGCTCGGTCTCACCACTGCCTCTTCCTCCGAACTCTGAAAGTCAGTGGCACAACCTTCATTCCATGTGGGGTCTAGGACCTCATCGTCCCCTGCATCGTCTTCCACCCAGTCTTCCTCCCTGACCTCCTTTTCGGTCTGCACACTGCAGAAAGACGCAGCAGTTGGCACCTGTGTTTCGTCATCATCAGAGACGTGCTGAGGTGGTATTCCCATGTCCTCATCAGGAAACATAAGTGGTTGTGAATCAGTGCATTCTATGTCTTCCACCCCTGGGGAAGGGCTAGGTGTATGCCCTTGGGAAACCCTGCCAGCAGAGTCTTCAAACAGCATAAGAGACTGCTGCATGACTTGAGGCTCAGACAGGTTCCCCAATATGCACGGGGGTGATGTGACAGACTGATGGGCATGGGTTTCAGGCTCCACCTGTGCGCTTTCTGCAGAAGACTGGGTGGGAGATAATGTGAACCTGCTGGATCCACTGGCTGGATCCACTGTCGGCCACCAAATCGACTAGCGCCTGTACTTGCTCAGGCCTTACCATTCTTAGAACGGCATTAGGCCCGGCCAAATATCGCTGTAGATTCTGGCGGCTACTGGGATCTGAGGTAGTAGGTTCAGTAGGATGTGTAGCTGTGGCAGAACGGCCACGTTCTCTCCCTGCACCAGAGGCTCCACCAACACCACCACCACGACCATGACCGCCTCCCTTATTAGATGTTTGCCTCATAAATAGCGTTCACCAAACAAAGGAAAAAGTGGTTAAGTCTGTTAAAAATAATTAACCGCCAATAAAAACCCTGATGTAGGGTATTGCACTAAATTTTTTTTTTTTAACTCTATATGACAGCGGTATTTGTGGCCTAAATTTCACTGTAATTTATGCACGTCTAATCCCAGATGTGCAGTATATCAGAGGCTTTTTTAACCCCAGTAAGTAAAAAGCCGCATTTGTGGCCAAAATGTGACACTCACTTATGCACGTCTAATCCCAGATGTGCACTACAGGGAGTGCAGAATTATTAGGCAAGTTGTATTTTTGAGGATTCATTTTATTATTGAACAACAACCATGTTCTCAATGAACCCAAAAAACTCATTAATATCAAAGCTGAATATTTTTGGAAGTAGTTTTTAGTTTGTTTTTAGTTTTAGCTATTTTAGGGGGATATCTGTGTGTGCAGGTGACTATTACTGTGCATAATTATTAGGCATCTTAACAAAAAACAAATATATACCCATTTCAATTATTTATTTTTACCAGTGAAACCAATATAACATCTCAACATTCACAAATATACATTTCTGACATTCAAAAACAAAACAAAAACAAATCAGTGACCAATATAGCCACCTTTCTTTGCAAGGACACTCAAAAGCCTGCCATCCATGGATTCTGTCAGTGTTTTGATCTGTTCACCATCAACATTGCGTGCAGCAGCAACCACAGCCTCCCAGACACTGTTCAGAGAGGTGTACTGTTTTCCCTCCTTGTAAATCTCACATTTGATGATGGACCACAGGTTCTCAATGGGGTTCAGATCAGGTGAACAAGGAGGCCATGTCATTAGATTTTCTTCTTTTATACCCTTTCTTGCCAGCCACGCTGTGGAGTACTTGGACGCGTGTGATGGAGCATTGTCCTGCATGAAAATCATGTTTTTCTTGAAGGATGCAGACTTCTTCCTGTACCACTGCTTGAAGAAGGTGTCTTCCAGAAACTGGCAGTAGGACTGGCAGTTGAGCTTGACTCCATCCTCAACCCGAAAAGGCCCCACAAGCTCATCTTTGATGATACCAGCCCAAACCAGTACTCCACCTCCACCTTGCTGGCGTCTGAGTCGGACTGGAGCTCTCTGCCCTTTACCAATCCAGCCACGGGCCCATCCATCTGGCCCATCAAGACTCACTCTCATTTCATCAGTCCATAAAACCTTAGAAAAATCAGTCTTGAGGTATTTCTTGGCCCAGTCTTGACGTTTCAGCTTGTGTGTCTTGTTCAGTGGTGGTCGTCTTTCAGCCTTTCTTACCTTGGCCATGTCTCTGAGTATTGCACACCTTGTGCTTTTGGGCACTCCAGTGATGTTGCAGCTCTGAAATATGGCCAAACTGGTGGCAAGTGGCATCTTGGCAGCTGCACGCTTGACTTTTCTCAGTTCATGGGCAGTTATTTTGCGCCTTGGTTTTTCCACACGCTTCTTACGACCCTGTTGACTATTTTGAATGAAACGCTTGATTGTTCGATGATCACGCTTCAGAAGCTTTGCAATTTTAAGAGTGCTGCATCCCTCTGCAAGATATGTCACTATTTTTGACTTTTCTGAGCCTGTCAAGTCCTTCTTTTGACCCATTTTGCCAAAGGAAAGGAAGTTGCCTAATAATTATGCACACCCAATATAGGGTGTTGATGTCATTAGACCACACCCCTTCTCATTACAGAGATGCACATCACCTAATATGCTTAATTGGTAGTAGGCTTTCGAGCCTATACAGCTTGGAGTAAGACAACATGCATAAAGAGGATGATGTGGTCAAAATACTCATTTGCCTAATAATTCTGCACGCAGTGTATATAAGTGTTTTTTTTTAACCCCAGTAAGCAAAAAGCCGTATTTGTGGCCTAAATGTGACACTCACTTATGCACGTCTAATCCCAGATGTGCACTATATCAGAGGGTTTTTTTTAACCCCAGTAAGCAAAAAGCCGTATTTGTGGCCTAAATTTCACAGTCACTTATGCACATCTAATCCCAGATGTGCAGTATATCAGAGGGTTTTTTTAACCCCAGTAAGCAAAATGCTGTATTTCTGGCCTAAATGTGACACTCACTTATGCACGTCTAATCCCAGATGTGCAGTATATCAGAGGGTTTTTTAACCCCAAGCAAAAAGCTGTATTTCTGGTCTAAATGTGACACTCACTTATGCACCTATAATCCTAGATGTGCACTATATGAAACAGAACTTATTTTTTCACCCCAGTATGCCCCAGTAAGCAAAAAGATGTATTTCTGGACTAAATGTGACACTTACTTATGCATGTCTAATCCCAGATGTGCAGTATATCAGAGGGTTTTTTAACCCCAGTAAGCAAAAAGCTGTATTTCTGACCTAAATGTGACACTCACTTATGCACCTATAATCCTAAATGTGCACTATATGAAACAGATGGTTTTTTTTCACCCCAGTATGCCCCAGTAAGCAAAAAGACGTATTTGTGGCCTAAATTTCACAGTCACTTTTGCATGTCTAATCCCAGATGTGCAGTATATCAGAGGGTTTTTTAACCCCAGTAAGCAAAAAGCTGTATTTCTGGCCTAAATGTGACACTCACTTATGCATGTCTAATCCCAGATGTGCAGTTTATCGGAGGGTTTTTAAACCCCAGTAAGCAAAAAGCTGTATTTCTGGCCTAAATGTGACACTCACTTATGCACCTATAATCCTAGATGTGCACTATATAAAACAGATGTTTTTTTTCGCCCCAGTATGCCCCAATATGAGAAAGCCGTATTTCTGGCCTAAATTTCATAGTCACTTATGCAGTGATAATCCTAGATGTGCACTATATAAAAAAAAGTTTTTTTTTAACCCCAGTGTCTCAAATCTGTATTTCTGGACTTGCAGACATGCAGATATCCTGTGCTGATACACTATCGTTGCATAAAATGGCTGCCGATTATGTATTGATATTGACTAACTGAAGGAAAAACTGTTCGTTTTCAGTAGTAGTTGGCTCAGGGCGGGCTTAAAAAAATTGTGCACTGCACCCACAAAACACATTTGCTGTAGATCGCTGAGTAAAGAAGCAGTTCTTCATAAGATTCCTCCCTGATCTCTCCCTCACAGCAGCTGCAGCCTATCCCTACACTAATCCCAGCAGAGTGACGGGCGGCGCTAGGTGACTCCAACTTAAATAGAGGCTGGGTCACATGCTGCAGTTGGTCAATCACAGCCATGCCAATAGTAGGCATGGCTGTGATGGCCTTTTGGGGCAAGTAGTATGACGCTTGTTGATTGGCTGCTTTGCAGCCCTTCAAAAAGCACCATAAAAATCGCCGAACACCGAACCCGAACTTTTACGGAAATGTTCGGGTTCAGGTCCGGGTGCCGAAAACCCTAAAGTTCGGTACGAACCCGAACTTTACAGTTCGGGTTCGCTCAACTCTAGATACAACCCCTTTAAAAAATAAAAGATAAAGCTACCACTTGATTCATTTATTAATGTATAAAGATAAAATAATGGGCCCTTCTATACTAGACACTTCATTTATGTAACCACTGGTTACACTAATCTCCTATAAAAAATGGGCGGAGATGGGAAAGAACCATGTATAGGGATAGCAATAATTATTAAGAGACAGGGTGAAAGGTAGCCAGGTACCAAGGCAGAAAGACACAATGCTGGGTCAAAACCCTACGGGGCAGGGCTACATATTGGAATTTATATACGCTATGTGGGATATGGGGAGTGGGATATATTTGCAATTGGTATTTCTCATGAAACTAATATTTTATTGTCCTGGAGGATATATATCAAACAGCAGTATATTCACTGTAATTGCCTACAAAAAATGGTTAGTTATGTAAGGGACTATGTCCCATTATAGACTATATTTGCTTTGTAGCAGAAAACGTAGAACTGAAACTGTATGGGATGGATGTAATGGCCAGCTACAGTACTTTGTATATTTTCCCCCATATTCATGAGTTACCCACTGTACTGGAGGGTAAGAACTGACTTGCACTTCCTCACTTTTCAATGCCAGCATTCTCACAGGACTTCTCATGCATCATGTTATTAGAGTGTCTTGTGAATCATGATACTTCTGTCATTTTGCACAGGATAAAGGATGAAAAAATCGGTTGAGATTCGTTCTGAATTTCTCTGAAGGTTCGGATCCACACTAAAATATGTGCAAATTATTATGTCTAGCAGATAAGCTTAGGAAATTACATTTTAATATCTTTCCCAAAAAAACAGAGGGGCTCCTTCTCTCTCCGAACCCTGACAGGTTCACTCATCTCTACACAGGATATAGACTGGTAACATAATAGTAATGATTGATTAGTACACCATAAATTGCCATCCAAGGTAGTATTAAATCCTTCCAGGTTCCTATGCACGGAATTAGTGGCAGCTGGTGATTTTAAGCAGTGAATTTTTGTTCTATTGCCAGTAGATTAATCAGTCCCATAGTTTGTCAGTGATTGCTTGTATAGAGCTGGTCACACATGCTATGTGCGTTTTGGAGGAACCTGTACCCTCCTCAGTAGCTGACTCAGTCTTCTAATGAATATACAGTATATGGTAGTTACATTCTGAATTTGCTGAATATAGGTCATAAGGTTGTTTCAAAGACATGCCTTGGATCCTCAGGAGAATTGAAGATCTAGAGCTGTTCACATGTGGTATGCTCTATAACTACTGTAAATCTAATCATCCAATGTAGAAAAGAAATAATGAATTTAACAGTAGCATAGAACTGGTACATAGACAATTAAATAAATTATTTGTCAATGAAGAATATAAAAAATATCAAACATTATAGTAAAATAGCACAAAAAGCATTTGGAAAACAAAGCTGGGATAAATAGAAACTAAAGTGATTAACAAAAAACAAATTTGATAGAATGTACATAAGACAATATAGTGAAACTCGATTGCACCCCTTTGTCAACTCTCTAAAGCACACATACAAACTTGAATATTCCAGTCACTAATAAATACAAACTATTAACTCTAAATAATTTTTTGACTAGACTCCACCTCATGTTCATACATAAAGAACCAAACATCATCCAAAGACAGAGCAATAAAACTGCAATTATTGTTAGACTAGTTTTACACATGCATCCAGCTGTTTTGGCAAACTGTTGAGGTAGAGAATGCTTGGAATTTCCCGGACAAATAAATGCTGCAAAGCACTCATTGCAGCAGTTTTTGCCTGACTGATTTCCAGCATACAGTATTTTCTGGGTAGTGGCTGGATCTCTGTTGGACCCCATCATAGTCAATGGGGTCTGGCAGGCAGGCGACAGTATCTGCCAATGCTGGATCCAGAGAACTCCAGCAGGCTGTTCAATGCTGTAAGAACCTGCCGGAGAGGCAACCACAGGTATGAAACTAGCCTTATAGATGGCCAGGCAATAGGGGCTAAGAGTTAAAAATTAAGGTTATCTGGAGTCAGTCTAATGGGGAAGGGGAAGAAGGTTGTCCATGTAGTGGGTCACCCCATATAGAAATGACTATAATATCTTTTAAGTGTTGTATTAAGTGTTCTCACAGTCTTCTCACAGTGTCTTTTTAATGCAAAAGTATTCAATATCACAAAGTTTTTCTTCTGGTTACATTGTAATATGCTTTTTTAGCTATACATCCTAAGAGCCTAAATGCAGAAGGAGAGTTGTAGGGATCTCTGTATCTCATGCATCGTCTCTGTCCAGCTATTTACCAGCACAGGGACAGTCTTGTGGCTCCTCCTCTAGTTTTCTCCACTTTTATATCTACTATTTTAACTATTTCCACTGTTTTCTTTATTATGACTAATAGAGAATCTTCCATTAGGGTATTCATTTGTTATTGGGTGACCATGTAACAACAATGTGTATATAACTACAATTGGTTAACTCTACTGTGTGTTCTGTATGTTATTTACTGTGTACTATTGTTCCTTATGGTATTGTCAAGAAATATGCATTGGTAGAGACTAAATATAAACTATAGGATTTATTCTTTAGGGGACAAAAGATTATGAAATGTCTTCCTTTAGTAATTCAATAGAGATGTTCAATACTTCTGAGGATCCAAGACATGTCTTTGAGACAACCTTATGACCTATATAAGGCAAGACTGAACGTAACTACCATATATATTCATATCAGCTATTGAGGAGGGGAACAGGTACTCCAAAACTCATATAGCAAATGTGACCAGCTCAATACAAGCAACCAATGACAAACTGTGGGGTTGTCTGCCAGTAAAACCACCACGATTCCTGTATATTTCACAGTGCAGATATATAAGTGGAACCTAGGATTTAATACTTCCTTATACGTGTGTGTGTGTGTATATATATATATATATATATATATATATATATATACACCAAAAAATGGCCGCACTGGCTATTTCCTCTATCTGGAGTCCTGCCTCATTCTATGTTTTTGGATATACTGTATATACACTGCTCAAAAAAATTAAGGGAACACAAAAATAACACATCCTAGATCTGAATTAATTAAATATTCTTCTGAAATACTTTGTTCTTTACATAGTTGAATGTGCTGACAACAAAATCACACAAAAAATAAAAAATGGAAATCAAATTTTTCATACCCATGGAGGTCTGGATTTGGAGTCACACTCAAAATTAAAGTGGAAAAACACACTACAGGCTGATCCAACTTTGGTGTAATGTCCTTAAAACAAGTCAAAATGAGGCTCAGTAGTGTGTGTGGCCTCCACGTGCCTGTATGACCTCCCTACAACGCCTGTGCATGCTCCTGATGAGGTGGCGGACGGTCTCCTGAGGGATCTCCTCCCAGACCTGGACTAAAGCATCTGCCAACTCCTGGACAGTCTGTGGTGCAACGTGACGTTGGTGGATAGAGCGAGACATGATGTCCCAGATGTGCTCAATTGGATTCAGGTCTGGGGAACGGGCGGGCCAGTCCATAGCATCAATGCCTTCGTCTTGCAGGAACTGCTGACACACTCCAGCCACATGAGGTCTAGCATTGTCTTGCATTAGGAGGAACCCAGGGCCAACCGCACCAGCATATGGTCTCACAAGGGGTCTGAGGATCTCATCTCGGTACCTAATGGCAGTCAGGCTACCTCTGGCGAGCACATGCTGTGCGGCCCTCCAAAGAAATGCCACCCCACACCATTACTGACCCAATGCCAAACCGGTCATGCTGGAGGATGTTGCAGGCAGCAGAACGTTCTCCACTGCGTCTCCAGACTCTGTCACGTCTGTCACATGTGCTCAGTGTGAACCTGCTTTCATCTGTGAAGAGCACAGGACGCCAGTGGCGAATTTGCCAATCTTGGTGTTCTATGGCAAATGCTGCCAAACGTCCTGCACGGTGTTGGGCTGTAAGCACAACCCCCACCTGTGGACGTCGGGCCCTCATATCACCCTCATGGAGTCTGTTTCTTTTTTTTTGTTTTATATTCACAATTTTTATTGTTTTTTCAATTTTTACATTCAAAGTCATAATAAAAAGTATTGACTGATATACAATGTGTAAAGTTATACATATGCAATATCCATGTCTAACAGTCATAAGTACAATTTGCAATCGTAAACGCAAAGAGAGGCCTGTAAGGCCACATGAAGGCAAGTGTCAAATAAAGATGAACAATAACACTAAGTTAGTTTAACTTTGTGACAGGGTACTAAGATAGAACCGACATGGTGTAAGCGTGAGAACCGTTAGAGTAGAATTAAGGTATTAGCCCAGAAACAGTGGGGAGGGGGAGGAAAGTTAGGAGAAGTTCCTATAAACTCTCCAAAGGGACCAAATCTGGAAGAAAGTGTGTCTAGTGCGAGATTCCGAATGAGAGATCTCTTCCATTCTGTAGATCTGATCTACCCTGTTAATCCAGTGTTCCAAGTTAGGGACTTCAGGAGATAACCAGCGTGTCGGTAGTAGTAGTCTGGCAGCAGCTATCAAAAGTGAGAAGAGTGAAGACTTAGATAGGTTGACCCCTCCCATACCCAAAGATAACAAAGCTAAATCTGGTGAGCAGGAGAAGGAAGTCTGGCAGATCTGATTGCTTAGTTTGATTATGTTACGCCACCACGGATTGATTAGCTCGCATGACCACCAGATGTGAAAAAACGAACCTTTGGCTTTGGAACAACGCCAACATATATCTGTAGCATTAGGTTTATATAAGCATGTCTTATCTGGAGTTCTGTACCATCTCATAAGGACCTTGCAGCTATTCTCCTGGATACGCACGCATCTGGAGATCTTATGAGGGACAATTAATGCTTTAGCTATTTCGGGAGGTGTTAAGGTTCGCTGGAGGTCTCTTTCCCATAAACCAATCACTGCGGGTTTGAGTGCTATAGGGGGAGACATCAGGTTTTTATATATTGTGGAGATAATTTTAGGGGGATATTTCTTATTGCTTATCAATTCTTCAAACCAGCATATAGTGTTAGAAGAGAGGGTCTTTTTTGCGAGGAGAAGAGATTCGGTTCTAATGAAGCGCATGAGGACCGGATTGTGAATCTGTTTGGTCAGTACTCTACAAATTTCTAAGTCCGAGAGTATACATCCATTTGGGTCTAGAAGCTAAGAGACAGGAATTTCAAGAGATCTTAAAGCCAAGGGACAGCTATCCCTCAAGTCTTTAGGGGCCAAATTAATAACATCTCTTATTTGAAGAAGAGGGGAGGGCAGGTTTAAGATCTTGGAGCAGAGTGAGAAACCTCTCCAGACCTTTAATGTATTACGGATGAGAGGGTTTGGAATGATACCAAGTGAGGAAGGTAGTTTATCAGCTAGTAAGAGGGCTCTGATGGGAGAGGATAGGAAGGTATTTTCTATTATGGGCCAAGATTTATGGGGTGGGTCTCTGATCCAATCAACTACTCGAGAGAGTTGTATGGCCTTCAAATAAGTCTCCGGGTCAGGGAGTCCATGGAGTCTGTTTCTGACGGTTTGAGCAGACACATGCACATTTGTGGCCTGCTGGAGGTCATTTTGCAGGGCTCTGGCAGTGCTCCTCCTGTTCCTCCTTGCATAAAGGCAGAGGTAGCGGTCCTGCTGCTGGGTTGTTGCCCTCCTACGGCCTCCTCCACGTCTCCTGATGTACTGGCCTGTCTCCTGGTAGCGCCTCGATGCTCTGGACACTACGCTGACAGACACAGCAAACCTTCTTGCCACAGCTCGCATTGATGTGCCATCCTTGATAAGCTGCACTACCTGAGCCACTTGTGTGGGTTGTAGACTCCGTCTCATGCTACCACTAGAGTGAAAGCACCGCCAGCATTCAAAAGTGACCAAAACATCAGCCAGGAAGCATAGGAACTGAGAAGTGTTCTGTGGTCACCACCTGCAGAACCATTGGGGGTGTCTTGCTAATTGCCTATAATTTCCACCTGTTGTCTATCCCATTTGCACAACAGCATGTGAAATTGATTGTCACTCAGTGTTGCTTCCTAAGTGGACAGTTTGATTTCACAGAAGTGTGATTGACTTGGAGTTACATTGTGTTGTTTAAGTGTTCCCCTTAAAATAAAGGGAACACAAAAATAACACATCCTAGATCTGAATTAATTAAATATTCTTCTGAAATACTTTGTTCTTTACATAGTTGAATGCGATGACAACAAAATCACACAAAAGAAAAAAATGGAAATCAAATTTTTTTTAACCCATGGAGGTCTGGATTTGGAGTCACCATCAAAATTAAAGTGGAAAAACACACTACAGGCTGATCCAACTTTGATGTAATGTCCTTAAAACAAGCCAAAATGAGACTCAGTAGTGTGTGTGGCCTCCACATGCCTGTATGACCTCCCTACAACGCCTGTGCATGCTCCTGATGAGGTGGCGTACGGTCTCCTGAGGGATCTCCTCCCAGACCTGGACTAAAGCATCTGCCAACTCCTGGACAGTCTGTGGTGCAACGTGACGTTGGTGGATAGAGCGAGACGTGATGTCCCAGATGTGCTCAATTGGATTCAGGTCTGGGGAACGGGCGGGCCAGTCTATAGCATCAATGCCTTCGTCTTGCAGGAACTGCTGACACACTCCAGCCACATGAGGTCTAGCATTGTCTTGCATTAGGAGGAACCCAGGGCCAACCGCACCAGCATATGGTCTCACAAGGGGTCTGAGGATCTCATCTCGGTACCTAATGGCAGTCAGGCTACCTCTGGCGAGCACATGGAGGGCGTGCTGCCCTCCAAAGAAATGCCACCCCACACCATTACTGACCTAATGCCAAACCGGTCATGCTGGAGGATGTTGCAGGCAGCAGAACGTTCTCCACGGCATCTCCAGACTCTGTCACGTCTGTCACGTGCTCAGTGTGAACCTGCTTTCATCTGTGAAGAGCACAGGGCGCCAGTGGCGAATTTGCCAATCTTGGTGTTTTCTGGCAAATGCCAAACGTCCTGCACGGTGTTGGGCTGTAAGCACAACCCCCACCTGTGGACGTCGGGCCCTCATATCACCCTCATGGAGTCTGTTTCTGACCGTTTGAGCAGACACATGCACATTTGTGGCCTGCTGGAGGTAATTTTGCAGGGCTCTGGCAGTGCTCCTCCTGTTCCTCCTTGCACAAAGGCGGAGGTAGCGGTCCTGCTGCTGGGTTGTTGCCCTCCTACGGCCTCCTCCACGTCTCCTGATGTACTGGCCTGTTTTCTGGTAGCGCCTCCATGCTCTGGACACTACGCTGACAGACACAGCAAACCTTCTTGCCACAGCTCGCATTGATGTGCCATCCTGGATAAGCTGCACTACCTGAGCCACTTGTGTGGGTTGTAGACTCCGTCTCATGCTACCACTAGAGTGAAAGCACCGCCAGCATTCAAAAGTGACCAAAACATCAGCCAGGAAGCATAGGAACTGAGAAGTGGTCAGGTCACCACCTGCAGAACCATTCCTTTATTGGGGGTGTCTTGCTAATTGCCTATAATTTCCACCTGTTGTCTATCCCATTTGCACAACAGCATGTGAAATTGATTGTCACTCAGTGTTGCTTCCTAAGTGGACAGTTTGATTTCACAGAAGTGTGATTGACTTGGAGTTACATTGTGTTGTTTAAGTGTTCCCTTTATTTTTTTGAGCAGTGTATATATATATACAGTATATATATTTATTTATTTTCAAGGTTAGTAAAACAGATCAGCATTTTTAAGGTCTTAATCTTTACCAGTATAATTGAACACACATTTGTTTGTGGTGCTTTGAGACTAATTAAGTGAATCTGTTGCTTGATTGATGTTATGTTTACCTGATTAAGGAACCAAAAAAGCGAGAGCATTGAACTCATTGATCAAATGCATCTTCAATCCATGTACATGATCTAAATGCAAGTGAGATAGATTAAAAATAATAATGTTATTTTTCATGGTAACATTAAATATGTAAACTTCAAGAGATACTCTCAATTAATAGTCATTTTTCAGATGTTTGGCCTGTTTGTAGTAAATATCCAAACATAAATGAAGTCTTGTTCTCAAAATGAGTTTAGAAACTATATATGAGACAACGATTAGTGTGAGTAAAATTAGTGTGAGTAAAATCTGTCATAAACAGTGTAAGAAGGTTGCATAGAATTTCAAAGGCCTATCCTGAGAAACTATCTAGACTGTTAGGTCAGATATTCATGCATATCAAAGTGTGTCTTTTTTTTTTTGCAACTGAGGTTGTATCCAAAAGGAGTAGAGATAAATCAGTGTAAACTTTATCTGAATTCAGTTCTTATTCCAGTTTGTGGGGAAAAAAATCAGCCCTTTCCCTCCCAACTTGCCTCAACTGTACTGCACTGATGCAACAGTTTATTGGAGATCATCACAATTTGGGCATTATATCACATTGTCTTGTATAGGAAGAGTATATAGCACTGTTGTATTGTATATTTTATAAAAGTGACACAACTAACGAACTGAAAAAATTACTGCAAAAACTTAGGTCTTATTCAACCTGGTACCATCAGTTGGAATCAAAGTCAGTACGGTCAACATAATTGTTAAGGTGTTTTTTATTTTATTTATATGTAAGATATATATTATTAGAATTACTATATATATTAGAGATGAGCAAATTTCTTAAATTCAATTTCCAATCCAAATCAAATAAGCTTCAATAAGCCTAGTATGCTACTCTGGGTTTCTGGGCAATACATGTGTGTTGCCTGGGGCTGCTCTTTCTCATCACAGAGTCGAGTCTACATAGTATACTGTATATGTGGATTATTGTAGACCAGGGCAACATTACTCTGGGTTTCTGGGAAAGATAGTTAGTTTTCGAATTAGCTATTCCTATCTGATGCCAGAAGATGGAAAATCTGCAAATTTTCATAGACTTTTCTCAGAAACCAAAAGGAACACTTACTGGCCTGACACTACTCTTTATATGTACTCGGCGCACTCCATAAAGAAAAATAATACTCCAAGCAGTACTCCTCACTGTATTTGCCCAGCATGATGATGTAGTGACATCATAACTTCAGCATGCAAGAGATTTGGATGAGGTTAGAATGTACTTTTTTTAACCCCTGATTAGGGATGAGCGAACGGAAGTTCGAGCTCGCGTATATGCTGAATTGCATTATGGATTCAATTACCATGGACCATGATGTCTTTAGAGGAATTCCGTTATGCATTCTGTCATAATTAAAGTCATAATAGAAGTCTTTTGCATAATGAAAACTGGACGGATCCATTATGCTGCCATAGACTTCTATTATGACGAAATGCATAACGGAATGCCTCTAAAGGCATTCCATCATGGAATTGTTTTATGATCCATGGTAACCGAATTCATAACGCAATTCAGCATATACCCGAACTTCAATACTTGAAGTTCGCTCATCCCTTGATTAACCCCTGAAAGGCCTCAATGTGACTCTCTGATGCTGCGATCAGTGTGGAGTGACGCAATTGTCAATCCCCATCATTGCTCCCTCTACACACAGTGGAATGAGTTTTGTGACAAAGTACTGCGTAACAAATCAAATTTCTTGTCTAAGAATCACATTATTGAAAACTTCGCTCATCACTACTTATAATGTATTAATATATTAGGAAACACCACTTTTTATATTTCCAAATTCCCTCTGTGTCTAAGCCATCACCGCATTGTTTTTACCTGTAAGCATAATATATAAAGTCTGGACAGAACTAGTCTAAGATATTTGGTCACAGATCCAATCTTACTTTTAAATACTTATTTTAAACTACTCACATCACACAACCTTTCCATCACACATGCCAGAGTTAGCCATATAACTCTTTCTTTTACATGACTACACACACCCATCCCAAACATAGATACCTTCCAATTGATTTAAGTAACCTCTGCAAGATCCAAACATAGCCACGCACTTTCTTCCAAACTTCATATGAAAAATCACAATCCCACATCATACTCTACTCACAAAAAGTTAGGGATATTTGGATTGTAAGTGAAAATTCAGGATGAACCTAAAATGCACTCTAACCTTTACAGGTAAACTTAATATGACCTTCTCTAAACTTTTCAAAGCACATGTCTAACTGTTCAATGTTTAGTACTTTTTGCACAACTTGCTGTTCTCTAACAAGGAGCTTAATGACAAAATTTATAACAGGTGTTTGATCTATGAATCATCCAATAAATTTCCTGGTTCAATTACAACTGGTATTTAAACAGTCTTCCTCATCATGCTGTTCACATTTTGACATCATGAGACCAAGACAACACTTAACAATTGATCAACAGTACCTTACCATTGCGAGGCTTGAAGCAGGATGTTCCCAGATGCAGGTGGCCACTGAGCATAGTGTCAGAGTGTCATAAGCAGGTTGCAACATAGATATAGAGAGACTGGAAGAGTCACAGAAAGAGTGGTAAAATACCACACTGATGACCTCTTTATTGTGAAAAATGTCCTGCGGTACCGGATGATGAATGCTACACAACTCCAGGCACATTTAAAGGAGGTGAGAGGCACCCAAGTGTCACATCAGACCATTCAAAACTATTTACATTAGTGTGCTCTGGGTGCTAGATGACCTGCAAAGGTACCTGACTGTCACAGACGTTCCCGTGGCAGGTACCAGGAGATCGTAGAGACTGGCAACTTGTGGGTTAAATTGACAAGTTCACTGTGGATCTTATTGTGTCTATGTTTTGGTGAATGCAACACCCCTTGCTTCAGGTGTTGCTTGTTGGTAAATTACCTTTCCTATAAGTAGCCGCTTCTCACTCTTGGAGGTGTCGTTTATAGATTTTCTTCCTGGCTTCTAACTAGCTGGTCGGTTGTACTCTAAGGTGCTTCTGGAGTTGCCATTTTTCTACTTTAAGGGTACTTTCACACTAGCGTTTTTCTTTTCCAGAATAGAGTTCCGTCACAGGGGCTCTATACCAGAAAAGAACTGATCAGGCATATCCCCATGCATTCGGAATGGAGAGTAATCCGTTCAGGATGCATCAGGATGTCTTCAGTTCAGTTAAGGGGCATTTTTCCCCTTAAGAATTTATTAGTGCCGGATCCGGCATTCAAAATACCGGAATGACGGATCCGTCCTTCTCCTTCACCTCCGCACTACTGTCTCACAGATGCAGAGACCACTGTTGGCTGATCCTACTAGTGGTTACCTGACCTGTCCTGAACCTAAAGTTGCTCTCCCAGATAGATTCTCGGGGGGAGTGATAATTTTATTTGGTTCAGGGAAGCGTGTAAATGGTACTTTAAGTTGCATCCACACTCATCTGGGGATGAGAGCCAGAGAGTGGGTGTGATTATTTTGTTGCTTAAAGAGGACGCCAAGTCTTGGGCTTTTTCTCTGCCGACTGGATCACAGTCTCTCCGAACAGTAGATGCATTTTTTGGAGCTTTAGGTCTCATCTATGATGACCTGGACCGAACCTCCCTGGACGAGACTAAATTACGCAGCCTGCGTCAGGGAAAGAGTTCAGCAGAGATCTATTGTTTCAAATTTAGGAGGTGGGCTACGGACACTGAGTGGAACGATCCAGCTCTCTGTAGCCAGTTTTGTCAGGGATTATCTGAGAATCCTTAATCTTTGGAGGCTGCTATGTCTTTGGCTGTACGTATTGATAGACACCTGAGAGAGAAAGAGATCTAAGGGCACACTCTCTCAGGACGTTCTATTACATGACATACCATACCATATTTGTCAGGATTCGAACCCAGTAATGCTTCAGTGGCTGGCTGCAGCTCTGTCTGCTGAGCCACCTTCACTCCTGATTTGTTACCTTGTCGGATCTCTTGTGCTAGATATATTGCTTCCCAGTTCCTTGCTGAACTCTGAACTCCTGGCTCCTCCCATTTACTTCCATTAAAAGCCATGTCCTTGCTCTGTTTCATTGCCAGATTATTGTGCTCTCTGCCAATATCTTGCTCCTCGCTGCTTCCTGTGAAATCAACGTTATCATCCGTGTACCGACCAGTGGCTTGTATTATCCTACTACGCTTGCTCATGCTCCTTCACTTCTGACATCTTCGGCTATTAACCCACACTTGTCCTGACTTCCATCTGCTTGTGCATTGCTGCTTCCAGCTACTGGACTCCGAGCCTGAACCTAGATCGTTACAGTATTCCTTTGACTCTTTGGGTGAAGAGACTCCTGAGCTTATACCTGGGGATGAACCCATGCAATTAGGGGGAGCGACTCCGGGATCTGCTTGCAAAAGTAGGAGTCACAAACAGGGAGTATGTTTTTTCTGCAGACAAAGTGGACATTTTGTCAATATATGTCCAAACATTTAGCGGCAAAAAAAGTAACAAAAAGGGGCGTTTAAATCCCATCTATCAGAAGTGTGAGTGGGGAGTCAGAGAATGTACTTTTGTTCTTTGTTAATAGTACCCGATTTCTCCTGACTGCCGAGGTGGCGCTAGAGTCAAAAACTGTGGTAATTGAAGTATTTATCGACAGCGGGGCCGTGGTGAACCTGATTGATGCTCAGTTTGTCCACAAGTACATTAAAAAAAGACATTCCTGTATTTGCTATTGATTCTGCATGATATCAGATTAAGAGTGGGTGACTTTCATCAAGAAGTCATCTCATGTTTTGTCTTGCAAGGTCTCCCTGCACCTATGGTTATGGGTTTACCATGGCTTACCAAGCATAATCCTACTATCGATTGCCAAGCTTGGCAGATTCTGGATTAGGGGGACTATTGCATTGATAATTGTCTCAATACATCCTTTTCTGTGGTTACTACTAAGGCTGTACCCTCTTTTATATCCGAGTTTGCCAATGTGTTTTCTGAGAGTGGATGTCAGGATTTACCTTACCATCGGGAATATGATTGCCCTGTCAATCTTAATCCCGGGGCTAAATTGCCTAAATCTAAATTGTATAATCTTTCTGAACCTGAAAGGCAGGTCATGAGAGAATATATTGCCGAGAGTTTGAATAAAGGGCACATAAGACGTTCCAAGTCTTCAGTGGCTACAGGGTTCTTTTAAAAAAAAAAAAAAAAAAAGATGGAGCTCTTCGGCCATGTCTGGATTTTTGTGAACTCAATCAGATTACTATCCGTGATCCTTACCTTCTTACTTTGATTCCTGATTTGTTTAACCAGATTATTGGTGCCAAGGTGTTCTCCAAGTTGGACTTAAGGGGGGCATATAATCTGGTTAGGATCAAGGAAGGGGTTGAATGGAAGATGGCTTTTAATACTCCTGAGGGGCACTTTGAGAACCTGATCAAACCTTTCGGGTTGATAAAATGCCCCGGCGGTCTTCCAACATTTTGCGAATTACATCTTTCATCACCTGGTGGGAAGGTTTGTGATCGTGTATTTGAATGACATTCTTATTTATTCTCCTCACATGGAAACACATCAGAATAATAGTTATGTGAGACAGGTGTTACAGATTGTAAGGGATAATAAATTGTTCACAAAATTAGAGAAATGTGTTTTTGCGGTACACGAGGTGCAGTTCTTGGGCTACCTGCTGTCATCTTCAGGTTTTTGAATGGATCCTGGGAATGTCCGTGCTGTATTGGACTGGGATCGACCAAAAAATCTGAAGGCTCTTATGCGGTTTTTAGGATTCACCAACTATTACCGGAAATGTATTAATTGACAATAGTAAAACCCTTACCAGACATGACTAAGAAAGGGACGGATGTCTCTGTATGGTCTGATTCGGCGTTGCAAGCCTTTTCTGCAATTAAGGAATGCTTCTCTTCTGCTCCCATGTTTGTGCAGCCAGATGTGTCACAACTGTTTATTGTGGAAGTGGACACATGTGAGGTGGGGGTAGGAGCAGTTTTGTCAGAGGGCCCATCACCTGGTAAATGACGACCATGTGCATTTTTCTCGAAAAAACTATCCCCTGCTGAGAAAAATTATGATGTGGGTAACAGAGAGTTGCTGGCCATTAAATTGGCTTTTGAGGAATGGCGTCATTGGTTGGAAGGGGCGATTCATCCAATCACGGTATTCACTGATCACAAAAATCTAGCTTATCTGAAGTCGGCGAAACAACTGAACCCAAGACAAGCCAGATGGGTCCTGTTTTTCACCAGATTCAATTTCACTGTCACCTATTGTCCTGAGATTAATCATGTCAAGGTGGACGCCTTGTCACGTAGTTTCCCTGGAGGTGGTGATTTTGAAAACCCGAGTCCCATACTGTCTAAAGGGGTGGTGATATATCCACCCTCTACCCTGACCTTGAGGTGAAGGTGTTAGAGGCTCAGAAAGACATACCGGACTTGTGTCCAACTGGGAAACTATTTGTGCCACCGGAATTGCGTCACAAGGTGTTGGAGGAACATCATTGTATGGTTCTTACAGGATATCCTGGGAGTAGGTCCACTGCCAACCTCATATCTCGTAGATTCTGGTGGCCGGGGTGGTGTAAGTGTGTGAAGGAGTATGTCTCAGCCTGTACTACCTGTGCACGTGCCAAGGTGACACATACTCGACCATCTGGATCTTTACTTCCGTCACCCATTCCGTCCAGACCATGGAATCATGTATCCAAGGACTTTATCACTGATCTACCTAATTCTTCAGGAAAGACAGTTATTCTGGTGGTAGTTGATCGCTTTAGAAAAATGGTAAATTTTTTGCATTACCAGGCCTACCTAATGCTAAAACACTTGCACAGGTATTTGTTGACAACATTGTGAAACTTCATGGCATTCCCTCTGACGTGGTCTGAGATCGTGGGACTCAGTTTGTTTCCAGATTCTGGAAGACGTTCTGTACTCGTCTGGGAATTCAACTGTCCTTTCATCCTCAGTCGAACGGACAGACGGAGCGCACTAATCAGAGTCTAGAGACTTACTTGAGATGTTTTGTATCTGAGAACTAGGAGGAGTGGCCTTCCTTTGTTTATGGCAAACTCTGCCAAAACAAAATCATGGTCAGGAGTCCACTGGTAAGTTGCCGTTTTTTGGGGTCTATAGATTTTACCCCCAGTTTGGCACATTTTCTGGATCTAATACTTCTTGTATCCCTGAGGAAGAACGTTTTTCGTCATCATTGTCATCAATATGGCGAAAAATTCAAAATAACTTGAAAAATATGGGCAACAAATATAAACGTGTGGCTGACAGGAAACGTATGAATGGTCCGGACCTAAGTGTGGGTGATTCTGTGTGGCTGTCCACAAAAAACATTAAGTTAAAGTTACCTTCCTGGAAGTTGGGTCCAAGGTTTATCGGCCCATATAAGTTCAATGCCATTATTAATCCTGTAGCTTTTCGTCTTGAGCTCCCTCAGGCCCTGAAAATTCATAATGTATTCCATAGGTCTGTGTTGAAAAAATATGTGGAACCTTTACAGCCATCTTCCTTGCCACCCACTCCGGTCATGGTGGATGGTAATTTGGAATTCAAGATCGTGAAAATAGTTCTCTGTGGATCCCTTCAATATCTTGTACATTGGAGAGGTTATGGACCGGAGGAGAGGATGTAGGTGCCGGCATCCGACGTTAATGCCAATCGTTTAGTGTATGCCTTTTATAGATCTCACACGGATAAGGTCGGTCCTTGGTGCCCGGAGTTAACCCGTAGAAGGGGGGTTACTGTCATGGACGTTCCCGTGGCAGGTACCAGGAGATCGGAGAGACTGGCAACTTGTAGGTTAAATTGACAAGTTCACTGTGGATCTTATTGTGTCTGTGTTTTGGTGAATGCCCCACCCCTTGCTTCAGGTGTTGCTTGTTGGTAAATTACCTTTCCAATAAGTAGCCGCTTCTTACTCTTGGAGGTGTGGTTTATAGATTTTCTTCCTGCCTTCTAACTAGCTGGTCGGTTGTACTCTGTGGTGCTTCTGGAGTTGCCAGTTTTCTACTTTCAGATAAGTCTTGTTTTTTCTTATTGTTTTGTGTTTGTTATATTCACTGTTGTTTGTATCTGGGCCTGAGACAGAGACTTCCATTCATCCATCTGGGGAGGAATGGTTTGTCTCTGGTCCTAACCTAATTCCAGGGCCTTATAGGTATATAAGGGCCTAGGTATACAGCATATGAATATTCCTACCTTCAAGGTCTATTCATATTGATAGGTAGTTAGGGCCCGAATTATGGTTGTTTAGGAGGTGACCTGTATCTTCTCTAGTTTCCAGGCCCAGTTACTGTTCCCCTTCCCTCCTGTGTTTAGTGTGGAGTTTTTCCCCCATACAGATCGTGACACCGACCATACCACCAGGCACAGGCATCATGGTCTTGCATGGGCCAGGGAGCATTTACACTGAACGAGGGACCAGTGTGTTTCAGTGATGTCCACTTATGAAATTTGATTCTGAGCAGAAAAGATGGCCACCAATGATGTTAGAGACTTCAAGGAGAGCGCTATGCATCAGCCACTGTTGCCTTTGATGGTGGTGGTGTTACAGTGTGGGCAGGTGTGACTAGTTAATACAGAACTACCCTACACTTTGTGAATGGTACAGTGACAAGCCCATACTACGTAAATAACATCCTTTATCCAGTCATTGTGCCTCTGCATGAACAACACAGGACTAATTTTATCTTCATAGACAACAATGCACCAGCTCATCATTAGCGAATGACTGCTGGAGACTGGGGTACCTCAAATGGAGTGGCCTGTACTGTTTGCAGACCTGAATCCCATTGGAAACCTATGGGACCAGCTGAGTTGCCGTTTAGAGGTTTGTAACTCTGTACCCCAGAACCTTAATAACCTGAGGACTTCCATACAAGAAGAGTTGAATGCAATGCCCCAGCAGCCATTAAGTCAACTTGTGAACAGAAAGAGCCGTCGTTGTCAAGCTGTAATTGATGCTCACAGCCAAATGACAAGTTACTGAGACATTGATATTTTTTGTGGGGGTATACCCACCACTATTGTTGGCTTTTGTTTCAATAAATATTGTGTGAGATGAGTAGTGATGAGCGGCAGGGGTTATATTCGAATTTGCTATATTTCACAAATATTTTGTAGAATATTCGTCATATATTCGCAAATTTCGAGAATTCGAGATTATTTTAATGAATGCGAAAAATCGGCAATGTAAAAATCGCGTAATGCGAATTTGGAACGTGAAATACAGGCGTAGCTCACTTTGGCTACATTTTTCAAGCTGGTGTAAGTTTCCTGAAACTGGAGAAAATGCTTGGCAGAACATTAGAATAGCTTTATATGCAAATATAGTGAAGTGCTCCAATAAATTTGCAATTGCGCTAATCGGCAGTGATTAGAATATTTTTTCGCACTACGTGCAACTTCACATTTTATCAGGTCTGACTACAGATTACTAATTGGTGCACTAAGTACTGTTGTGAACTTGTTAAATATAAGAAAAAGAACTGGATCGCACATCCTCAATACTATGCTTTTATCTAATAACTGCTTCTCAGCATAATTAACATCGCTTCTGAGCGCAATGTATCATATACCTACCCCTATGCTACATATTGTACATGAGGCATTAGTATACAATTTGATCAAAAAGCATAGTATTAAGGATGTGCGATCCAGTTCTTTTTCTTATATTTTACATTTTGCATATCTATGTTCTTTTCCCCACTGGTATCAGCACTCCTCCCCATTCGGCCCAGGTGCTTTTAATAGCAGGAGTCTGCATAAGGGTATAAATTCCTACCTCTCAGTTGGAGGTCCTGCGAGTGTGTGATAGGGTGAGTTTCACACCTGTTCACATGGTGCAGTACTGCACAGCGGCCATTTTTGCTTTGGTGCTGTCCTGATGGGTTGGTTGGGTCCGGTGCCAAGGTGGCTTTGCCAGACAGCTCTTTAGCTACTGGGTCCTGCTGCCTGCTGCTGCCTGCTAGGGGCGGTGGTGGTCGCCGTGCAGTGCTGCAGCAAATTTAGGTTAGAGTCCCATTCAAAGAGTCAACCTTGTCGTAGTGAGTGGGCCTATGCTTTTTGATCAAATTGTATACTAATGCCTCATGTACAGTATTTATCATAGGGGTAGGTATACGATATATTGCGCTGAGAACCGATGTTAATTATGCTGAGAAGCAGTTAGATAAAAGCATAGTATTGAGGATGTGCGATCCAGTCCTTTTTCTTATATTTTACATTGTTGTGAACTTGACATTGCTTCCTTCTCATTGTCCCACAAGCAAGAAGCAGAGAGGAATCAGGTGTTGAGATGGAAAAAAATGCTGAATATTCAATATAACAAATATATAGCAGTATATTCTAAATATTCACAAATTCTCGAAGTGGCGATATTCACGATAAAAATTCGCTATTCGAATATTGGTGCTCAACACTAGAGATGAGGAAATCCCCATTGCATGCTTCTACTTAAATGCCCTACTTTCATTATATAATATCACTGTAGCATGAACTTTTCATGTTTTCCATACATTTCACGCCAAAAAAAAAATATCCCTAGCTTTTTGCGTGTACTGTATGTCTCACACTATCCCATGCTCAATAACCTCCTCTTGGGCAATCTTCAGTCACTAGCAGTATGACATGCAGTTTCATCCATACAATATTTAGCTTGACAAACCCTTTGACAAACCTTTTTTTTTTTTTTCTTTTATTTCCTCTGTACATTTTGTGCCTCATCAGACCTCAAACCAACAATCTCAGTCATAATTCAACCTTTTCATCACCGCACATTTCTCTTCACCCAATTCAAATAATCAAACATTCAATCTTACAAATATCAATAGAGGCGCATTTTATTGTAACTCAACCCCCAAAACAACTCCACTTTACAAAATTTTCACCCAATTTGTATACCTACTCCCTTTTCAATTGCTCAATCCTGGTTCCCCTCAAAAAAGGTTTTTTATTTTTTATTTCTCTAGTTGCAAAAGGGAACGCAATTGCACAAAACAATAAGATTGACAGTATCACAGCTATAATTATAACTAGAGATGAGCGAAACAAAGTTGACGAAGTGGAATTCGATCCGAATTTCAGGAAAAACTTGATTCGCACCAAAACTGAATTTCCTCACGCTTCATGGCAACGAATCGCATTTTTTCCTAAAATGGCTGCTGCACTTTAGTGTTGATCACAAATATTCGAATCGCAAATATTAATTACGAATATCTGCACTTCGAGAATTCACAATTATTTAGAATATAGTGATATATAGTCGTAATTTCTAGATGATTTTTTTCATCAGTAACCTCCCTTCTTGCTTGTGGGCCAATGAGAAGGCTGCAATGTCTTTGTCTGAGCTTAGCAACATCCCTAGCAACCAATAGGAAAGTTGCTTACCCCTTTCGTATATAAGAACCTCCCCAGCAGTCATTTTCTACAGTTTTGTAAAGTTCTGAGAGAGACAGCAGTGTCATTGCTGTGCTCTGTGCTTTCCACACTACATTAGATACCGTATTTTTCGCCCTATAAGACGCACTCTTTCCAACCCAAAAGTGGGGGAAAAATAGCAGTGCGTCTTATGGGGCGAATGCTAAATTTTTCCAAATTTTCAATGACACGCCGCGCCGCGATGCCGCTGCGGGTGTATCAGCTGAGAGGGAGGAGGGGCTGGGGGCCGGCATCTGCTTTTATAATGACAGCGGGGCCCGTGCAGTGACTGTATTCTACTACACGGGTCCCGCTCACTGTATATAATCTTATCTATAATTGTAGGGATTGTTAATATATAAAAGTTCAAGGTAATCAGCGCCTGTATACCGTACTTAGAAAGCACTCGTAGCAGAGAGGAGGCAGGCCGGGAGGATGGGCGCTGGCAGCGTGAGTCACTACGTCACGCGCCTGCGCCGCCCACTTTATGAATGAAGCAGGTGGTGTGGGCCCATGACGTAGTGACTCATGGTGCCAGCGCCCGTCCTCCCGGCCTACTTTCTCCCTCCCCTCTTCTACGAGCACTTGTAAGTAATACAGGCGCTGATTACCCTGAACTTTTATATATTAACAATGCCTACAATTATAGATAAGATTATATACAGTGAGCGGGGCCCGTGTAGTAGAATACAGTCACTGCACGGGCCCCGCTGTCATTATAAAGCCAGATGCGACCCCCACCCCCTGTATTGGGGGTCATTCACACCGCAGGGACTATTATGGGGGGTATCTGTGGATGACACATGGCATAAGATGCTATATATGTGTCATCCACAGACCTCCCTCCATAACAGTGTCATCCACAGATCCCCATAACAGTGCCACCCAGAGACCCCAATAAGAGCCATCCAGAGATCCCCATAACAGTGTCACCCACAGATCCCCCATAACAGTGTCAGGCACAGATCCCCCATAACAGTGTCACCCACAGATCCCCATAACAGTGTCACCCACAGATCCCCCCCATAACAGTGTCACCCACAGATCCCCCCCATAACAGTGTCACCCACAGATCCCCATAACAGTGTCACCCACAGATCCCCCATAACAGTGTCCTCAACAGATCCCCCATAATAGTATCATCCACAGACCACCATTAGTTCAAAACCCACCAAAAGCACACATTTTGGTTCTAATTTTTCTTTTTCTTATTTTCCTAGGTGCGTCTTATCGGCCGGTGCGTCTTATAGGGCGAAAAATATGGTAGATAGTTAGATAACTGATATATATAATACAGATAGTTAGTGGGAGATAGTCAGTGTAGGTTACATCCTGATATAGTGTAGCTGTTGCAGTGCAGTATGTTAGGTAGTGTGATAGGTTCTGCTGTCCATACATACATGCAGACCTGCTAAAATGTGAAGTTTCAAGTATTGTGCCAAAATATTCACATTGTTAGTCCCGATTAGCGCAATTGCAAATATATTGGAGCACTCTAACTGCATATAAAGCCATTTTTAATGTTCTGCCGTGCCAACCATTTTCTCAAGTCTCAGGGGACTTCTAGCAGCTTGGAAAGTGTAGCAAAAGTGACACACGCCGAATGAGTAAACATATGGCGAAGTTCGCTGGTGCCAAATTCTTTTACATTGTGAAGAACTTTGACCCATGACACATCCATCAGGTGGTACAGGACAGCCAATTGAGATGTGTCAGCACATGGACATACCCCCTGCCTCATAAATAAACCTGATCTGGGCACCATTTTACATTCAGTCTTTTGCCAGTGTAGGGAGAGGTTGCTGTGTGTAGCAGGGACACACTGTTAGGGACACCAAACTCTAGCTAATAGGGCCACAAAAGTCCTTTTAAGGACGGGTATAGGTGTGCTATCGATAGGTGTGACTCACTGAGGGGTGTAATACACCCTGTACAGAATTATTAGGCAAATGAGTATTTTGACCACATCATCCTCTTTATGCATGTTGTCTTAATCCAAGCTGTATAGGCTCGAAAGCCTACTACCAATTAAGCATATTAGGTGATGTGCATCTCTGTAATGAGAAGGGGTGTGGTCTAATGACATCAACACCCTATATCAGGTGTGCATAATTATTAGGCAACTTCCTTTCCTTTGGCAAAATGGGTCAAAAGAAGGACTTGACAGGCTCAGAAAAGTCAAAAATAGTGAGATATCTTGCAGAGGGATGCAGCACTCTTAAAATTGCAAAGCTTCTGAAGCGTGATCATCGAACAATCAAGCGTTTCATTCAAAATAGTCAACAGGGTCGCAAGAAGCGTGTGGAAAAACCAAGGCGCAAAATAACTGCCCATGAACTGAGAAAAGTCAAGCGTGCAGCTGCCAAGATGCCACTTGCCACCAGTTTGGCCATATTTCAGAGCTGCAACATCACTGGAGTGCCCAAAAGCACAAGGTGTGCAATACTCAGAGACATGGCCAAGGTAAGAAAGGCTGAAAGACGACCACCACTGAACAAGACACACAAGCTGAAACGTCAGGACTGATTTTTCTAAGGTTTTATGGACTGATGAAATGAGAGTGAGTCTTGATGGGCCAGATGGATGGGCCCGTGGCTGGATTGGTAAAGGGCAGAGAGCTCCAGTCCGACTCAGACGCCAGCAAGGTGGAGGTGGAGTACTGGTTTGGGCTGGTATCATCAAAGATGAGCTTGTGGGGCCTTTTCGGGTTGAGGATGGAGTCAAGCTCAACTCCCAGTCCTACTGCCAGTTTCTGGAAGACACCTTCTTCAAGCAGTGGTACAGGAAGAAGTCTGCATCCTTCAAGAAAAACATGATTTTCATGCAGGACAATGCTCCATCACACGCGTCCAAGTACTCCACAGCGTGGCTGGCAAGAAAGGGTATAAAAGAAGAAAATCTAATGACATGGCCTCCTTGTTCACCTGATCTGAACCCCATTGAGAACCTGTGGTCCATCATCAAATGTGAGATTTACAAGGAGGGAAAACAGTACACCTCTCTGAACAGTGTCTGGGAGGCTGTGGTTGCTGCTGCACGCAATGTTGATGGTGAACAGATCAAAACACTGACATAATCCATGGATGGCAGGCTTTTGAGTGTCCTTGCAAAGAAAGGTGGCTATATTGGTCACTGATTTGTTTTTGTTTTGTTTTTGAATGTCAGAAATGTATATTTGTGAATGTTGAGATGTTATATTGGTTTCACTGGTAAAAATAAATAATTGAAATGGGTATATATTTGTTTTTTGTTAAGTTGCCTAATAATTATGCACAGTAATAGTCACCTGCACACACAGATACCCCCCTAAAATAGCTAAAACTAAAAACAAACTAAAAACTACTTCCTAAAATATTCAGCTTTGATATTAATGAGTTTTTTGGGTTCATTGAGAACATGGTTGTTGTTCAATAATAAAATTAATCCTCAAAAATACAACTTGCCTAATAATTCTGCACTCCCTGTATACTTATAATATACTTTCTAACATACAAAGTATATTATAGTGCATTTGTATTGTGCAGCAGTTGTGTGCGGTTCTGCTGCGATACCGCAGCTACACAGAGTGCCGAATGCTATTGGAACTAATAAGTTCTACTGGTGTGATATACCAGTTGCCCCCCAAAAAACTGATTGAAGCAGGGGTGTTATATACCAATAATATACTTTCTATATAGTGCATTTAGGTAGTGCAGCATTTGTTTGCGGTTTTGCTGCGTTACCACAGCTACAGATAGGGACAAACAACATTGGAACAAATAATTTCTACTGGTGTGATATACGAGTTGCCCCACAAAAAAAGTGAAAAAAAAGTGGGCTACAGTAAAATTGTTATTCAGTGACAGCATAATGTACCTCGAGCCACATAATCACAATTTATTTTATGTCAGGTAATTGCCAAATTTTTAAGGCCCGTACTCCTGTGGCCTAAAATAACATTTTTCTAGCCTCTAACAGGGCACATTTCAGAGAATGTGCCTTTAAGATGCATAAAAATGTCCCCTGATTAAGATAAATATTTTTAGTTGGAATTTTTGTCATTGATCCCCCTCTAGTCTGTCACTGTCCATGTTATGGGACTATTTGTACACTTCTACTAAGAATTTGGTGGCTGCAAATATGAGCTGAAGGTTTTTCAGGTTCGCCTGCCATTAAAGTGAATGGGGCCCACCGCAAACTTGCGGTTCACGAACATTTGATCGAGATCGCGTTCGCGAACAGTCCTGGCCGGTGTTTGTCCATCACTAGTCAGCAGGCGCTAGAGACAGTGCTAGGAAAAACTTCATTGCGATAAAAAAAAAAAGGATTTACAAGTGCAGGGAAAGATTATTCAAGGTGTAGGGAAAGGATAGGGAGGAATCATTCCACAGCATTTACCATATGTTAAACAGAATTCAGTAGGGGAGGTCACAGCCTGTGTAATAGGAACAATCCACTGACGGGATCCAATTTGACATTATATAGCTATGGAATTCCAGCAAACCGTTCTTGTTATTGGGGTGCAAGTGTAGTTTGATACAGCCGTTATCAGGGTTTATTGGCTTGAATTAGGGGGGAAAAAGGGCTTATTAGCCGTTGTGTGGTGAAGTGCGAAAATTACAGCCCTTTTTGTCCTGTATTAGTGGCAAAAGAAAAATATATTTGCCGTTCAGCGGTGCAGTTATGTTATAAAGCCTTTTTTGTTGTGTATTAGTGGCAAAAGTAAAATATATTAGCTAGTGTTGATCAAGCACCAAAGTGCTCGTGTGCTCGAGTAGAACATTTTGCAATGCTCCAGTGTTCTACCGAGCACCTGAGCACAATGGAAGTCAATGGGAGAACCCCAGGCACCTCCTGCTCTGAAGAGGGGAGGGTGTCGGGACTCTCGTTCAGCTTAGGAGTCCCTGCTCTGACTCCATATATAGCTATGTCCATATATGGAGTCAGTGCTTGGGGACACCCCAGTGTATTTAAATCTAATTTAGCCTGTATTTCAGAAAAGTTTCTGCCAAGATTCAAACTCACGACCTTCTGTATTAGAGGCAAGGCACTTAACCACTCAGCTATAATAGCTGCATAGCCAGTTACAAAAAAAAAATAAATAAATAAATAAATAAATATATATATATATATGAATTATACTGTACTTCTACTGAAAACTATACAGTAGAAGTCTCATATTTAATTTTTTTTTAGCAATTATTGATGCAGCTATATAGTGTAGTGGTTAAAGTTCTGAGCTATGATGCTGAATCTATGAGTTCAAATCCCATTACAAACTTTTTCAAAAATAAAGGTTAAATTACGTAGATTTATATATTTTATATTTTTTTTAGTAATTGTAAAAAATGTCTGCACAAAAAAAATGTGTAATTACTAAAAAAAATTATAAAATTGTATATATACGAACTCCGCGATGTGCCAAGCATAGTGATGCTCGAGCTGAACTGGTGTTTGGCCGAGCATGCTCGCTCAACACTAATATTAGCCGTTCATTAGTGGTGAAGTTATATGTCCTAAAGCCCTTTTTGTCATGTAATAGTTAGTGCTAAGCGCAAATATTCGAATCGCAAATTTTAATGGTGAATATCGCCACTTCGAGAATTTGCGAATATTTTAAATATAGAGCTACATATTCATATTAGCGAATAGTGTTGAATATTCTAATCAAAAATTTATCGTGAATATATTACATTGCAGATTTTCGCAATCAAGTAAAGAATGACTGGAGATCACGAACTCTAATTTGCAAATTTATGGCAAATATTTGGCCAAAAATTTGCGAAATATCGCAAATTCGTATATTGCCTATGCCCCTCATCACTAGTAATAATGGCAAAATAAAAATTGATTTTCTGTTCAGTGGTGCAGTTATATGTTCTAAAGCCTTTTGTGACATGTATAAGTGGAAAAAAATAAGGGCCTATTTGCCGTTCATCAGTGCAGTTATATGTTCTAAAGCCATTTTTGTTGTGTATTAGCGGCAAAAGTAATATATTTATAGTGCAGCGGTGCAGTTATATGTTCTAAAGACCTTTTTGTTGTGTATTAGTGGCAAAATAAAAATATATTTGCTTTTCAGTGGTGCAGTTATATGTTCTAAAGCCTTTTGTGGCATGTATAAGTGGAAAAAATAAGGGCCTATTTGTCATTCAGCGGTGCAGTTATATGTTCTAAAGCCCTTTTTGTCATGTAATAGCGGCAAAATAAAAATGTATTTGCCTTTCAGTGGTACAGTTATATGTTCTAAAGCTCCTTTTATCGTGTATTAGTGACAAAAGAAAAATATATTTGCTGTTACGCGGTGCAGTTATATGTTCTACAGTCCTTTTTGTCGTGTATTATGGGCAAAAGTAAAATATATTTGCCGTTCATCGGTGCAGTTCTATGTTCTAAAGACCTTATTGTCATGTATTAGTGGCAAAATAAATATATATTTGCCGTTCAGCAGTGCAGTTATATGTTCTAAAGCCTTTTGTGGTGTGTATAAGTGGCAAAAAATAAGGGCCTATTTACCATTCAGCGGTTCAGTTATATGTTCTAAAGCCTTTTTTGTCGTATAATAGTGGCAAAATAAAAATACATTTGCAGTTCAGCGCTACAGTTATATGTTCTAAAGCCCTTTCGTTGTATTAGTGGCAAAACAAAAATATATTTGCCGTTCAGCAGTGCAGTTATATGTTCTAAATCCCTTTTATGAGTGTATTTGTGGTGGGGAAAAAAGGGGCTTATTAGCCGTTGTGTGGTGAACTGAGAAAATTACAGACTTCTTTGGAGTGTTTTAATTTCCTTTTTATTTATTTATGTGATCTAACAGTATGTCAGACAGAGAAGTGCCAGGCCCTGCACAGGGGAGTGGCAGAGGCCTAAATGTTTCTGGCGCAGTAACAGGTCGCAGAAGAGTAAGGGGGCATGGCAGCTGGAGTCACAGCGAGAGGCCTGAGCTCCCAGTGTCATCTAACGGTCATCCAGCGGTTCTTGAATGGTTGACTCGGTCATCTCTGTTTTGGATCCACTCCTGTTTTTTTTTGCTTTAGCAATACTGATGGATTACTGACCAAATGCTGACTGAGTGAAGGCGGATGCTCCAGAGACAGGATCCGTTTTTTGGAGGTTATTGTTCTGACGGATCATAGGAAGGGCAAAATAATCAATGATGTCAACACAAACTTACTACTGACACCCTCTCCACTCTGTCGGGGGGCTCTACTTGTATAAGCGTTTAATAGAACAGGTTCTGTAGACATCTATGTGGAATTAGCTGACGACGGTGTAAAAGGAGTGCGCTTCTTCTTGGCGCTAACATTGAGTTCACACTTGAGTTATTTAGTCAGTTTTGGCCCCGTGACTGCCCAAATAATTGAAGTGTGCAGTGATTCTAAGAGTGATCCCTGTCATCTGCATGTCATACTGACTCACAGTATTACAGTCATGTCCATAAATATTGGGACATCGACACAATTCTAAAATGTTTGGCTCTATACACCACCACAATGGATTTGAAATAAAACAAACAAGATGTGCTTTAACTGCAGACTTTCAGCTTTAATTTGAGGGTATTTACATCCAAATCAGGTGAACGGTGTTAGAATTACAACAGTTTGCATAAGTGCCTCCCACTTGTTAAGGAACCAAAAGTAATGGGACAGAATAATAATCATAAATCAAACTTTCACTTTTTAATACTTGGTTGCAAATCCTTTGCAGTCAATTACAGCCTGAAGTCTGGAACGCATAGACATCACCAGACGCTGGGTTTCATCCCTGGTGATGCTCTGCCAGGCCTCTACTGCAACTGTCTTCAGTTCCTGCTTGTTCTTGGGGCATTTTCCCTTCAGTTTTGTATTCAGCAAGTGAAATGCATGCTCAATCGGATTCAGGTCAGGTGATTGACTTGGCCATTGCATAATATTCCACTTCTTTTCCTTAAAAAACTCTTTGGTTGCTTTTGCAGTATGCTTTGGGTTATTGTCCATCTGCACTGTGAAGTGCCGTCCAATGAGTTCTGAAGCATTTGGCTGAATATGAGCAGATAATATTGCCCGAGACACTTCAGAATTCATCCTGCTGCTTTTGTCAGCAGTCACATCATCAATAAATACAAGAGAGCCAGTTCCATTGGCAGCCATACAAGCCCATGCCATGACAGTACCACCACCATGCTTCACTGATGAGGTGGTATGCTTAGGATCATGAGCAGTTCCTTTCCTTCTCCATACTCTTCTCTTCCCATCACTCTGGTACAAGTTGATCTTGGTCTCATCTGTCCATAGGATGTTGTTCCAGAACTGTGAAGGCTTTTTAGATGTCGTTTGGCAAACTCTAATCTGGCCTTCCTGTTTTTGAAGCTCACCAATGGTTTACATCTTGTGGTGAACCCTCTGTATTCACTCTGGTGAAGTCTTCTCTTGATTGTTGACTTTGACACACATACACCTACCTCCTGGAGAGTGTTCTTGATCTGGCCAACTGTTGTGAAGGGTGTTTTCTTCACCAGGGAAAGAATTTTTCGGTCATCCACCACAGTTGTTTTCCGTATACTTCCGGGTCTTTTAGTGTTGCTGAGCTCACCGGTGCATTCCTTCTTTTTAAGAATGTTCCAAACAATTGTTTTGGGCGCGCCTAATGTTTTTGCTATCTCTCTTATGGGTTTGTTTTGTTTTTTTAGCCTAATGATGGCTTGCTTCACTGATAGTGATAGCTCTTTGGATCTCATCTTGAGAGTTGACAGCAACAGATTCCAAATGCAAATAGCACACTTGAAATAAACTCTGGACCTTTTATCTGCTCATTGTAATTGGGATAAGGAGGGAATAACACACACCTGGCCATGGAACAGCCGAGAAGCCAATTGTCCCATTACTTTTGGTCCCCTGACAAGTGGGAGGCACATATGCAAACTGTTGTAATTCCTACACCGTTAACCTGATTTGGATGTAAATACCCTCAAATTAAAGCTGACAGTCTGCCATTAAAGCACATCTTGTTTGTTTCATTTCAAATCCATTGTGGTGGTGTATAGAGCCAAAAATCTTAGAATTGTGTTGATGTCCCAATATTTATGGACCTGACTGTATTTCACTAACACAGCAAGCTCCCTATGCGTGTTACAGCAAGGCACAATGTTCTTCACCACTATAAAGGCTCTGTGCAGCCAGGAAAAATATATTTTTTAACGCGATTTACCGCAAATAAATTCGGATCGAACCAAATTTTCTTCAAAAAATTTGGCGAAACGGCCAAATCAAATTTTTTAAAGATTCGCTCATCTCTAATTAAATATTTGTACCAGACATAGTCAAATTACGCATCCTCCAAAAAGTTTGTTTACACTTAATCTTCTTCCCACATTCATCCCATTTTTCAATTCCTTTCAAACGCTCATTAAAATTCAAGTCAAGCACTTTAATAGCATTAGTCTCACAGGCTTGTTCACACGACCGTGTGGTGCCCGTGCTGTGGACCACAAATTGCGGTCCGCAATGCACGGGCACTGTCCGTGAAGCAGCTGCATGGGGAATGCAGACCCATTCACTTGAATGGGTCCACGATCCATCCGTTCTGCAAAAAGATAGAGCAAGTTCTATCTTTTTGCGGTGCGGAGGCACAGAAAGGAACCCCAGAAAGCACTCCGTAGTGCTTCTTTAGTGTTCCGTTCCGTGCTTCCGTTCCGCACCATTTCACATCTCCGAATTTGCAGACCCATTGAAGTGAATGGGTCTGCATCCGTGATGCAGAATGCACACAGAACGGTGCCCGTGTATTGCGGATCTGCAAATGAGGTCTGCAATACGGCAACTGAGCGAACACAAACGTTTTTTGCATTCCGTATACGGGCCGCTTTTTGGTGGAAATGAGGGAAGACAGTACACAGGGTGATAGCCAGACCACCCTCAGTTCATCTTCTCAGCGCAAATTGGATGATGAGGAGGAGGAGCAGGAGACGGTTGTCTCTGCTACATAGGGTAGTACCCATGGAAGTTTTATTCCATCTGTTCAGCGTGTGTTACGACACTCACCGCCAGGTAGATGAAGCCGCCGTTTAGTGAATAATCCCCTTTCTCCAGAAATGCAGTTTTTAATCCAGCCGATCGTCAAACTCCTTCCACAGCTAGCAATAAACGAAAGCGCTGTCCCAATAATAAATCCCTCCACAAACGAGACCAAGCTCCGTCTTGAAGGTCAAACAGGAATGTTTTAATGAGGGCTACCTGCCCGTATTTATGCAGGTCCACATCTGGTGGACACGCCCCTAGGGGACCAGAATGGAGACTGTGACACAGGACAGACATGCAGCACTACAGAGACAATACATCCCCACAATGCATCATGGTTTCCTCCTCTCTGCCCTGGAGACACCCGAGGAGTAATCCAATTATCTCTCAAGACAGAGGGAAATCACCAATACACATGTGGGGACAACAGAACAGAAATCACCATTTAAACATACAATGTCACAACCCTTTTCAATACACAGACATTTAACATCTCACAATGGCACGATTTGGACCAGGAGTTCAAGTTAGTTTGATTCCTTTGTGAACAATGAGGCCATTTAGGTTAACTAGCAGCACACTCCTCTCCTGGGTGGCCGTCCGTTCGGTAGTTTCAATCGGTATTTGGGGAAACACACGAACAGGGGCCTACGGACAGGAAATCCAGCGAAATGAAGGCAAACAGACGAACCAGCAATATAGGTCTATACAGATGGATATGTCACAGCGTGGATGAGTAGAAGAGGAGGAAGAGGATGAGGAGACTGAGAGTCATCCTCCTGATAAGGAAAGCGAAGTCTTGTCTGTTGGGACTCTGGCACACATGGCTGCCTTTATGTTAGGCTGCCATTCCCGTGACCCTCGCGTTGTATGCACTTTGGCCAACACCAATTACTGGTTGTTCACCCTTCTCGACCCCTGCTACAAAGAGAACTTCTCATCTCTCATTCCTGTGGTGGAGAGGACGAGCAATATCAGAAGGTCCTTGTGGAAAAATTGCTCCAAAAATTTCGAGCTGACAACGCTGGCTGCAGAGTACGTAGTTCCTTGACCAACCGAGGAGGGGAGATGAGGGGAACACACAGCAATTCCAACAGAGGCAGGGCAACACTATCCAAGGCCTGGGACAGTTTTATGACACCCCGCCAGCACCTTCAACCTGATGTGCAGCCTAGTGTCACAAGAAGGGAAACATTTTGGAAGATGGTGAAAGAGTACATAGCAGACCGTGTCAGCATCCTCAGTGCTCTGTGCCTTACAACTACTGGGTGTCCAAGCTGGACATGTGGCACGAACTGGCGCTCTACGTCTTATAGGTCTTCCAGCGTTTTGTCAGAGCGTGTATTTAGTGCTGCTGGGGGCATAATAACTGATAAGCGCATCCGCCTGTCAACTGAAAACGCTGACCAGTTGACTCTATCAAAATGAACAAGGCCTTGATTGCCCCCGACTTCTCTACTCCACCAGAGGAAAGCGGCTGAACATAAAGGCACTCTAAATGTGGCTTTTATTGTGTAATGAATACACTTTATTCCCATGCACCCCTTCCACCACTAAAAAGGGTTCAATCTCCCTTTTCTCGTCCTCCTCCATCATATCAACATGCTTAATAGGCTGCCCTCACTCCTAATGTTTTAGAGGGTCAGCTCAGCAGCGGGCTCTCACCCATAATTTTTTAGAGGGTCACCAGCAGGCTCTCACCTATAATGTTTTTGAGGGTCGCCAGTAGTGATGAGCGGCAGGGGCAATATTGGAATTCACAATATTTAGTGAATATTTGGTAGAATATTTGTCATATATTCGCGAATTCGCAAATTTGAGATTATTTTCTTGATCGTGAAAAATCAGCAATGTAATATTCAAGTAATGCGCGCAAAATACAGGTGTGGGTCACTATAGCTACATTTTTCAAGCTGCTAGAAGTTTCCTGAGACTGGAGAAAATGGTTGGCACGGCAGAACATTACAATATCTTTATATGCAGTTAAGGTGCTCCAATATATTCGCGATTGTGAAATTGGCACTAATGAAGCAAATATTTTGACGTAGCACATTTTAACAGGTCTGACTACTTATTATTGATTGGTGCACTAAGTATTGTTGGGAACTTGTGACATCACAGCACTATGTATGTATGTAGCATACATACATACTGTGACACAGTGAGAGGTTTTGTCTGGCAAGGCAGGTATTTTCCTCCCAACATGTGCTGCTGGGCTGATTTACAGCCAGGTGAGGTCAAACACTGGACCGAATTTTAAGTGCAGGTCCGGGTTTTGGCAGCACCTGTCTATCCTTAAATAGGCAGCTGGGCTCAGAAGCCATGTCTCTGTGTTGGGATCTGGAAGCCTTGTGTCTGGATGAAGGCTTGCTACCTGTTTGGCGTGAAAACAGGTTAGTGCTGCTATCAGCAAGGACTCTTTGAGGCAGAATTGGTGTGAATTAACACCAACACCGCAAGGTGACTTTTTGTTTGATTATGACTGCTTGTTTTGTCACTTGCCTAAAGTGTGAATAAAACACTGAACTGTTTGATCCAAAGTACTTGTTGTTGCCTCTATACTGCGTCCGCTAATCCTGTCTACCAGAGCTAAACCCCACAATTGGTGGAGGATGCGGGCATGAGCTGTGAGGCTGGCGTGAACGCAGATTTTTTTGGGTTTCTGTATTTTTCAGGCACGGTTGTATGTCGTACATTAAACCAGCTTTATTACAGCCACTGCCCCATGGCAAAATTGAGGCGGTTGTGAAGGCCCTCATGGAGGCTAATCTGCAGAAGCGAGAGACAAACCTGCAGCAACGTGAGGCTAATAAGCAGCAGCAGGAGACTAACCAGTTGCTGCTACAACACGTGATGGATTTGCAGACCGCAGGAGCAACCCCGAACATCCACAATGCCCGGAATATATTCGTATAATAACTTGCAAAGGTGTGCTGTTTATATGTTTATCTGTCTGTGTGCCAACTTGTTTCCCAGGTTTGACCATTTACTGCCTGATCTGACCTGTGCCTGACCTTCGTTCTTATGCATAACTGCTTTCCCTGACTGTATATCAGAAAACACAAATTCTTTCTTCCCTTACCTCAGCTTATCCCGGACTACAGTTTTTTGTTCTATCCCTCGGTGTTCCACACTGGTTTTTCTTGATTCCCATGGGTCAGCAGTCACTTGAAAAGAAATTAGCTTCTTCCAGAGGACTACTGTGAAACTCGAGTCAGGCCGTTTGCCACATGGTGGTTTTATGATATGCTGTTTTTAACTTTACTCCTGTGAGTAGAATAAAAGCGTGTGAGAACCCTATTGCCACTGCAGTGCTTCATAACTCTGGGTGCCTCACCATTTTTCATAATATGGGGATCATGGAGCAGCTGTATAAGAAGGAAGGAAGAAATAGATGAGATCAACTGTGGCTCGATTTAGTAGTGGAGGGCCTTGTTTACATTGAGACAGTATCAATGTAGGTTACTTTATTCTGCAAGTGGGATGCTTTTTATCTATTTCCAGTGTGGTTTAAAGTTGTTTAGTTGTGTGGTCATCCTTCTTCTTCCTCCCTTGTTCTATTTCCCCACCAATTCCCACAATAAAAATAGTGCTGCGTGCCAGTTTATTAGATTCATACAAAACTAATCACAAAAGCGTTTGGAACGGATGATTTTTTGTGAAACTCGTAATAAACCCGATTTGTTACAAATCAATTTGCTTATCCTTATCCCAGACCTTAAAACCAGCAAAGTTTTCTTATTTAATGTGGAAAAATTTGAGAAAAAGCATTAGAGAGAGAAAATTAGCCTTCAGAATATTGAAACTGTGATATTTATGATATTTATTTTTCTGACTCCTTAATAATAAACAAGAAAAAAAAAGGCACATTCATCAAATAAATACCATTTTTAATCAGATTTAATCCTGCTTGTAAGTTATAAGTGGCGAGGTTTGCCTCTTTTTGTATTGTTCTTGTTATGTGAGACAATGGATAATTGGCTGACAAGAAAAAGCACTATTTAAAGAGTAGTTTTATGCTAGAGGCTAATATGGGATTTTGAAAGGATTTGAGTTGTTGTCTGTCATGTTTTGCTGGAAGTGACAGCAAGTGTGCAGTTAAGTAATGCTTAAATTGGTTATGACAAGCTATGTGAAAGAAAATGAGTAAACAAAAGGCTTAATATTACTTTCTGTTGGCCATAGACTTGAGATTAAAGGTATTCACATGCCACACATGTTCGATAGGGACAGGTTCTCTCTCTTAAGGAATAGCCAGCTCTCCATTCCACAACAGTTGTGAGAATGAAGACATTCCTGAGAGATAGATGTGGGACCCAGAGGAGATGCATTTATCTGTCATTTATGGCATATACTTTGGATATGTCATAAATATCTGAGATGAGAATAACCCTTTAATTGTCATCCAAGTCATCATAGACATGTCCGCATTGGTTGGCAAAACCAGCATGTTATTTCCATGGTTGGGGCAAGGAAAAATGGTTAAAAACAATTCCTCTTGATGCATTTAACTTCAAGAAAACATTCCCTTTTTCCTTGATTTCAAACTACATAATACATGTGTGCATTTCTCTAGTTTCTTTTTTTACTTAGCTCATAGTGCATTTTATTTAACACTACATACAGTATTATTGATCGCTACACCAGGTAACTACCAGCTTTCTCTTCCTTTGCTCCTTTACAATAGGTTACCTACACTTTTTCTTTCCATTGGACAGCAAACATATACCTATAGTACTTCTCCTAACCAGGAATACTGTAATCTGCGTGTAAGCCATGGAGACCCTCAAAATGTTATTGGTACTGTTTTCAGTTGTATACTCTTTTTATTTGATTGCAGTCTTTGTGTGGATTGTGCTGCTGTGTTTTATCTTATTACCGATCCAATTCAAGTACCAGTTGCAGCTGTTAAATTAGCAACAGACATGGCGGAAATTACCTCTGTAAAATCTGCCTTGGTCTTTCACTCTGAATGCCATGGAGTGGTTCCCACCTTAATCCCCACTACAAAATTTTGTCACACCCAGACATCTGTGCATGTCCCTGCTATTTCGTGTCACAACAAACCTTTTTTATAAACACTTCTTTGGTTATCTACTCTCCAGCAAACCACATCTTACTCACTATCTTCCTTACTTTCTATATACAAGGTAATTTTTTTCTTCCCCGTGTCACATCAGGTAACTCTCTCTTAACCTACTTTCAGGGAACAAGGAATCAAGTGGAAAATCAATAAAGGTTCTTTTTTACCCATTGGACACTATACATTCCTATACCATCACTAGATATGGTGTATTCTTCAATATTCTATTTGCTATGTGGCTACCTAGCTAACTTTCTCCCCTATATATGAGCCTTCCTCTAGAGGCAAATTCTGTAGAAAAGCACAGACAATGTAACTAGGGTTGAGCGAACCCGAACTGTAAAGTTCGAGTTTGTACCGAACTTTAGGATTTTTGGACCCCGGACCCGAACATTTCAGTAAAAGTTTGGGTTCGGTGTTTGGCGCTTTCTTAGCGCTTTTTGAAAGGCTGCAGACCAGCCAATCAACAAGCGGTTAACTGTCTGACCTTAGAAGCCTTCACAGCCATGCCTACTAATGGCATGGCTGTGATTGGCCAGTGTAGCATGTGACCCAGCCTCTATATAAGCTTTAGTCACGTAGCGCTGCACGTCACTCTGCTGTGCTTAGTGTAGGGAGAGGATGCTGCTGGTGATTTCAGGGAGAGAATAGGAGAGAGTCTTTGCTCAAAATCTGAATCTAACTCAGCGATCTACATACATTGTGTTTTGTGGGTGCAGGGCACAATTTTTATATCCTGCCCTGAGCCAAGTGACCGAAAAAAAAAATAACTTTAATAAGTCAGTTAGGTGGGCAGCGGCGGCGGCCATTTTATGCAAGCTCAGTGCACCAGCACTGCATCTGAGCTTTTTGGACATTGAAAATCACAATTTTTTGGGCAATTTACAACATCTGGTGCATTTGCAGGCTTAGTCAGTGTGCAATTTAAGCTAGAAATACAGCCATCATTTTCTGGGGTTTTAAAAGCACACTTTTTTCCAAAAAACCCTTTTTCCTGATCTGCAAGTGTTAAATTCAAGTTTAATATATGCAGCTTTCATATTCTGTTACCAAAAAAAACACTTTTTTGGCAATATACAACATCTGGATTAGTCAGTGTGCAATTTAAGCTAGAAATACAGCCATAATTTTGTAGGGTTTTAAAAAGACACTTTTTTGCCAAAAAAAGCACTATTTTCAAGCCTTGCAGCATCAGCACGTGTGAAATTACAGGCTTATATACTGCTGTCAAATTCAGTTATTAAACAAACACCCGTTTGGGCGAAAAAAAAATTAGCTGGCAGCCTTTGATGCATATGTCATTGTGAGATACATCCTTTTATACATTTGGGTTAGATTCAAATATTTGAAATACCGCCATTTGGTGCACAAATCTTTAATTGAGGCCTACTGTGGGTCAAGCCGTGTGAGATACACCCTGTATATGCAGGGCTTATATTCTTTCATTAATTAAACACCCTTTTTGAGGCAAAATACACAATATTTCAGGCCTTGCAGCATCTTGACGTTTGAAATTCCTGGGTTAAATACTGCAGCCATATTGAGTTTTTAAACAAAACCCGTTTGGGCAAAAAAAGTCTATTTGGCAGCCTTTGCTGCATATGTCATTGTGAGATACACGCTTTATACATTTGGGTTATATTCAGAGATTTGAAATACCGCCATTTGGTGCACAAATCTTTAATTGAGGCCTAGTCTGGTTCAGGCCGTGTGAGATACACCCTTTAAATACAGGGGTTTGATTCAGGTATTTGAAATACTGCCATTTTAGGCAAACAAATTTAATTGAGGCCTAGTCTGGTTCAGGCTGTGTGAGATACACCCTTTAAATACAGGGGTTTGATTCAGATATTTGAAATACAGCCATTTTGGGCAAAGAAATTTTTAATTGAGGCCTACTGTGGGTCAGGCCGTGTGAGATACACCCTTTACATACTGTCGTTATATTCTACTATTAATTAAACACCCATTTAGGGCAAGATCTTAAATTCGAGAAATATGAGGAGAGCGTCAAATAAGGGACGTTGCCCAGGTCGTGGTGCTGCTGGTGGAGCTCCTGTTGCAGGGAGAGGACGTGGTCAATCTGTGCCAACTACACGCACAAGTAAAAGCCCTTTCTCAGATGCGAGTAGGCGACAGAACCTGCAGCGGTATTTGGTCGAGCCTAATGCGGCTCTACGAATGGTGAGGCCTGAACAAGTACAGGCGAAAGTAGATTGGATTGCTGACAGTGGATCCAGTTCCTTCACATTGTCTCCCACGCTGTCTCCTCCTGAAAGACCACAGTTGGCACCTGCAGCCGATGTCCATCAGTCTTTCACCTCACCCCCTTGCAAATCAGCCAAGTAGTCTAAGCCCCAAGTCATGCAGCAGTCTCTTCTGCTTTTTGATGACTCTGTTAGCAGGGTTTCCCAGGGCCATCTACCTAGCCCTGCCCCATAAGTGGAAGAGAAGAGTGCACCGATGCCCAACCACTTATCTTTCAAGATGAGTACATGGGAGGACCATCGTAGCACTCGGATGATGACGAAACACAGGTGCCAACTGCTGGGGCTTTCGAAAGTGTGCAGACCAACAAAGAAGTCAGGGGTGAAGACTGGGTGGAAGATGATGTGGAGGACGATGAGGTCCTCGACCCCACATGGAATCAAGGTCATGCGAGTGACCTATGTAGTTCGGAGGAAGAGGCGGTGGTCGCTCAGAGCCACCAGCACAGCAGAAGAGGGAGCAAGGTGCAAAAGCGGAGCAGCCGTCCTTTAGACAGTTCGCCTGCTACTGCCCACCACAGCAAGGGACCGAACACACTAAAGGCAGCTCCAAGGAGTTCTCTGGCGTGGCAGTTCTTCAGACAATGTGCTGACGACAAGACAGGAGTGGTTTGCACGCTGTGCAATCAGAGCCTGAAGCGAGGCATAAACGTTCTCAACCTGAGCACAACCTGCATGACCAGGCATTGAAGTGCAAAGCACGAGCTGCAGTGGCGTAGACACCTCAAAAACCAATAAAGGTCTCTGGCTCCTCCTGCTTCCTCTTCTGCTGCAGTCTCGGCCTCTTCATCCACCTCTGGAGTGACAGTGCCACCTGCCACCCCACAAACAGAGGATCTGCCAGCAACACCAACACCTGGGTCACCAAGCATCTCCACAATGTCCCACGGTAGCGTTCAGCTCTCCTTCTCCCAAACGCTGGAGAGGAAGAGGAAGTACCCCCCTACCCACCCGCGATCCCTAGCCCTGAATGCCAGCATTTCTAAATTTCTGGCCTTTGTAATGCTGTCATTCCGTCTGGTGGAGACGGATAGTTTTAAAGGCCTTATGGCGGTGGCTGTCCCACAGTACGTCGTGCCCAGCCGCCACTACTTTTCCAGGAGAGCCATCCCTTCCCTGCACAACCAAGTAGGGGACAAAATCAGGTGTGCACTGCGCAATGCCATCTGTGGCAAGGTGCACCTCACTACGGATACGTGGACCAGTAAGCACGGTCAGGGACGTTATATCTCCATAACAGCACACTGGGTAAATGCAGTGGCGGCTGGGCCTGAGGCGGATAGCAGTTTGGCGCATGTCCTTCCACCACCGTGGATTGCAGGGCGCTTCAGTTTGCCTCCTGTTGCTTCCTCATTTTCTACCAGCTCCTAATCCGGTCAACGTAACACCTTCACCACCAACTTCAGCACAGCCAGGGGTAAACGACAGCAGGCAGTTTTAAAACTTATCTGTTTGGGGGAAAAAACCCACAGCGCGCAGGAGCTGTGGACGGGCCTTGAAAAACAGACCGATGAGTGGTTTGTGCCAGTCAGCCTCAAGCCCGGCCTGGTGGTGTGTGATAATGGGCGAAATCTCGTAGCAGCTCTGGTACTAGCCGGTTTGACGCACATCCCTTGCCTGGCACATGTGCTGAATTTGGTGGCGCAGAGATTCCTTAAAATGTTCCACGATATGTCAGAGCTGCTGCATAAAGTGCGGGCCGTCTGTCCGCGCTTTCGGTGTTCTTATCCTGCTGCTGCTCGCCAGTCAGCGCTGCAGCATAACTTTGGCCTTCCTGCTCACTGCCTCATATGCGACGTGTCCACAAGGTGGAATTCCACCTTTCACATGCTGGCCAGACTGTGCGAGCAGCAGCAGGCGATAGTGGAGTTTCAGCTGCAGCACGCACGGGTAAGTCGCTCTGTGGAACAGCACAACTTCACCACCAATGACTAAGCCTCCATGCGAGACCTAGGTTCCTTGTTGCGCTGTTTCGAGTACTCCACCAACATGGCCAGTGCCGATAACGCCGTTCTCAGCGTTACTATCCCACTTCTATGCCTCCTTGAAAAAACGCTCCTGGCGTTGATTGAAGAGTATGTGGCACAGCAGGAGGAGGAGGAAGAGGGATCATTTCGTAGGGTTTCCGGCTAGTCATTCCCAAGTGGCTCCGAGGGTGGGTTCCTGCACCCACAAACCCAAGGTACACAATTGTCCAGCCAGGGCACAGTTCTGGAGGATGAGGAGGTGGAGGATGAGGAGGAGAACTTGTGCTGATTACTGGGTGGCCACGCTGCTGGATCCCCGTTACAAGGACAATGTACCATCCTTAATTCCCTCACTAGAGCGTGATCGTAAGATGCGCGAGTACAAGCGCACGCTGGTAGACGCGCTGCTGGTGGCATTCCCACCTGAAAGCGGGGGCACAGTGGAAGCACAAGGCGAAGGACGAGGAAGAGGTCGCCAACGCAGCTGGGGCACCGCCAGCACCTCAGAAGGCAGGGTTAGCATGGCCGAAATCTGGAAAAGCTTTGTCAGCACGCCACAACAACCAGCACCACCAGCTGATATGGAACGTCTTAGCAGGAGGCAGCATTTCACCAACATGGTGGAGCAGTATGTGTGCACACGCCTACACGTACTGAATGACGGGTCTGCCCCTTTCAACCTCTGGGTCTCCAAATTGGGCACATGGCCTGAGCTTGCCCTTTACGCCTTGGAGGTGCTGGACTGCCCTGCAGCCAGTGTATTATCTGAACGTGTGTTTAGCACGGCAGGGGGCGTCATTACAGACAAGCACAGCCGCCTGTCCACAGCAAATGTGGACAAGCTCACGTTCATTAAAATGAACCAGGCATGGACCCCTTAGGACTTGTCCATACCTTGTGCAGAACAGACACGTATACCGGCACTAACCAGCCAATTACTCATTCTTGTATTTTGGATATTTCACACTCTTTTAGAGTGTACCCTAATTTTCAAAAATTTAATTAAAACCAAAAACCTGTGTTGGCTACCTCGTCCTCCTCCACCGCCGCTTCCATCTACACCGCTACATCCACCGCCTCCTCAAACTCCTACTCCATATGGAACTCTACCTCCTAAATCAATTTTTTTTTTTATTTGTACGTATTTTATATCATTTCACTACATTTGTGTCATTTACTTTTTCGGGTGAAATTCACAAATTTTTGGGTGTGATGTACCACTGCTATACCTATTAGGCTGGTTAAAAAAAATTAAAAATTTGTCAGTTAAATTTTTATTTGAAATTCAACAATTTTTGGGTGTGAAGTACTACTGCTATACCTAGTAGACAGGTTAAACAATAAAAAAAATTGTCTGTTACATTTTCTGGTGAAATTCAGCAATTTTTTGGTGTGATGTACCACTGCTATACCTATAAGACCTGTAAAAATAAATATATAACATTTGTCAGTTACATTTTAGGGTCAAATTCACCAATTTTTGGGTGCAATATACCCCTCCTCTACCTAGTTGACAGCTTAATAAATTTCAATAATTTTTATTTTACATTTTCGGGTGACAATAAACAATTGTTTTCTGTTATAGACCCCTGCTCTACCAAGTAGACAGGTTAATAAATTTCTGTAATTTTTCTGTTACATTCTTGTTTTGACATTATACAATTTTAGACGTGAATAAACCCCTGCTCTACATAGGTAACATAGTAACATAGTACATAAGGCCGAAAAAAGACATTTGTCCATCCAGTTCGGCCTGTCATCCTGCAAGTTGATCCAGAGGAAGGCAAAAAAAAAACTGTGAGGTAGAAGCCAATTTTCCTCACTCACTCCAATCAGGCAATCAGAATATCTCCCTGGATCAACGACCCCTCTCTAGTAGCTATATCCTGTAATATTATTACACTCCAGAAATACATCCAGGCCCCTCTTGAATTCCTTTATTGTACTCACCATCACCACCTCCTCAGGCAGAGAGTTCCATAGTCTCACTGCTCTTACCGTAAAGATTCCTTTTCTATGTTTGTGTACAAATCTTCTTTCCTCCAAACGCAGAGGATGTCCCCTCGTCACAGTCACAGTCCTGGGGATAAATAGATGATGGGATAGATCTCTATACTGACCCCTGATATATTTATACATAGTAATTAGATCTCCCCTCAGTCGTCTTTTTTCTAACGTGAATAACCCTAATTTTGATAATCTTTCAGGGTACTGTAGTTGCCCCATTCCAGTTATTACTTTAGTTGCCCTCCTCTGGACCCTCTCCAGCTCTGCTATTTCTGCCTTGTTCACTGGAACCCAGAACTGTACACAGTACTCCATGTGTGGTCTGACTAATGATTTGTAAAGTAGTAGGAATATGTTCTCATCACGGGCATCTATGCCCCTTTTGATGCAACCCATTATCTTATTGGCCTTGGCAGCAGCTGCCTGACACTGTTTTTTGCAGCTTAGTTTGCTGTTTATTAAAATTCCTAGATCCTTTTCCATGTCAGTGTTACCGAGTGTTTTACCATTTAGTATGTACGGGTGACTTGCATTATTCCTTCCCATGTGCATAACTTTACATTTGTCAGTGTTAAACCTCATCTGCCACTTATCTGCCCAAGCCTCCAATCTATCCAGATCCCTCTGTAGTAGTATACTGTCCTCTTCAGTGTTAATTACTTTACACAGTTTAGTGTCATCTGCGAAAATTTATATTTTACTATGCAAGCCTTCTACAAGATCATTAATAAATATATTGAAGAGAATAGGGCCCAATACTGACCCCTGAGGTACTCCACTAGTGACAGTGACCCAATCTGAGTATGTACCGTTAATAACCACCCTCTGTTTTCTATCATTGAGCCAGTTACTTACCCACTTACAGACGTTTTCTCCCAGTCCGAGCATTCTCAATAAAATTTCTGAAATGCTTCTTTAATTGATGCGCGCGACCTCCTTTGATTCAATGCTTAAACTTAAACAAGTTGTTCCACATTTGCACTTCAATAATTTATCCCACATTTCCGCTATACTCTTTTGGCCAACATTTGCGCCTTAATAGCTTTTCCCACATTTCCGCTTGACTCTTTTGGCCCACATATGGGCTTCTATAATTTGTCCCACATTTGCGCCTCAATAGCTTTTCCCACATTTCTGCTCGATCGCAATTTTTTAAAATAAATTTATCTCCCTTAAATTCGGTCTCTTTTTCTCACGCTCCCTCTCCGGACTGGAACCCTGATTCCCCGCCACCCGTGATCACCATGGTAGGCGCATAAAAGAACGTCGAAAGTTGATAGAGCAGATATCAAATTGGATTGTGAACATCACGGGGACGTGCGACATGGTGGGGCAGTAAGGCATACGTAAGGCACACGCCTACACGAACTAACTGACAGGGGTCAGCCCCTGCAACTTCTGGGTCTCCAAATTGGGCACATGGCCTGAGCTTGCCCTTTACGCCTTGGAGGTGCTGCCCAGCCCTGCAGCCAGTGTATTGTCTTAACGTGTGTTTAGCATGACTGGAGGGTTATATTTCCCAATGTTTTGGGATGTACCCTAATAAAAAAAAAAAAAAATTTAAACCAAAAAGCAGTGTAGGCTACCTTCTCCTCCTCCTCCTCCACCGCCACTTCCACCTACACCGCCACATCCACCACCTCCTCAACCTCCTACTCCATATGGACCTGGTCCTCCTAGATCAAGATTATTACTTTTTATTTTTACGTATTTTATGTTATTTAAAGTCATTTCCCTATCCACATTTGTTTGCAGAGCACTTGCCATGCTCTTAACCACATTTTGATGCCATTTGTAGCCCTCTAGCCCTTTCCATTACATTTTTACAGCCATTTTAGTGCTCAAAAGTTCGGGTTCCCATTGACTTCAATGGGGTTCGGGTTCGGGGTCAAGTTTGGGTCTTTTTTGTGAAGTTCGGCCGAACCCGTCGAACCCGAACAACCAGGTGTCCGCTCAACTCTAAATGTAACATATAAGTGGCCACCAAAGACTATAGCTTATTCACCATGTCTGATTAATGAAAAGGAAAATAGGAATATAGCACATACCTTTAGGGACTACAAGCTATGTGTCCCTACAGATTACTGGTAATGTTTCATTTGACTAAGGGTAGATGTGTAATATATTACACCACGCTACTTAAATATTATCACATTATCAATTAGGTAGCAAATCCTCAGTATAAATATGATTACTTAAAGAGCCTATTGCACACTGCAGACTTCATTACTGTACCTTTACTGTCAAGGGAATCCAATTCTCAACAAGTCTCCCTCTGTGGCTTGCAAATAAGCAATTATATAATGAAATGAGAATTAAGCATGGAAGCAACTAGTGTAATGAATATATTGTAGTAAGATTTTCAAAATATATATACTCATAGGTCCATGTCCTCAAAGGGGTTGTGCCATAAACTAATTTTCACTCTAAAAGTTTATTTTCATCAATTAATCTAGCTCCCATAATGACTTGTAAATAAAAAATAAATAAATATACATCATTTTCAGATTTATCTTACCCACCATGCTTTAAATCTTACTTCCTGGTTTGTCATGTTTAGGCTGTCCCATCATGCTTTAGGGCAGTGAGATGTGTCCTGACATAAGCAGGACATGTGACCCCCACCAGTTATTCTTACCAATGACGCTTGTGAGTCCTACATTACAAGGCCCCAATGCAGGATGTAACAACAACAACTGAATATCAAAACAGCTTTACCACAGGGTGCAATAGTAGACTAATAACTTTAGAATAGAGCAGCTTTGATAAATTGTGGTATTTGGGGAAAGTGATATAATAGTGATACCTGTTGGAAACATTATTAGTATACCAAAATTAAAAAGAAAAAAGGTCATATAATGTGTGGCTACAATGAAGGGGAGAAAGTATCATGTACTTAACATATAAATTACAAAGAAAAAGGGGGTCAGTCAGCACATCCCAAAGCGCAGGGGCACGTTGCTATGGCTGAGAACAAGACTGTTAAACAAAAAATGCAACAGCTCACTGCAAACCAAATGAAGTCCAAAATTGCATCATAATTGCAAATGCTATACTAATAAGTTAGAGATGCTTGGCAAATCGTTTTGTACAAAATTATTTGAGCCCGTCTGCCGCACGTCAAGGCGATCTCTAGTTAGACGGGTTCCTAACACTAAATTTTACCTGTTATGTGCCATGACGGCTACCATATAATTCAGAAAGTGCAGGTTCCACATGCATGCTGGATCCGCCTGAATTTCTGTCATTTTTGGTGCCAAAATGGCCTCCATTATATCCACGGAAAGCAGCTACCAGCATGCATGCCGGGCCCACTCCACACCACCCCTGGCGCCAAAAGGTCACCAAAGACTGCAATGAGAGTCCAAACATATAAATTAAATTTATTTATATACCCAAAAAAATCTAATAACTTGTCTGGGAATTATAAGTAAATACAGTATCTCACAAAAGTGAGTACACACCTCACATATTTGTAAATATTTTATTATACCTTTTCGATGGGACAACACGGAAGTTATGCCACTTTAACCGCTTCACGTCCGCCCATAGGATATAAACGTCCTATGGGTGGACGTCTATTTCTGAAAGCACGTTCTAAAACGTCCGTTCAGAAAGTGCAGCTGCACGCTAATCGTGCAGCTGCTGATCGGGTTGCCCGCTGTCAGTGACAGCAGGGCAACCCTAAGACAAGGCAGGGACAGTGCCCAGGTGTCCCTGCCTTCTAGATCGCTGCAGACACAGCGCTCACCGAGCGCTGTGTCTGCAGAGAAGGAAGCGCTGTGCGCTTCCTGTTCCGGCCCGGCGGTCATGTGACCGCCGTGACCGGAGTGTGCAGGAGCTGTGTGAGGTCTCTCAGAAACCTCGATCAGCCCTGCTGTGAGGCTGTACAGTGCAGGATTGCTGCTGTACAGCCTCTATAGGGGTGTATTTGTCCTGTAACTGGGGCTACTATGTCAGCCCCAGTTACAGGAGAAATCAACTGTGGAAAAAAAAAAAAAAAAAGTGAAGTAAATGTCCCCCAGAGGTCTTGTATGACCTTATGGGGGACGAAAAGTGTAAAATAAAAAAAATAAAAATAAAAGGTTGAAAATAAAAAAATAAAAAAAAGTTTCACATGTAAAAAAAAAAAAGTCCCCAAGTAAGGAATGAAAAAAAAAAATTTAAAATAGCAAAAATAAAAAAAAGTATACATATTAGGTATTGCCGCGTCCGTAAAAACCAGCTCTATAAAAATATCACATGACCTAACCCCTCGGATGAACACCGTAAAAAAAAAAAAAAAAAAAACTGTGTCAAAACAAGCAATTTTTGTCACCTTGCATCACAAAAAGTGCAACACCAAGTGATCAAAAACGCGTATGTCCCACAAAATAGTACCAATAAAACCGTCACCTCACCCCACAAAAAATGAGCCCCTACATCAGAAAATCTCTCAAAAAATAAAAAAACTATAGCTCTTAGAACATGGAGACACTAAAACATCATTTTTTTGGTTTCAAAAATGCTATTATTGTGTTAAAGTGAAACAAATAAAAAAAAGTATACATATTAGGTATTGCCGCGTCCGTAAAAACCAGCTCTATAAAAATATCACATGACCTAACCCCTCAGGTGAACACCGTAAAAAAAAAACATTTTTGTTTCAAAAATGCTATTATTGTGTAAAACTTTAATAAATGAGAAAAAGTATACATATTAGGTATCACCACGTCCGTAACGATCTGCTCTATAAAAATGTCACTTTACTGAACCCCTCAGGTGAACGCTGTAAAAATAAATAAATAGAAACTGTGCTAAAACAACAAATTTTTTGGTCACTTTGCCCCATAAAGTGTTATAATGAATGATCAAAAAATCATATGTACCCAAAAATAGTACTAATAAAACTGGCACCTTATCCCCTAGTTTCCAAAATGGGGTCACTTCTTGGGAGTTTCTACTGTAAGGGTGCATCAGGGGGCTTCAAATGGGACATGGCATCTAAAAACCATGTGGAGTTCCTTTTCTTCTGCGCCCTTCCGTGTGCCCATACAGCAGTTTATGACCACATGAGGGGTGTTTCTGTAAACTGCAGCAGAATCTGGGTAATAAATATTGAGTTTTGTTTGGCTGTTAACCATCGATGTGTTAAAGAAAAAAAATTGATTAAAATGGAAAATCTGCCAAAAAAGTGAAATTTAAAAATTTGATCTCCATTTTCCTTTAATTCTTGTGGAACGCCTAAAGGGTTAACAAAGTTTGTAAAATCGGTTTTGAATACCTTGAGGGGTGTAGTTTCTGCAATGGGGTCATTTATTCATTTATGGGGGTATCTACTATGTAGGCCCCACAAAGTGACTTCAGACCTGAACTGGTCCTTATAAAGTGGGTTTTGGCAATTTTCTTATAAATTTGAAGAATTGCTTCCAAACTTCTAAGCCTTCTAACGTCCTAAAAAAATAAAATGACATTTCCAAAATGATGCCAACATAAAGTAGACATATGGGGAATGTTAAATAATAAATATTTTATGAGGTATCACTTTCTGTTTTAAAAGCAGAGAAATTGAAATTTAGAAAATTGCAAATTTTTCAAATTTTTGGGTAAATTTGGGATTTTTTCATAAATAAAGGTGAAATATTTTGACTCAAATTTATGATTATCATGAAGTACAATGTGTCACGAGAAAACAATCTCTGAATGACTTGGATAAATAAAGGCGTTCCAAAGTTATTACCACATAAAGTGAGATATGTCAGTTTTGCAAAATTTGGCCTGGTCAGGAAGGGGGCAAATGGCCCAGATGGGAAGTGGTTAATACAATGTAAAGTAGTCAGTGTACAGCTTATATAACAGTGTAAATAACCGTCAAAATTACTCAACCCACAGCCATTAATGTCTAAACCGCTTGGGATCATGTGTGTTTAAATTTCATACTGGTCACTGGGGATCAGGTGTGTTAAACTTCTCATACTGGTCACTAGAAGTTCAACATGGCACCTCATGGCAAAGAACTCTCTGAGAATCTGAAAAAAAGAATTGTTTCTCTACATAAAGATTGTCACACCCTGAAACTGAGCTGCAGCACTGTGGCTAAGACTATACAGAGGTTTAATAAGACAAGTTCCACTCAGAATAGGCCTTGCCATGGTCAACCAAAGAAGTTTAAGTACACGTGCTCAACGTCATATCCACAGGTTGTCTTTTCAAAATAGACGTATGAGTGCTGCCAGCATTGTTGCAGAGGAAAAGGTGGTGGGGCTGCGGGGCATCAGCCTGTCAGTGCTCAGACCAAATGCTGCACACTTCATCAAATTGGTCAGCACGGCTGTTGTCCCAGAAGGAAGCCCTTTCTAAAGATGATGCACAACAAAGCCCGCAAACAGTTTGCTGAAGAGAAGCAGACTAAGGGCATGGCTTACTGGAACCATGTCCTGTGATCTGATGAGACCAAGAGAAACTCCAGGTGAGGGGTGCAAAGACAAGTGTGTCTTGTCTACAGTCAAGCATGGTGGTGGGAGTGTCATGGTTTGGGGCTCCATGAGTGCTGCCAGCTAGTGATGGACGAACATCGTCCGGGAAGGTTCGCGAACGTGATCACGCGATCAAATGTTCCCGAACCACAAGTTTGCAGTGGGCCCCTTTGAATTTAATGGCAGACAAACGGGAAAAACCTTCAGGTCATATTTGCAGCCACCAAATACTTACAAAAAGTGCAAAAATCGTCCCACAACATGGACAGTGACATACCAGAGGCGGATCAATGGCAAAAATTCCCACAAAAAATATGTATTTTAATCGGGGTAATTTTTATGCGTCTTAAATTGAAACTCTCAAAAATGTGCCATGCTGGAGCCTAGAAAAAGTTAATTTTAGGCCACGGGAGTACAGACCTCAAACATTAGGCATTCACCGGACAGAAAACATCAAGTGATTATGTGGCTGGAGGTATATAAGAAGGTCATTAGATATAAATTTTACTGCAGGCCAGTGTAGTACTGGCCCCAAAAATTATTAATTCAATGTACAGAAAAAAACAAGTGATTATGTGGCTGGAGGTATATTAGACGGTCATTGGATATAAATTTTACTGCAGACCAGTACAAATACATGTCAAATACATATGTTTAAAAGAACTAAAAATATAAAATTTGATTAAAAACATGGCTAACGAAATCCCACTTCTTGAAAAAAAAAAAAAATAACAATAGGTTGCATTTGATAACACGTGGTCGTCACAGGTGTTGAATTCCTCCGAGCCCCCAAACATTAGGCATTCCCCGGACAGAAAAAGCCTTTTATGCCACTGTATTTACATAAGACAGGGGCCATTATTTTTTCTGGGTTGTGGCGGATATGTGTGGGCTGGTATGCAGAAATTCAATTAAAAGTGGTCATCACAGGTGTTGAATTCCCCTTAGATCCATGCCTCATTCATTTTTATAAATGTGAGGTAGGCCAGACTGTCGTGAGCTAGGCAAGTGCGCTTATCAGTCACGATCCCCCCTGCTGCGCTGAACGTCCTTTCGGACAGGACACTCGACGAGGGGCAAGCCTAGAGTTCCATGGCAAATTGTGCAAGCTCTGGCCACAGGTAAAGCCTGCACACCCAGTAGTCAAGGGGTTCCTCGCTTCTCAGAGTGTACACATTGGCCGTTAACCCGATGTAGTCGGACACCTGTCGGTCTAGGCGTTTCCTGAGGCTGGATCCGGAGGGCGGCCGTCGATGGGTTGACTGCAAGAATTATCGCATATTCCAAGTGACCAACACATCTTTAAATCGCCCTCTTCTTGCATGTGCTGTAGGATTGGTACTCGCAACTGTTTCTCTGTGGGTGAAAATTCACCCGCAACAGCAGAATACAGCATGTCTCGAAGCAAGGCCTGGAAATGCTGCATTCTAAAAGCCCTCTGTGATGCCGGTAACATGTTCGCCATTTTGTGTTTGTACCGGGTGTCTAAGTACGTGTCCACCCAGTACTGATCCTTGCGCTTTATGCTTTTTATATGGGGTTCCCTCTTCAAACACTGGAGCATTAAGGCCCCCATTTGCACTAAATTGGAAGTGGTGGAGAGTTCGTACAGGTAGTCATTAACGGCATGTTTCTACTGGAGCAGCCTATCAAGCATATACAAGGTGGAGTTCCAGCGCGTTGGGCAGTCACAAATCAGACGTCTGATTGGCAAGTGGTGTCGCCACTGAACGTCAGTAAGGCGAGCCATGGCCGAGTAAGATCTTCTAAAATGGGCAGAGATTTTTTCTGGCCTGCCGCAAGACATCCTGGACCCCGGGGTATTTGTCAACGAATCATTGAACAAGGACGTTCAGGACGTCATTTTGCCCTGTTTCAACGCGCTTAGCAGATTGGCACCGTTGTCGCACACCACTATATTAACTGTCAAATTGAGCAGAGTTAGCCACTGATTGGCCTGTGACCACAGGGCTGAAAGAAGTGCAGGACCGGTGTGGCTCTTTGCTTCCTGGCAAAACAGCCACAGCACAGCATGGCAATGTTTCCCCTGGGACGTTGAATAGGTTCTGGGGAGCTTGGAGGGTGCAGCAGAAGAGGCGGTAGCAGTGGAAAAGAAGGAGGATGGAGGAGGAGAAGAAGAGGCAGGCCTGCATGCAACCCATGGTGGTAACACCAAATCCACACGGGTGCTACAGGTTACATGCTTGACGGCCATCAGAAGGTTCACCCAGTGGGCAGTAAAAGTTATGTACCTTCCCTGCCCGTGTTTGCTAGACCATGTGTCTGTGGTCAGATGTATCTCGGCACCGACACTGTCACCGTCACCATATAGCTCTTGGATGCCCTTCTGGGAGAAATATTTCCTTCCGGGGACCTTCTATTGCAGTTTGCCAATGGCCACAAATTTTCTAAAGGCCTCAGAGTCCGCCAGTTTATATGGCAGTAGTTTGCGTGCTAGCAGTCCTGAGAAGCCAGCGGTCAGCCGTTGGGCAATAGGGTTATCCGGCGTCATCATCTTTTTACATTTGAATATTTGGGCCACGGAAGCCTGCCTTTTTCCAGATGAACACGATGACAACACGGTGGAAGGTGGAGTGGAGGACAAATTAGAGGAGAGAGGAGAAGGAGAAGAGGCAGGACGTGTAGCACTGGGAGTATGGCTTTGTGGGTTCTGATGGTTTCCACTGGGCTCGGTGATGGGAGGACAGGTGCCTTCTTAAGGCGGTCATCCCTAGGTGAGTGTTGGGATTACTGTGACGTATGCATTGACAGCACAGGCTGCAGATGGCAACATAATTGTAAGAAGCTGACACTTAAAAAAGCCCATACTGCGTGGCCATGTGCTGGCGTCCTGGGAGTCACCTGACTTGAGAAAGGTTCTGTGAGAGAACCGAAACGTTGTCACTTGATATGTGTGAATAAAAGAGCACATTTTATCTTTCAAGGAGTGCTGCGAACTTTCTTTGCTAAATTATATTATAGGTATATCACACCCCTGCCTCAATCTGTTTTTTTGGGGGACAACTGGTATATCACAACTAGAGATAAGCCAATTTCTCAAAAATTAGATTCGGCTTGTTTGCAGAATTTTCCGAAAAAATGTGCTTCAATCCGAATATAATTGTGGTGAATCGCGTTAAAAACTGCTATTTCTGTGCTATAGAGAGCCTTTATAGGGGTGTGTTTGCCTTGCAGTAACACACATAGGGATTGTGCTGGGGTAGTGAAATAATACTGTGATTCTGTATGACATGCTGATGATAGGCGTCATTATTAGAATCACTGCACACTTCACTTATTTAGTCACGGGGCCAAAACTGACCAAATAACTCATATATTAACTCAGCCTTACAGGTCGATGTTAGTGTCAAGAAGAAGCGCACTCCTTTTACACGTGCAGTGCAGAATATGTTCTATTAAATGCTCATACAAGTAAAGCCGCCCCCGACAGAGTGGAGAGGGTGTCATTAGTAAGTTTGTGTTGACGTCACTGATTCATTTGCCCTTCCTCTGATCCGTCAGAACAATAACCCACAAAGAATGAATCCTGTCAGGGGAGCATTTGCCTTCACTTGGTCAGCATTTGGTCAGTAATCCATCAGTATTGCTAATGCACAAAATAATAATGTAATATTATAAAATTTGGTGTCTCCATGATCAATCTGCAGCGTGGGGGTCCGACACGGGTTCTGCACACTTTAAAATAATCCTTCAGTGGGGCGAATAGATGTCGGATGAAATGCAGTTCATTTCTAAAACGCCTGTGTGGGAATCCGAAGACCCTCTCCATCTCCGTGCACCACAGGATGTCCTCCTCCTCCTGTGTTTTTATTATTAATTTTATTAAACATTTATTATTAAAATTATTACATATAATAGGATGCCCTCCTTTCCATTCCATGATGACTGGGAACCCCTGACAAAGAGACCGGGGTCCTGGTTGGGTTGAAACGTGATTAAATTCGCAACTCTTCCGGGCTCCAAGCAATCTTGAAGCTTTATCTTCTTCTCATTGTCTGTCGCTAGTAGAGGCCTAAGCATGCCAGGCAGGTTGCCCCAGAAGTATCTTGCTGGATGAGCAGCCAATACCGCACTTGCATCATTCTTGACAGGATTCAGCTCCAGGTGGAGAGGATTTTTTTGTTTAATGCTTTCTCCATCGCAACACCACGTCATTGAATAAACAAAAGACTGGCTGATTCTCTCCTGTCTTACGCAACATTTAATTTTTTATTATTAAATTTATTAAATATTTTAATATTAATTTTATTAAACCAAAACTTGATTAAAATTATAAGAAAGTATACTTAAATTTGCTAAAACTGGCCTAATGACTCAAGTAGCCTTATAGGTCGAAGTTAGTGTCAAGAAGAAGTGCACTCCTTTTCACCCTGGTCAGCTGATTCAACATAGATGTCTACAGAACCTATTCTGTTACACGCTTATACAAATTTAGACTAGAACCTTCACAATCACAGGTGCATATCCATGAAGCAAACATGATTATAAAAAATAAAAATGGCTGCACACTATTATACATACAAACAATAGAGCTAAGAAATGGGGATCATTCTAAATAAAAGTGGTATAATACCTACTATGTCAATGGAAGCTCTTAGCACACATATTTGATCAAACGTGTGTCGGGCCCATCTACCAGGCATCAAGGTGGCTTTCTTAGATGGGTCCCTAACACTAGCATACTGCCTCTCTTTGGACTTACCTAAGCCTACAATATTCAGGGCAGTGTAGGAACCAGCTACATAAGTACTCTGCTCAGAAGTCCCAGGTAGATGGGCGTGTTCAGTCTAAAAGAGGCGTTACCCTCAATTAATACTACAAGAAAATTTAGACTAGAACCTTCAGAATAACAGGTGCACATCCATGAAGAAAACATGAGTGGAGAGGATGTCAGCAGTAAGTTTGCGTTGACGTCATTGATTAATTTGCCCTTCCTCTGATCTGTCAGAACAATAACCCACAAAAAACGGATCCTGTCTTTGGAGCATACGCCTTCACTCAGTCAGCATTTGCTCCGTATTGCTAATGCCAATAAAAACAGGAGTGGATCCAAAACAGAGATGACACGTGAATTGAATATTTGCATGTCTTCTGTGTTTTGTACCCACTCCTGCTTTTGTCTACCAAATCATAAGCCAATTCTGATGGGACCATGCAGGCCTTACAGCTGCTACACAGACAAGATCTGTTGTGAGTCTCATTTTAACTTCCTTCTGACAGATCAAAAGAAAGGTCAAATAAATGATGATGTCAGCCAAGCCGAAAGGCAAAATAGTGGACCAGTCATGATGTGGGGAGGGTGTGAACAGCATGAGAAGTCCACAGAGTGTCCCAGTGACAGAGTGGTGAGGTGGAAGCAGCATGAGGAGACCACACAGTGGCCCAATGACAAAGTCTGGAGGTGGCGGCAGAATCAGAAGGTGTCATGCCCCACTCTGACGATGTGCGGAGGTCAGCCAGGATTGCAGCACGAGTCTAGTATTTGTTTTGATGCTGTGCTGGATCCGCCTCGCATCAGGTGCACTGGGTGGAGTCATTAGTTTAAATAGTCTCCAGCTAAAGTGCTCTGAGCGGATTATACTCTTCATTGTGGTCTTGGAAGCTAGGAAGGAAGGAAGGTTGGCTGTTTGTTTGTTCCTGCTCTCAGCAGATAAGTGTCTTTTCTTGTTTGGTTGTTTATGTCATCTTTCCCATCCAGGTTCTGTGCGAGCTGGCAGCTCCTTTCTCCCCACTTCACCATCTCAGGGAGTTCAGGGTTCTGTTAGCATAGGCTGGTGGACACAGCAAATCTACCATCAAGATTTGGTCTGTGGGCTGAGCATTGTAGGGAAAGAGGTCAGGGATAAATTAGGAGGTGACCCTTTCCCTGTCTCTCGTCCAGAGCCTGGTTGGTGTGTTATCTGTTAACTGTGCACGTCCGCCGTGACAGAAGGCCACAGAGTGGCACAATGACAGTGTGGAGGTGGCAGCAGTATGAGGAGGCCACCGAGTGGCACAATCAAAGAGTATGTAGTGGGCAGCAGTATGTGGAGGCCAGCGAGTGGCCAGGTTACATAGTGTGGAGATGGCAGCATCAGGAGGCCAGAGTGGCAAGGTGACATAGTGTGGGCATGGCAGCAGCAGCAGATTGATACAATAGAGTAGCACAGTGACATAGTGTGGACATGGCAGCACCAGGAGGCCACAGAGTGGCAAGGTGATATACATGTAGTGTGGACATGGCAGCATCAGTAGGCCACAGAGTGGCAAGGCGACATAGTGTGGAGGTGGGTGGCAATACTAGTACTCGCTGAAGATGGTGGGTGAAAGAAGGAGCACTTGGCATCAGATGTTTGGCATCAGACGGGTAATAGAATCAGAATAGTAGCTGAGGCAGGTAGCTAGAAGAAAACGATCTCTTTTGTCAAAATATTGGTGCGGCACCATGGATGATCTAGTCTGATGCATCAGACATTGAAATCCTGGCTGATCTACACCTGATTCATCTTGATGCAGTGTCCCACTATGTGCTTTATGTGGGCACTTTAAACTCTTGCTAAATGTCATATTAAATGTATTGTGGTATCATGCTGTAGTTCCCTTTAACAGGCTGGCAATATCATTTACCTTTATTTGCTCCTAGGTGGTGCAGGAACCACTTAGATATATAGCTGGGGGAGGTGTAAAGTTAGTGTGTCCGATGTTAATGAAGAGATGAGGAAGTTAATGGAGGAGGTGGAAAATTGCGGCGCACCAATACAGGTGCATTTCCACCCAAATATTTTTAAAAAGATTTTAGCGCATATAAGTGCAACGCTTAACGCAGAATACTAGATTTTCTCTGAAGTGAACGGGACGTAGCGGAGGAAGTAGGTCTGTGCTGGAAAAGCAAGACGCGGTCCTCGTGTGGTTTCTGAGCTGCAGAAAAGACCCCATAGTGTCCAGTAAGCAATACCATAGATAGATGCGGGCTGGTGTGAATTATTTTGCATTTTTTTACAGGGTTAGTGCATAGTGTATTCACCTGTATTGGTGCGCCGCTCTTATGGACGTCGTCACGTAAGTGCGCAGTGTTTGAAAACTAAATACAAAATTTCAACACAACCTAATTCAGTCCATACCGCAAAAAGGACTTTACCTCATATAACTGCAACAGTGAACGCTGAATATATTTTTATTTTTCTACTAATCTACGTCAATAAATGTTTTTCAAGATATAAGTGCAGCATCGAATGGCAAATGTATATTTCTTTTTCTACTGATATATGTCAATAAAGGTTTTTCTACATATAGGTGCACCAGCGAATGGCGAATGTATATTTCTATTTCTACTGCAATACGCTAGTAAAGGCTTTACCAGATATAACTGCAACAGTGAACTGAGAATATATTGTTTTGTAGTAATGAAATACGCCCCTATATGCTTTCAACAGAAATAACTGCAGAAGTGACCTGAGAATATATATTTCTTGTTGGACTCAAATAGGCCATTATTTGCTTTCATTTCAAGATATAAGTGCAGCAGCAAATGGCGAATGTATATTACTTTTTATACTGCAATACGCCAGTAAAGGCTTTACCAGATATAACTGCAACAGTGAACTGAGAATATATTTTTTTGTAGTAATGAAATACGCCCCTATACGCTTTCAACAGAAATAACTACAGAAGTGACCTGAGAATATATGTTTCTTGTTGGACTCAAATAGGCCACTATACGCTTTCAACAGAAATAACTGCAGAAGTGAACTGAGAATATATTTTTCTTTGTTTACTGAAATATGTCCCTATACGCTTTCAACAGAAATAGCTGCAAAAATGAAAATGTATATTTCTTCTTGGACTGAAATTGGCCACTATACGCTTTCACCGGCAGCGCGTATGTATTTTTATTGTTTAATGAAATAAGCCCCTATTTTCTTTCACCAGAAATGAATGCAACCGTGCAGTGCGTTAAAATGTTTTGTGTATTACTGAAATACCGCCCTATGCTCTTTCACAAGAAATGACTGCAAATAATTTTAGCATAAATAACAACAAAAGTCACCTGCGTATATATTTTTTGTATTGTATTGAAATATGCCACTAAATGATATCAGTGCAGTTAACAGCAAAAGTGACCTACGTATATATTTATCTTTTTCCACAAATAAAAGCCACTAAAGGCATTTTAACATAGCACTTGCACCCCAATAACTAATTGCTAGAATAACAGAGAGGTATTATGAGACTATCTGGATCCCCAAGTCATGTTTCCCTGTACTTGTAAATCGATTGTTTTCACAATGAGGAAATTCCGATGACTCTCCCTACTAGCATCTGCACATGTCTCTCCCTGACTGTGAAATGATTTGTCTCACTTATCCTTTCCCTGTACTAGTAAATTGCATCTTTCCTTTTAAAAAAAAAACCTGTTCTTCTTTACTCTCCCTAGTGCCTGCATACACGTCTGTCCCTAAACAATGTACGATGGTAAATAGCAGCATCTAATATGGCCTCCGTATTTATAGGGTTGTAACATCACCAGGCTGGCTGGCTGCTGATTGGCTGCATGCATTGCGTTATGGGTCATCCCGCCTTCCCAGAGTTCCTTGACCCATGGCCTCACACATATAACCACCATTTTAGATGCCATTTTAGCCGCCCGCCATTGTAGGAAATAATGCGATTCATTACCATAAAGCGTGAGGAATTTTTTTTCTGAAATTCGGAACAAATTTGACTTTGTCAGCTTCGATACGCTCATCTCTAATCACAACAGTTGCAATTAGTTGTTCCAATAGCGTTTGTCCCTCTGTATAGCTGTGGTATCTCAGCAGAACCGCACACAAATGCTGCATAATACAAATGCACTATATAGAAATTATATTATAGTTATATCACACCTCTATCTCAATCAGTTTTTTTGGGGAGCAACTGGTATATCACACCAGTTGAAATTAGTTGTTCCAGTAGCGTTTGTCCCTCTGTATAGCTGCGGTATCTCAGCAGAACTGCACACAAATGCTGCACATGCACTACATATAAATTATATTATAGGTATATAACACCTCTGCCTCAACCAGTTTTTTGGGGGGGCAACTGGTATATCACATCATTAGAAATTATTTGTTCCAATGTTGTTTGTCACAATCTGTAGCTGAATTAACGCAGGAAAACCACAAACAAATGCTGCACTCCACAAATAAAAGTATTGTTTTGAAATAGAAAACAGAAAATTGGCACGTTCGTACAGTCAGGTCCATAAATATTGTGACATCGACACAATTCTAACATTTTTTGCTCTATACACCACCACAATGGATTTGAAATGAAACGAACAAGATGTGCTTTTACTGCTTTAATTTGAAGGTACTTATATCCAAATCAGGTGAACGGTGTAGGAATTACAACAGTTTGCATATGTGCCTCCCACTTGTTAACCGCCTCCGGACCTCCTAACGCAGGATCCCGTTCCTGGAGGCGGCAGCTGCAGGCAGAGTCACGCATATACGCGTCATCTCGCGAGACGCGAGATTTCCTGTGAACGCGCGCACACAGGCGCGTGCGTTCACAGGATCGGAAGGTAAGCGAGTGGATCTCCAGCCTGCCAGCGGCGATCGTTCGCTGGCAGGCTGGAGATGCGATTTTTTTAACCCCTAACAGGTATATTAGACGCTGTTTTGATAACAGCATCTAATATACCTGCTACCTGGTCCTCTGGTGGTCCCTTTTGCTTGGATCGACCACCAGAGGACACAGGCAGCTCAGTAATAAGTAGCACCAAACACCACTGCACTCCACCCCCCCTGTCACTTGTTAACCCCTTATTAACCCCTGATCACCCCATATAGACTCCCTGATCACCCCCCTGTCATTGATCACCCCCCTGTCATTGATCACCCCCTTGTAAGGCTCCATTCAGACGTCCGTATGTTTTTTACGGATCCACGGATACATGGATCGGATCCGCAAAACACATACGGACATCTGAATGGAGCCTTATAGGGGGGTGATCAATGACAGGGGGGTGATCACCCCATATAGACTCCCTGATCACCCCCTGTCATTGATCACCCCCCTGTAAGGCTCTATTCAGACATTTTTTTTTCCCAAGTTAGCGGAATTTTTTTTTTTTTCTTACAAAGTCTCATATTCCACTAACTTGTGTCAAAAAATAAAATCTCACATGAACTCACCATACCCCTCACGGAGTCCAAATGCGTAAAAATTTTTAGACATTTATATTCCAGACTTCTTCTCACGCTTTAGGGCCCCTAGAATGCCAGGGCAGTATAAATACCCCACATGTAACCCCATTTCGGAAAGAAGACACCCCAAGGTATTCCTTGAGGGGCATATTGAGTCCATGAAAGATTGAAATTTTTGTCCCAAGTTAGCGGAAAGGGAGACTTTGTGAGAAAAATAAATAAAAAATCAATTTCCGCTAACTTGTGGCAAAAAAATTCTATGAACTCGCCATGCCCCTCATTGAATACCTTGGGGTGTCTTCTTTCCAAAATGGGGTCACATGTGGGGTATTTATACTGCCCTGGCATTTTAGGGGCCCTAAAGCGTGAGAAGAAGTCTGGGATCCAAATGTCTAAAAATGCCCTCGTAAAAAGAATGTGGGCCCCTTTGCGCATCTAGGCTGCAAAAAAGTGTCACACATCTGGTATCGCCGTACTCAGGAGAAGTTGGGCAATGTGTTTTGGGGGGTTTACATATACCCATGCTGGGTGAGATAAATATCTTGGTCAAATGCCAACTTTGTATAAAAAATTGGAAAAGTTGTCTTTTGCCGAGATATTTCTCTCAACACATTGCCCAACTTCTCCTGAATACGGCGATACCAAATGTGTGACACTTTTTTGCAGCCTAGGTGGGCAAAGGGGCCCACATTCCAAAGAGCACCTTTAGGATTTCACAGGTCATTTACCTACTTACCACACATTAGGGCCCCTAGAATGCCAGGGCAGTATAACTACCCCACAAGTGACCCCATTTTGAAAGAAGACACCCTAAGGTATTCCATGAGGGGCATGGCGAGTTCCTAGAATTGGGCAATATGTTGTGGGGTGTCTTTTTACATATACCCATGCTGGGTGAGAGAAATATCTTGGCAAAAGACAACTTTTCCCATTTTTTATACAAAGTTGGCATTTGACCCAGCATGGGTATAAGTAAAATGACACCCCAAAACACATTGCCCAACTTCTCTTGAGTACGGCAATGCCAGATGTGTGACACTTTTTTGCAGCCTAGGTGGGCAAAGGGGCCCACATTCCAAAGAGCACCTTTTGGATTTCACCGGCCATTTTTTACAGATTTTGATTTCAAACTACTTCTCACGCATTCGGGCCCCTAAAATGCCAGGGAAGTATAACTACCCCACAAGTGACCCCATTTTGGAAAGAAGACACCCCCAGGTATTTCGTGATGGGCATAGTGAGTTCATGGAAGTTTTTATTTTTTGTCACAAGTTAGTGGAATATGAGACTTTGTAAGTAAAAAAACAAACAAACATCATTTTCCGCTAACTTGTGACAAAAAATAAAAAATTCTAGGAACTCGCCATGCCCCTCACGGAATACCTTGGGGTGTCTTCTTTCCAAAATAGGGTCACTTGTGGGGTAGTTATACTGCCCTGGCATTCTAGGGGCCCTAATGTGTGGTAAGTAGTTTGAAATCAGAATCTGTAAAAAATGGCCGGTGAAATCCTAAAGGTGCTCTTTGAAATGTGGGCCCCTTTGCGCATCTAGGCTGCAAAAAAGTGTCACACATCTGGTATCGCCGTACTCAGGAGAAGTTGGGCAATGTGTTTTGGGGTGTCATTTTACATATACCCATGCTGAGTGAGATAAATATCTTGGTCAAATGCCAACTTTGTATAAAAAAATGGGAAAAGTTGTCTTTTGCCGAGATATTTCTCTCACCCAGCATGGGTATATGTAAAATGACACCCCAAAACACATTTCCCAACTTCTCCTGAGTACGGCAATTCCAGATGTGTGACTTTTTTTGCAGCCTAGGTGGGTAAAGGGGCCCACATTCCAAAGAGCACCTTTCGGATTTCACCGGCCATTTTTTACAGATTTTGATTTCAAACTACTTCGCACGCATTTGGGCCCCTAAAATGCCAGGGCAGTAAAACTACTCCACAAGTGACCCCATTTTGGAAAGAAGACACCCCAAGGTATTTCGTGATGGGCATAGTGAGTTCATGGAAGTTTTTATTTTTTGTCACAAGTTAGTGGAAAATGAGACTTTGTAAGGAAAAAAAAATAATCATCATTTTCTGCTAACTTGTGACAAAAAATAAAAAGTTCTATGAACTCACTATGCCCATCAGCGAATACCTTAGGGTGTCTACTTTCCGAAATGGGGTCATTTGTGGGGTGTTTGTACTGTCTGGCCATTGTAGACCCTCAGGAAACATGACAGGTGCTCAGAAAGTCAGAGCTGCTTCAAAAAGCGGAATTCACATTTTTGTACCATAGTTTGTAAACGCTATAACTTTTACCCAAACCATTTTTTTTTACCCAAACATTTTTTTTTTATCAAAGACATTTAGAACAATATATTTAGAGAAAAATTTATATATGGATGTCGGTTTTTTTAAAAAAAATTTACAACTGAAAGTGAAAAATGTCCTTTTTTTGCAAAAATTTTGTTAAATTTCGATTAATAACAAAAAAAAAGTAAAAATGTCAGCAGCAATGAAATACCACCAAATGACAGCTTTATTATTGAGAAGAAAAGGAGGTAAAATTCATTAGGGTGGTAAGTTGCATGACCGAGCAATAAACAGTGAAAGTAGAGTAGTGCAGAAGTGTAAAAAGTGGCCTGGTCATTAAGGGTGTTTAAGCTAGGGGGGCTGAGGTGGTTAAGGTCCCAAAAGTAATGGGACAATTGGCTTCTTAGCTATTCGATGGCCAGGTGTGTGTTATTCCCTCATTATCCCAATTACAATGAGCAGATAAAAAGTCCAGAGTTAATTTCAAGTGTGCTATTTGCATTTGGAATCTGTTGCTGTCAACTCTCAAGATGAGATCCAAAGAGCTGTCACTATCAGTGAAGCAAGCCATCATTATGGTGAAAAAACAAAACAAACCCATCAGAGAGATAGCAAAAACATTAGGCGTGGCCAAAACAAATGTTTGGAACATTCTTAAAAAGAAGGAACGCACCGGTGAGCTCAGCAACACCAAAAGACCCAGAAGACCACGGAAAACAACTGTGGTGGATGACCGAAGAATTCTTTCCTTGGTGAAGAAAACAGCCTTCACAACAGTTGGCCAGATCAAGAACACTCTCCAGGAGGTAGGTGTATGTGTGTCAAAGTCAACAATCAAGAGAAGACTTCACCAGAGTGAATACAGAGGGTTCACCACAAGATGTAAACCATTGGTGAGCCTCAAAAACAGGAAGGCCAGATTAGAGTTTGCCAAACGACATCTAAAAAAGCCTTCACAGTTCTGGAACAACATCCAATGGACAGATGAGACCAAGATCAACTTGTACCAGAGTGATGGGAAGAGAAGAGTATGGAGAAGGAAAGGAACTGCTCATGATCCTAAGCATACCACCTCATCAGTGAAGCATGGTGGTGGTACTGTCATGGCGTGGGCTTGTATGGCTGCCAATGGAACTGGCTCTCTTGTATTTATTGATGATGTGACTGCTGACAAAAGCAGCAGGATGAATTCTGAAGTGTTTCAGGCAATATTATCTGCTCATATTCAGCCAAATGCTTCAGAACCCATTTGACGGCACTTCACAGTGCAGATGGACAATGACCCAAAGCATACTGTAAAAGCAACCAAAGAGTTTTTTAAGGGAAAGACGTGAAATGTTATGCAATGGCCAAGTCCATAACCTGACCTGAATCCGATTGAGCATGCATTTCAATTGATGAAGACAAAACTGAAGGTAAAATGCCCCAAGAACAAGCAGGAACTGAAGACAGTTGCAGTAGAGGCCTAGCAGAGCATCACCAGGCTTGAAACCCAGGATCTGGTGATGTCTATGCATTCCAGACTTCAGGCTGTAATTGACTGCAAAGGATTTGCAACCAAGTATTAAAAAGTGAAAGTTTGATTTATGACTATTATTATGTCCCATTACTTTTGGTCCCTTAACAAGTGGAAGGCACATATGCAAACTGTTGTAATTCCTACACCTTTCACCTGATTTGGATGTACCCTCAAATTAAAGCTGACAGTCTGCAGTTAAAGCACATCTTGTTCGTTTCATTTCAAATCCATTGTGGTAGTGTATAGAGCCAAAAATGTTAGAATTGTGTTGATGTCCCAATATTTATGGACGTGACTGTATGTATTTACCCCCTTTGTTAGGAAGCCCATAAAAAGCTCTGGTGCAACCAATTACCTACAGAAGTCACATAATTAGTGAAATGATGTCCATCTGTGTGCAATCTAAGTGTCACATGATCTGTCATTACATATACACACCTTTTTTTGAAAGGCCCCAAAGGCTGCAACACCTAAGCAAGAGGCATCACTAACCAAACACTGCCATGAAGACCAAGGAACTATCCCAACAAGTAAGGGACAATGTTGTTGAGAAGTAAAAGTCAGGGTTAGGTTATAAAAAAATATCCAAATCTTTGATGATCCCCGGGAGCACCATCAAATCTATCATAACCACATGGGAAGAACATGGCACAACAGCAAAACTGCCAAGAGACGGCCACCCACCAAAACTCATGGACCAGGCAATGAGGGCATTAATCAGAGAGGCAGCACAGAGACCTAAGGTAAACCTGGAGCAGCTGTAGAGGTCCACAGCAGAGACTGGAGTATCTGTAAATAGGATGACAATAAGCCAAACTCTCCATAGAGTTGGGCTTTATGGCAGAGTGGCCAGAAGAAAGCCATTACTATCAGCTAAAAACAAAAAGGCACATTGTGAGTTCGTGAAAAGGTATGTGGGAGACTCCCAAAATGTATGGAGGAAGGTGCTCTGGTCTGATGAGACTAAAATTGAACTTTTCGGCCATCAAAGAAAACGCTATGTCTGGCGCAAACCCAACACATCACATCACCCAAAGAACTCTATCCCCACAGTGAAACATGGTGATGGCAGCATCATGCTGTTGGGATGTTTTTCAGCAGCTGGGACTGGGAAACTGGTCAGAGTTGAGGGAAAGATGGATGGTGCAAAATACAGGGATATTCTTGAGCAAAACCTGTACCACTCTGTGCGTGATTTGAGGCTAGGACGGAGGTTCACCTTCTAGCAGGACAATGACCCCAAACACACTGCTAAAGCAACACTTGAGTGGTTTAAGGGGAAACATGTAAATGTGTTGTAATGGTCTAGTCAAAACCTAGATCTCAATCCGATAGAAAATCTGTGGCCAGGCTTAACCCCTTAAGGACCGGGCTCATTTTCACTTTAAGGACCAGGCCATTTTTTGCAAATCTGACCAGTGTCACTTTATGTGTGAATAACTTTAAAATGCTTTTACTTATCCAGGCCATTCTGAGATTGTATTTCCGTCACATATTATACTTCATGACACTGGTAAAATGGAGTGAAAAAAAATAATTTTTATTTATAAAAAAATACCAAATTTATAAAATAAATTGAAAAATTTGCACATTTCCAAGTTTAAATTTCTCTACTTCTATAATACATAGTAATACCTCCAAAAATAGTTATTAATTTACATTACCCATATGTCTACTTCATGTTTAGATCATTTTGGGAAAGCCATTTAATTTTTTGGGGACGTTACAAGGCTTAGAAGTTTAGAAGCAAATCTTGAAATTTTTCCAAAATTTTCCAAAACCCACTTTTTGCCCATAAATTACCCCATTTTGGAAACTACACCCCTCAAGGTATTCAAAACTGATTTTACAAACTTTGTTAACCCTTTTAGCTGTTCCACAAGAGTTATTGGCAAATGGAGATGAGATTTCAGAATTTACATTTTTTGGCAAATTTTCCATTTTAATAAATTTTCTCCAGTAACAAAGCAAGGGTTAACAGCCAAAAAAACTCAATATTTATTGCCCTGATCCTGTAGTTTATAGAAACACCCCATATGTGGTCATAAACTACTGTACGGGCACACGGCAGGGAGTAGAAGGAAAGGAACACCATATGGTTTCTGGAAGGCAGATTTTGCTGTACTAGTTTATTTACACCATGTCCCATTTGAAGCCTCCCTGATGCACTCCTAGTTTTGTTGAGACTATTTTTAGGGTACATATGATTTTTGGTTGCTCTATATTACATTTTTGTGAGGCAAGGTTACAAAAATTAGAAATTCAGAAATTTCATCTTCATTTGCCAATAACTCTTGTGGAACACCTATAGGGTAAACAAAGTTTGTAAAATCAGTTTTGGATAACTTGATGGGTGAAGTTTCTCTCACTTTAATGGAGTTTCTACTCTAGGGGTGCATCAGGGGGGCTTCAAATGGGACGTGGTGTCAAAAAACCAGTCCAGCAAAATCTGCCTTCTAAAAACCTTATGGCGCTCCTTTCCTTGAGCGCCCTGCCATTTGGCCATACAGCATTTTATGACCACATATGGGGTGTTTCTAAAAACTACAGAATCAGGGCAATAAATATAGAGTTTTGTTTGACTGTTAATCCTTGCTTTATTAACAGAAAAAAATGGATTAAAATTGAAAATCTGGCAAAAAATAGCTGTTTTGGCACCGTTTTTTTTTTTACTGTGTTCATTTGGGAGGTTAGGTCGTGTGTTATTTTATAGAGCAGATTCTTATGGATGCGGCAATACCTAATATGTCTACTTTTTTAAATTTATTTAGGTTTTACACTATAATATCCATTTTTAAACAAAAAAAATTAAAACATTTTAGTATCTTCATAGTCTGAGAGTCCGTTTTTTTTTTAGCTTTTAGCCAATTGTCTTAGGTAGGAGCTCATTTTTTGCGGGATGAGAGGACGGTTTTATTGGCACTTTTGGCACCTTACATCACAAAAAGCATAATAGCAAGCGATCAAAAAGTCATATTTAGCCCAAAATAGTGCCAATAAAACCATCCTCTCATCCCGCAAAAAATGAGCCCCTACCTAAGACAATCGGCTAAAAAAAACCAAAACAAAAACTGACTCTCAGACTATGGAGATACTAAAATGTTTTTTTTTTGTTTAAAAAAGGATATTATAGTGTAAAACCTAAATACATTTTAAAAAGTAGACATATTAGGTATTGCCGCATCCGTAAGAATCTGCTATATAAAAATAACACATGACCTACCCCGTCAGATGAACACTTTTTTTTACACCGTTTTTATTTTATTTTTTTACTGTGTTCATCTGAGGGGTTAGGTCATGTGGTATTTTTATAGTTCAAGTTCTTACGGACACGGCGATATCTAATATGTATACTTTTTCTTATTTATTTTAGTTTTACTAAATAATATCATTTTTGAAAAAAATATATATTGTTTTAGTGTCTCCAAAGTCTGAGAGCCATATTTTTTTTATTTTTTTCTGAACGACTGTCTGTAGCCAAATAGAATTAAAATTGGGGAAGGGGATTATAAATTTAGTACTCCATGGAAGTGTGGTACTCCCTGAAGCAACCGTCAATGCAGAGGCCTGGATGTTCGGGGCACGTGTGTCACGGCCAATTTGTGTTTCACCGTGACGCTGTTGCGTGCAGACTGGTTGCCGGGGGCAACGTGTAGTTTTCTGTTTGCACGTACACTTTCCTTTATTTGGTGCTTTCCCCGTTTTGGTTGTCACGGGGTTAATTTAGGTGTGTCTGCTAGGTGTGGTGGGTGTGACCTCAGGCCTCTTTATATGTTGGTGTGTTGGAGCCTGTGGTCATTCTTATTTTGTTGTCTGCCTGAGTAGGAGCTCTGCTCCCTGGTGGTATGTCTTTGTGTCTGTGTGATCTCACCCTTATTTATTATATTGATTCCTTGCCCTGGCTGTGTGTCCCCTCCGGTGTGTCTCTGTAATGTTACCAGTGGGGTTCCACAGGGATCTGTACTGGGACCGATTTTGTTTAATATCTTCATAAGTGATATTGCAAAAGGCCTCGCTGGTAAGGTTTGTCTTTTTGCTGATGACACAAAGATATGTAACAGGGTTGATGTTCCTGGAGGGAAACGCCAAATGGAAAAGGATTTAGGAAAACTAGAAGAATGGTCAGAACTCTGGAAACTGAAATTTAATGTGGATAAGTGCAAGATAATGCACCTGGGGCGTAAAAACCCAAGGGCAGAATATAGAATATTTGACACAGTCCTGACCTCAGTATCTGAGGAAAGGGATTTAGGAGTAATTGTTTCAGAAGACTTAAAGGTGGGAAGACAATGTAATAGAGCAGCACGAAATGCCAGCAGAATGCTTGGATGTATAGGGAGAGGTATAAGCAGTAGAAAGAGTGAAGTGCTTATGCCGCTGTACAGAACACTGGTGAGACCTCACTTGGAGTATTGTGCGCAGTACTGGAGGCCATATCTCCAGAAGGATATAGATACTCTAGAGAGAGTTCAGAGAAGAGCTACTAAACTAGTACATGGATTGCAGGATAAAACTTACCAGGAAAGGTTAAAGGACCTTAATATGTATAGCTTGGAAGAAAGAAGAGACAGAGGGGATATGATAGAAACTTTTAAATACATAAAGGGAATCAACTCGGTAAAGGAAGAGAGCATATTTAAAAGAAGAAAAACTACCACAAGAGGACACAGTTTTAAATTAGAGGGGCAAAGGTTTAAAAGTAATATAAGGAAGTATTACTTTACTGAGAGAGTAGTGGATGCATGGAATAGCCTTCCTGCAGAAGTGGTAGCTGCAAATACAGTGAAGGGGTTTAAGCATGCATGGGATAGGCATAAGGCCATCCTTCATATAAGATAGGGCCGGGGGCTATCCATAGTATTCAGTATATTGGGCAGACTAGATGGGCCAAATGGTTCTTATCTGCCGACACATTCTATGTTTCTATGTTTCTATGTTTCTGTTTTCCGCTCCCACCTGGTGTATGTTGTATTGGTGTGGTTGGTGTATGGAGGTTTTCTGGTGGTGTCTGGGCTCCGCAAGGGGCGTGCTTTCCCGGAGGGGTTTAAGCGAAGACAAGACTGTGGGTTTCCCAGCCTGGAGCCGCATTCCATCTTGGCTACGGCAGGTAAGTGTGGATTGCATAGTTATGTTGCTGTGTAACTTACCTGCCGTAATGTTTATCCCATGGTCTTGCTTCCTGTCTACCACTGGGTCTCTGGAGACACCTTATCATCCGTGGTGTAGGATGAATGGGTAGTCTCTGCCCTGTCATTAGGCCTAGGGCATTACAGGGATAGTAGGGTCATAGGTTTGTGAGCATGAGCCCCCTTACCATCTGAGGTAGCTCATACGCTAGGAGTCCAGGGAGAGCTCAGGGTTACTTTAGGTGGTGACCGGCTCCCTGTGCCCTGCTATATGGCATTGCAGCCACTGCCATTGCACTGTGGGGGGTTTTCCCCGTTCCCCGCCGTGAGTGGTGGTGTCCTTCCGTATACCCCTCCTGTGACACACTCTGCACTTTTTTGGGGACCGTCCCTTCTTTCCAGTATGGGGGACCACACCTGGAAAGTGTTGGCCAGGGACGATCCGAGCGCCTCCAGTTCACGAGGTACTCCGGCCTGCTCTTTCCCGGTCAGCAAAGATCAGGGCCTTGAGGACTGCAGGAATTTCCCTGTGTTGCCAGCACTTCTGGACAGCGCAAAAGAGTTGTACAAGGCAACCTGTACCAAGAAGACCGTAACTTTTTTGTACCATGCCCGGGTTTTGCGCATGGCGTTATATGGCTTGAGGACTTGATCAGAGAGATCAACTCCTCCCATATACCGATTGTAGTCCACGATACAATCGGGCTTGAGGACCGTTGCTGTGGTACAGGGACAGGGGAGATGCTGTTACCGTGAATTGTGGACAGTAAAAGGACATCCCTCTTTTCTTTATATCTGACCAACAACAGGTTTCCACTTGTAAGGGCACGGGTCTCACCCCTGGGGATAGGTACCTGGAGGGGGTGGGTAGGCAGTGTTGATTTTTCCACACGGTCCCACAAGCGGACGTGGATCTGGCGGCGAGGGACTAGAACAAGTGAATACTAGTATAAAAGTTATCCACGTACAGGTGGTAACCCTTATCTATCAGTGGGTGCCTAAGGTCCCACACAAGTTTCCTGCTAACACCTAGAGTGGGGGGACATTTTGGGGGTTCAATACGGGAATATTGCCCCTCGTACACACAAAACTTGTACGTGTACCCTGAGGTACTATCACAAAGTTTGTGCAGTTTCGCACCATACCTCGCCCACTTAGAGGGAACATACTGGTGGAAAATGAATTTCCCATTGAAAGCAATGAGAGACTCATCAACAGCGACCTCCCTTCCAGGTACATAGGCCTCCAAAAATTTGGCCCTGAATTGATCGATGACCGGCCTGATTTTGTACAGGCGGTCATAGGCAGGATCACCTCGGGGGGACATGCTGCATTATCTGCATAATGCAGGCATTTCCGAATGGCCTCAAAACGGGAACGTGTCATGGCCATACAGTAGAGTAGGATCTGGTAGAGGACGTCCCCACTCCAGTACTGCCTGACACTGGGTTTTTTGACTAAGCCCATGTGCAGCACGAGGCCCAAAAATGTCCTCATCTCAGCTGCACTGACCGGAGTCCAGCCACTGAACCTAGCCAAAAAGGAGCCCAGGTATTGAGCAATGAACTGTTAGGTGAACAAGTTCGTTTGCTCCACCATCAGATTCACAAAGTAGTCACTGAAAAAAAATAGTCATATTCAGTGAAGCCCACTGTGGGAATCTGGATTCCTGGTTGGCCAGCAAAGTCAGGAATCACAGGCTCAAAATCCTCTGGGGTACACTAGACAAGTTCACCGGTAGGGGGCTCAGGAGGACTTATCTGGTGGGTCGGAAAACTAGTACATGCCCCAGGGCGGCTCAAACTAGTGTGGGCCACAGGGTCCCTGGCATAGGGGTCCCCTTGCTCCTCCTGGCGGCTTCTCCGCCGCCTTGGGGACTCATCATCATCACTAGATGATGAGGTTCACGCAGATGACAAGAGGAAAGTGGAGTCACCCTCGTCCTTACTGGGGCTCTCGGAGTGGGAGGCAAGCAGGGCGTGTGCCTCCTCAGCCGAGAACGTCTGGCGGGCCATAGGGGAGTGTGTGTGTGTGTGTAAAACTTTATTTCGTGTGAGTGTGTGTGGGGGGGGGGGGGTGGGTGTTCACGTTTAATACCCTAACCCACCCTAAACCTAACAGAAAAAAATATATATATATAAAGTGCTTGCGCCACAAAAAATGTGTGTGTGGAGGGGGCAGGGGGGCAAGCTGCAGCACCACTGGGGGGTCTAGGGTCGCACAGCTGAGTGTGCTGTGGACCCCAGACACCCGATCATGGTGAAGCCCAAAAATAAAACTTTTTTCCCTAAAGTCTCCCTGCCTAATCTTTCCCTAAACCTGTCCCTGCGAACTTTGGTGGCTCACGTGGGGGTGCTGGGGGTGCTGGGCTCAGTGATGGATGGACAAACGGACAGGCTCCTCTCTCCATTGAAGCAGTTTGGAGGAGGAGTGCAGAGCTGGGGGAAGTTAACCCCCACCCGCCCGTCCAGCCAATAGTATGCGATCCTGAGAGGTGATGTCACCGCCACCTCTCAGGATCTAAGGATGGTGATTGGTGGTGTATTATCACACCACCGATCACCATCCTATTCCGGGTTATCGGGTCACCAGAGACCCGAATGACCCGGAAACGCAGCAAACCGCAGGTCTGAATTGACCAGCGGTTTGCTGCGATCGCCGTTAGGGGGGGTCACAGGACCCCCCTTGGCATTGGCAGTGTCACAGAGTGCACGGCGGGCGGTGATCGGAAATACACAGGGTGTATCTGTACGCCCTGTGTCCTTAAGGACTCGGACATCAGGGCGTACAGGTACGCCCTGTGTCCGGAAGTGGTTAAAGATTGCTGTTCACAAGCGCAAACCATCTAAATTGAAGGGATTGGAGCAGTTTTTTTAAGGAGGAATGGGCAAAAATCCCAGTGGTAAGATATGGCAAGATCATAGAGACTTATCCAAAGCGACTTGGAGCTGTGATTGCTGCGAAAGGTGGCTCTAGAAAGTTTTGACTTTCAGGGGGTAAATATTTATGCACATTGACATTTTCTGTTATTTTGTCCTATTTGTTGTTTGCTTCACAATAAAAAATAAAATAAAAAAAATCAACAAAAGTTGTAGGCATGTTCTGTAAATTAAATGATGCAAATCCTCAAAAAATCCATGTTAATTCCAGGTTGTGTCTCACTAAAATACAAAAAAAGTCAAGGGGGGAGAATACTTTTGCAAGGCACTGTAATTGGTACAGATGTAGCAGGGTTAGCACTCAAGCTCTTAACTCAAATTTCTTAACTCATCGCGTTATCTTGAGACAAAAGCCAATGAAAAGCAATTAAATGTGTTTGCTCGTATATAACACCCCTGCTTTAATTAGTTTTTTTTGGGGGGCAACTGGTATTTCACACCAGTAGAAATTATTTGTTCCAATAGCGTTTGTCACTCTGTGTAGCTGAGATAACGCAGCAAAACCGCAAACAAATGCTGCACTACCCAAATGCACCATATAGAAAGTATATTATTGGCATGCAACACCCCTGCTTCAATCACTTTTTTGGGGGGGCAACTGGTATATCACACCAATAGAAATCATTTGTTCCAATGTCGTTTGTCACTATCTGTAGCTGAGCTAATGCAGCTAAACTGCAAACAAATGCTGCACTACCTAAATGCACTATATAGAAAGTATATAATTGGTATATAACACCCTGCTTCAATCAGTTTTTCATGGCGCCAACTGGTATAACACACCAGTAGAAATTATTTGTTCCAATGGTGTTTGTCACTCTGTATAGCTGCGGTAACGCAGCTAAACCGCAAACAAATGCTGCACTACCCAAATGCACTATATGAAAAGTATATAAATGGTATATAACACCCCTGCTTCAATCAGTTTTTTCTGGGGAAACTGTTATTTCACACCAGTAGAAATTATTTGTTCCAATGGCGTTTGTCACTATCTGTAGCTGCGGTAACGCAGCAAAACCGCAAACAAATGCTGCACTACATAAATGCACTATATAGAAAGTATATTATTGGTCATTAACACCCCTGCTTCAATCAATTTTTTTGGGGGGGGGGCAACTGGTAAATCACACCAGTAGAAATAATTTGTTCCAATAGCGTTCGGCACTCTGTGTTGCTGCAGTATCGCAGCAGAACCGCACACAACTGCTGTACAATACAAATGCACTATAATACACTTTGTATGTTAGAAAGTATATTATAAGTATATTACACCCCTCAGTATGTCATACCTATCTATAGCAAACCTATACCAGTCCTTAAAAGGACTTTTGTGTCCCTATTAGCTAGCATTTAGTGTCCCTAATGTCGGAATATTTATGCTGTCTTCGATTCACAGTCTATATTATTTATGTGAATAAATTAGAATCTTTAATGAAGGAGATTCTAATCTAATATCATAAATACAAACTAAAACAAGCTCGTGATCTGCATTGAATTGAAGACAAAACCCCGTTATAGACAAAATATATATATATAATTTATTAATACAATTTTTAGTGCAAAATAATATATAATAAAATAGGTGACAATTTAAATTTAATCAATGATATGGAAAATAGTAAGAAAGTAAAAATAGTCGAGAGAATATATATATATATGCACAATTATGCCTTATTTTAATGATACCCCTCAATTTTATTTTAAATCAATTTGATACTTGATTTCTCTCAGCTGACAGATATCTGATTAAACCCAAATATGGTTTATCTTTTATCTATACAGATATATATACATATTATCAACACAGAGATCAAGTACCAAAATACCAAATATATCAAAGTTTATTAGATTCACATTAAAAACATACATACACATATACAGACATGTGGAAACAACATAAAGTGCCAGAAGCGACAGCTCATATATATCCTGTGAGACCGCGTATAAAATATGACATGGACTACCATCTGGAGAGCGTACCCATTTGCGCACCTATATGAATCTCCGCTCAGATTGTCCTAACAGCCAAAACATAATGCATACCTGGCATGCATCCGGGAATCACATACTACAGTACATACTATCTGATACCCATACATTCCAAATATGTGAACACAACGGATACATCTGAGTCAATAGCGACACATATCTAAACTATGTCCAATGAATATGGTATCTTAATCAAATCCTCTCTTACCTGATGCCCCAGGTGCGTGTCAAACAGGATTGGCGGTCGCTGGCTGGCGTGCCCCTCTACGAGCGTTTCGCGTTTGCTACTTCTTCTCCTGAAGAAGCAAACGCGAATATATGTGTATGTATGTTTTTAATGTGTATGTAGGTATATGTGTATGTATGTTTTTAATGTGAATCTAATAAACTTTGATATATTGGGTATTTTGGTACTTGATCTCTGTGTTGATAATAGTATAAGGAAGTACACCCTTGCATGCACTGGTGGTGTCGATCCAGTTAAATAGATATATATACATAATCAACCATACCGGTCTAGAACTGAATTCAGTTCCTTGGAGATTATACCGTGTTTTCACCAGTATATTTTCAATCTCCCTGTATTGGATTAATTTTCAGGATGATGCTGCAGGTACACCCCAATCTTATTCCAAAACAGATACTATGCAAAAGGTATGGTAATTAAATATATATATATAGATATATATTATATTCATTAATTATCCTATAAAAGATAGGTAAGGTTATACTATACCAAAATGTCAGCTTGCAGAAATCAGTTTTAAATGGTTCTAAGATGGCTGCCTCCAATGAATGAAAAGGTGGTCAGGGCTGGATCTGATAGATTAAGATGGTTCTTCAAGATGATGTGATGATGGTTTGCTTCCTGATCTGATCTGAAGATGAAGGTTCTCTGATGATGGGTCTTCTCCCTTTTGATGGTTTTTCTCTGTCAGCCCATACCATCTTTTTATCCTATCTTAGAAAGGGCTTGGTCAAGTTTTATCATTAACTAGTGACCTCATTTTATAACTAATAGAACCTCCCCTAGGGATAATACACTCTAAACCTTAATGTTACCCTAACACTAGATGGCACTAGTACTCCATACAAAAGTCGAGTGCACTTATCTCTTTCTTCTGTATATTCTCTTATTCTTGAGATAAACTTTAACTAATGTTTTAGACAAAACCTTGAGGAGATCTTAAATAGACAATGACTTTTGTATTTAGGCAAACATGTAGTTCATCCCTTAATCTTCTGACCAGACCTAATTAAATCAAGATACACATTACTAGAGTTGAGCGTACCCGAACTGTAAAGTTCGGGTTCGTACCGAACTTTAGGTATTTCAGCACCCGAAGCCGAACATTTACATAAAAGTTCGGGTTCGGTGTTCGGCGCTTTCTTGGCGCTTTTTGAAAGGCTGCACAGCAGCCAATCAACAAGCGTCATACTAATTGCCCTAAAAGGCCATCACAGCCATGCCTACTGTTGGCATGGCTGTGATTGGCCAACTGCAGCATGTGACCCAGCCTCTATTTAAGCTGGAGTCACGTAGAGCCGCCCGTCACTCTGCTCGGATTAGTGTAGGGATAGGCTGCAGCTGCTGTGAGGGAGAGATCAGGGAGAAATCTTATGAAGAACTGCTTCTTTACTCAGCGATCTACAGCAAATGTGTTTTGTGGGTGCAGTGCACAATTTTTTTTAAGCCTGCCGTGAGCCAACTACTACTGAAAACAAACTTTTTTTCCTTCAGTTAGTCAATATCAATACATAATCGGCAGCCATTTTATGTAGCGATAGTGCACCAGCACAGGGTTAAAAAAAACTTTTTTCATATAGTGCACATCTAGGATTAGACGTGCATAAGTGAGTGTCACATTTATGCCAAAAATACAGCTTTTTGCTTACTGGGGTGAAAAAAAACCATCTGTTTCATATAGTGCACATCTAGGATTTGACGTGCATAAGTGAGGGTCACATATAGGCCAGAAATACAGCTTTTTGCTTACTGGGGTGAAAAAAAACATCTGTTTTATATAGTGCACATCTAGGATTAGACATGCATAAGTTAGTGTCACATTTAGGCCAGAAATACAGCTTTTTTGCTTACTGGGGTGAAAAAAAACCTCTGATATACTCCACATCTGGGATTAGATGTGCATAAGTGACTATGAAATTTAGGCCACAAATACGGCTTTCTCATACTGGGGCATACTGGAGTGAAAAAAAAACATCTGTTTCATATAGTGCACATCTAGGATTAGACTTGCATAAGTGAGTGTCACATTTAGGCCAGAAATACAGCTTTTTGCTTACTGGGGTGAAAAAAACCCATCTGTTTCATATAGTGCACATGTACGATTAGACATGCAGAAGTGAGGGTCACATTTAGGCCAGAAATACATCTTTTTGTTTACTGGGGTGAAAAAAAACTTTGATATACTGCACATCTAAGATTGGACGTGCATAAGTGACTGTGAAATTTAGGCCACAATTACAGCTTTGTCATACTGGGGCATACTGGGGTGAAAAAAAACATCTGTTTCAAATAGTGCACATCTAGGATTAGACAGGCATAAGTGAGTGTCACATTTAGGCCAGAAATACAGCTTTTTGCTTACTGGGGTGAAAAAAAACCCATCTGTTTCATATAGTGCACATCTAGGATTAGACGTGCATAAGTGAGGGTGACATTTAGGCCCGAAATACAGCTTTTTGCTTACTGGGGTGAAAAAACCCTCTGATATACTGCACATCTGGAATTAGACATGCATAAGTGACTGTGAAATTTTGGCCACAAATGCGGTTTTGTCATAGTGGGGCATACAGGGGTGAAAAAAAAAACATCTGTTTCATATAGTGCACATCTAGGATTAGCCGTGTATAGGTAAGTGTCACATTTAGGCCAGAAAAACAGCCTTTTGCTTATTGGGGTGAAAAAAAAACATCTGTTTCATATAGTGCATATCTAGGATTAGCCGTGTATAGGTAAGTGTCACATTTAGGCCAGAAAAACAGCCTTTTGCTTATTGGGGTGAAAAAACCCTCTGATATACTGCACATCTGGGATTAGAGGTGCATAAGTGACTGTGAAATTTAGGCCAAGAATGCAGTTTTGTCATAGTGGGGCATATTGGGGTGAAAAAAAACCATCTGTTTCATATAGTGCACATCTAGGATTAGACGTGCATAAGTGAGTGTCACATTTAGGACAGAAATACAGCTTTTTGCTTACTGGGGTAAAAAAAAAACATCTGTTTCATATAGTGCACATCTAGGATTAGACGTGCATAAGTGAGTATCACATTTAGGACAGAAATACAGCTTTTTGCTTACTGGGGTAAAAAAAAACCATCTGTTTCATATAGTGCACATCTAGGATTAGACGTGCTTAAGTGAGTATTACATTTAGGCCAGAAATAAAGCTTTTTGCTTACTGGGGTGAAAAAACCCTCCGATATACTGCAAATCTGGGATTAGACGTGCATAAGTGAGTGTCACATTTAGGCCAGAAATACAGCCTTTTGCTTACTGGGGTGAAAAAACCCTCTGATATACTGCACATCTGGGATTAGACATGCATAAGTGAGTGTCATATTTTGGCCACAAATACAGCTTTTTGCTTACTGGGGTAAAAAAAAAAACATCTTTTTCATATAGTGCACATGAATAAGTGTCACATTTAGGCCAGAAATACAACTTTTTGCTTACTGGGGTGAAAAAAACCACTGATATACTGCACATCTGGGATTAGACATGCATACAGGGAGTGCAGAATTATTAGGCAAGTTGTATTTTTGAGGATTAATTTTATTATTGAACAACAACCATGTTCTCAATGAACCAAAAAAACTCATTAATATCAAAGCTGAATATTTTTGGAAGTAGTTTTTAGTTTGTTTTTAGTTTTAGCTATTTTAGGGGGATATCTGTGTATGCAGGTGACTATTACTGTGCATAATTATTAGGCAACTTAACAAAAAACAAATATATACCCATTTCAATTATTTATTTTTACCAGTGAAACCAATATAACATCTCAACATTCACAAATATACATTTCTGACATTCAAAAACAAAACAAAAACAAATCAGTGACCAATATAGCCACCTTTCTTTGCAAGGACACTCAAAAGCCTGCCATCCATGGATTCTGTCAGTGTTTTGATCTGTTCACCATCAACATTGCGTGCAGAAGCAACCACAGCCTCCCAGACACTGTTCAGAGAGGTGTACTGTTTTCCCTCCTTGTAAATCTCACATTTGATGATGGACCACAGGTTCTCAATGGGGTTCAGATCAGGTGAACAAGGAGGCCATGTCATTAGATTTTCTTCTTTTATACCCTTTCTTGCCAGCCACGCTGTGGAGTACTTGGACACGTGTGATGGAGCATTGTCCTGCATGAAAATCATGTTTTTCTTGAAGGATGCAGACTTCTTCCTGTACCACTGTACCACTGGGAGTTGAGCTTGACTCCATCCTCAACCCGAAAAGGCCCCACAAGCTCATCTTTGATGATACCAGCCCAAACCAGTACTCCACCTCCACCTTGCTGGCGTCTGAGTCAGACTGGAGCTCTCTGCCCTTTACCAATCCATCCATGGGCCCATCCATCTGGCCCATCAAGACTCACTCTCATTTCATCAGTCCATAAAACCTTAGAAAAATCAGTCTTGAGATATTTCTTGACGTTTCAGCTTGTGTGTCTTGTTCAGTGGTGGTCGTCTTTCAGCCTTTCTTACCTTGGCCATGTCTCTGAGTATTGCACACCTTGTGCTTTTGGGCACTCCAGTGATGTTGCAGCTCTGAAATATGGCCAAACTGGTGGCAAGTGGCATCTTGGCAGCTGCACGCTTGACTTTTCTCAGTTCATGGGCAGTTATTGTGCTCCTTGGTTTTTCCACACGCTTCTTGCGACCCTGTTGACTATTTTGAATGAAACGCTTGATTGTTCGATGATCACGCTTCAGAAGCTTTGCAATTTTAAGAGTGCTGCATCCCTCTGCAAGATATCTCACTATTTTTGACTTTTCTGAGCCAGTCAAGTCCTTCTTTTGACCCATTTTGCCAAAGGAAAGGAAGTTGCCTAATAATTATGCACACCTAATATAGGGTGTTGATATCATTAGACCACACCCCTTCTCATTACAGAGATGCACATCACCTAATATGCTTAATTGGTAGTAGGCTTTCGAGCCTATACAGCTTGGAGTAAGACAACATGCATAAAGAGGATGATGTGGTCAAAATACTCATTTGCCTAATAATTCTGCACGCAGTGTAAGTGAGTGTCATATTTTGGCCAGAAATACAGCTTTTTGCTTACTGGGGTGAAAAAAAAACATCTTTTTCATATAGTGCACATGTAGGATTAGACGTGAATAAGTGAGTGTCACATTTAGGCCAGAAATACAACTTTTTGCTTAATGGGGTGAAAAAAAACCATCTGTTTCATATAGGGCACATATAGGATTAGACATGCATAAGTAAGTGTCGCATTTAGGCTACAAATACGGCTTTTTGGTTATTGGGGTTATAAAAAGTTTCTGATATACTGCATATCTGGGATTAGACGTGCATAAGTGAGTGTCACCTTTAGGCCAGAAATACGGCTTTTTGCTTACTGGGGTGAAAAAACCCTCTGATATACCGCAAATCTGTAATTAGACATGCATAAGTGAGTGTCACATTTAGGCCAGAAATACAGCTTTTTGCGTACTGGGGTGAAAAAAAACATCTGTTTCAAATACGCCTTTCTCATACTGGGGTATACTGAAGTGAAAAAAAAACATCTTTTTTTTATATAGTGCATAAGTGAGTTTCATATTAAGCCCAGAAATACAGCTTTTTGCTTACTAGGGTTAAAAAATACATCTGTTATATATAGTGCACATCTAGGATTAGACGTGCATACGTGAGTGTAACATTTAGGCCAGAAATACAGCTTTTTGCTTAATGGGGTGAACAAAAAAACATATGTTTCATATAGTGCACATCTAGGATTAGACATCCATAAGTGAGTGTCACATTTAGGCCAGAAATAGAGCTTTTTGCTTACTGGGGTGAAAAAAAAATATCTGTTTCATACAGTGCACATCTAGGATTAGACGTGCATACGTGAGTGTCACATTTAGGCCAGAAATACAGCTTTTTGCTTACTGAGGTAAAAAAAAAACTTTAATATACTGAACATCTGGAATTAGACATGCATAAGTGAGTGTCATATTTTGGCCACAAATACGGCTTTTTGCTTACTGGGGTTATAAAACTCCTCTAATATACTGCACATCTGGGATTAGACATGCATAAGTGAGTGCCACATTTAGTCCAGAAATACAGCTTTTTCCTTACTGGGGTGAAAAAACCCTCTGATATACTGCACATCTGGGATTAGACATGCATAAGTGAGTGTCACATTTAGGCCACAAATACGGCTTTTTGGTTACTAAGGTTATAAAAACCCTCTGATATACTGCACATCTGGCATTAGACATGCATAAGTGAGTGTCACATTTAGCCCAGAAATTCAGCTTTTTGCTTACTGGGGTGAAAAAAAAACTATATGTTTCATATAGTGCACATCTAGGATTAGACATCCATAAGTGAGTGTCACATTTAGGCCAGAAATACAGCTTTTTGCTTAATGGGGTGAAAAAAAACTATATGTTTCATATAGTGCACATCTAGGATTAGACATCCATAAGTGAGTGTCACATTTAGGCCAGAAATACAGCTTTTTGCTTACTGGGGTGAAAAAACCCTCTAATATACTGTCTATCTGGGATTAGACATGCATAAGTGAGTGTCATATTTTGGCCACAAATGCGGCTTTTTGGTTACTGTGGTTATAAAACCCCTCTGATATACTGCACATCTGGTATTAGACATGCAAAAGTGAGTGTCACATTTAGTCCAGAAATATGGCTTTTTGCTTACTGGGGTGAAAAAACCCTCTGATATACTGCACATCTGGGATTAAACGTGCATAAGTGAGTGTCACATTTAGGCCAGAAATACGGCTTTTTGGTTACTAAGGTTATAAAAACCCTCTGATATACTGCACATCTGGATTTAGACATGGATAAGTGAGTGTCACATTTAGGCCATAAATACAGCTTTTTGCTTACTGGGGTGAAAAAACCATCTGTTTCATATAGGGCACATATAGGATTAGACATGCATAAGTAAGTGTCGCATTTAGGCTACAAATACGGCTTTTTGGTTATTGGGGTTATAAAAAGTTTCTGATATACTGCATATCTGGGATTAGACGTGCATAAGTGAGTGTCACCTTTAGGCCAGAAATACGGCTTTTTGCTTACTGGGGTGAAAAAACCCTCTGATATACTGCAAATCTGGAATTAGACATGCATAAGTGAGTGTCACATTTAGGCCAGAAATACAGCTTTTTGCGTACTGGGGTGAAAAAAAACATCTGTTTCCAATACGCCTTTCTCATACTGGGGTATACTGAAGTGAAAAAAAAACATCTTTTTTTTATATAGTGCATAAGTGAGTTTCATATTAAGCCCAGAAATACAGCTTTTTGCTTACTAGGGTTAAAAAATACATCTGTTATATATAGTGCACATCTAGGATTAGACGTGCATACGTGAGTGTAACATTTAGGCCAGAAATACAGCTTTTTGCTTAATGGGGTGAACAAAAAAACATATGTTTCATATAGTGCACATCTAGGATTAGACATCCATAAGTGAGTGTCACATTTAGGCCAGAAATAGAGCTTTTTGCTTACTGGGGTGAAAAAAAAATATCTGTTTCATACAGTGCACATCTAGGATTAGACGTGCATACGTGAGTGTCACATTTAGGCCAGAAATACAGCTTTTTGCTTACTGGGGTGAAAAAACTCTGATATACTGCACATCTGGGATTAGACGTGCATAAGTGATTGTCACATTTAGGCCACAAATACGGCTTTTTGGTTACTGGGATTATAAAAACCCTCTGATATACTGCACATCTGGGATTAGACGTGCATAAGTGATTGTCACATTTAGGCCACAAATACGGCTTTTTGGTTACTGGGGTTATAAAAACCCTCTGATATACTGCACATCTGGGATTAGATGTGCATAAGGGAGTGTCACATTAAGGCCACGAATGCGTTTTTTTTGGGTAAAAAAGCCCTCTGATATACTGCACATCTGGGATTAGACGTGCATAAGTGAGTGTCACATTTAAGCCACAAATACGGCTTTTTGGTTACTGGGGTGAAAAAACCCTCTGATATACTGCACATCTGGGATTAGACGTGCATAAGTGAGTGTCACATTTAGGCCAGAAATTCATCTTTTTGCTTACTGGGGTGAAAAAACCCCATCTGTTTCATATAGTGCACATCTAGGATTAGACGTGCATAAGTGATTGTCACATTTAGCCCACAAATACGGCTTTTTGGTTACTGGGGTTATAAAAACTCTCTGATATACTGCATATCTGGGATTAGACGTGCATAAGTGAGTGTCACATTTAGGCCAGAAATACGGCTTTTTGGTTACTTGTGTTATAAAAACCCTCTGATATACTGCACATCTGGGATTAGACATGCATAAGTGAGTGTCACATTTAGGCCAGAAATACGATGCGCCGCACAGACCTGTCACTTACCAGTAGGAGGAGCGCCGGCCGCCCACAGACAGCACATGTAAGTATAAGCTAAGTAACCATGGCAGCTAGGACTGCAGTAGCATCCTGGCTGCCATGGTAACCGATCGGAGCCCCAGCGATTAAACTGGGACTCCGATCGCAAATGCCGCTCCGCTGCCTCCAATGATGGGGGGGAGGGGGGTTGTTAGCCTGTGGCCACTGCCACCAATGCTTTTAATAATGGGGAGGGAGGGGGGGGGCCGCACTGGCCACAAATGCTTTTAATACTGGGGAGGGAGGGAGGGGGGGGCGCAGTGGCCACCAATGCTTTTAATACTGGGGAGGGAGGGAGGGGGGGCCGCACTAGCCACCAATGCTTTTAATACTGGGGAGGGAGGGGGGGCACTGGCCACCAATGCTTTTAACACTGGGGAGGGAGGGGGGGGGCCGCACTGGCCACCAATGCTTTTAATACTGGGGAGGGAGGGGGTTAATTGTGCGGATCACAGCCCCCTGTAAGAGATTGGGTGCTGCCAGGCAGCAGGGGGCAGTTATGTATACAGTTCTTAGTATATTCTAACTTGAAGCGTCCCCATCACTATGGGAACGCCACTGTGTTAGAATATAGTGTCGGATCTGAGTTTTCACGATCTAACTCAAATCTGATGGTATATTCTAACATAGAGGCGTTCCCATGGTGATGGGGACGCTTCAAGTTAAAATATACTATCAGATTGGAGAAAACTCTGATCCGATGGTATATTAATAGGGACTCCTGACTTTACATTGAAAGTCAATGGGGGACGGATCCGTTTGCAATTGCACCATATTGTGTCAACGTCAAACGGATTCGTCCCTATTGACTTGCATTGTAAGTCAGGACGGATCCGTTTGGCTCCGCACGACCAGGCGGACACCAAAACGCAGCAAGCAGCATTTTGGTGTCCGCCTCCAGAGCGGAATGGAGGCGGAACGGAGCCAAACTGATGCATTCTGAGCCCTCAAACGGATCTCACAAGCGGAACCCCAAACGCAAGTGTGAAAGTAGCCTTACTGATCTCTGCATAGTTATCAATTAATTTACGGGAGTAATTCATCATTCCTAGAAATTATCTTAGTTCACTGATGTTGGTAGGCGTTTTAGATTTTTATTACAGCCTCTACCTTTTTCTTCTGCGGATTCAGGCCTTCAGAGGTAACTTCAGAGGACTGCTGCAATGCCACTGCCACAGAGGACCCCCAGAAATGGCAGATGGGTTACTGTAGGTTCTGGAAGTCTTAGAGTGGTGGATAGAAGACATGTCCCACAGTCGGTGGTTCTCCATAATTCATTTGCAGCACTCTCAGAATGTAAGGACAACATGGATATGGACTCAAGCACAGAGGGTGTGAAACCATTGACTCCTATGTCTAATGTATGCAACAAAAAAGATAAAGTGAAGTCTCAAAGGAAGCAGCTGTTGCTGGGTGATTCAATCATAAGAAGTGTGGAGCTTAAAGAAAATGGTTTTGTGAGATGTCTCCCTGGGGCTACTGCTAGAAGAGATAGAAGATGTATTATTAATATTGTTAAGCAAGCAAAGCAGGAAGGGGACGTGGATGTTCTTGTCCATCTAGGGACAAATGACCTGGCTTGCAATGAAGTGTCAGAGGTGAAAAAATCTTTTATCACACTTGGTAATGACGTACAGGATTTTGCATCCACCATTTCATTTTCTGAAGTTCTGCCTGTGCATAATGTTCAGAATGATAGGCAGAGGCGCATAAAGGAGTTCAACATATGGCTTGGTAAATGGTGTCAAGAGCAAGGATTTGGCTTTGTTTCTCATGATAGCCCTACTTGGAATAGAAAGGAACTGTAAAAAAAAGATGGTTTGCATCTTTCTCTCAAAGGAACAAATGTACTTAGTGAACAACTCCAGGAATTTGCGGAAGAGTATTTAAACTAGGAAGGGGGGGGCAAAAGAGTGAAAATAAAAGAGTCCAATTGCCCCCCGAAACAATGCCAGAACAGGTCAGAAGCACAGAGGTTAAGAAATGATAAGCTCAGAGTCCTGTCTACAAATGCTCGCAGTTTAGGTAAAAAAATCAATGAACTTGGGTCAATAATGGCATCTGAGAATGTAGATTTAGTGGCTGTTACGGAGACATGGTTTAATGAAAGAAATGACTGGGACATAACCATACCAGGGTACTCTTTATACAGAAGAGACAGAGAAGGCAAGAAAGGAGGAGGAGTGGCCCTGTATGTGAAAGATAGCATTAAATCTAACCTAATACAAGTTGGTGAGGCCAACATAGAGTCAGTTTGGGTTACGTTGCAGTTTGCTAACCATGCAGTAACTCGTGTAGGTGTGATATATAGACCACCTGGTCAAGTTAAAGAACTAGATGATCTACTAGTTGAAGAAATAGCTAAAATGACAATGAAAGGAGAAGTTATCATTATGGGAGATTTCAATCTTCCAGATATAAACTGGAAAACCAAAATAGCAAGTTCTACCAGGAGTACAGATATTCTAAGTTCCCTACTGGGGGTTATCTCTACAACAAGTGGTTGAGGAGCCAACCCGGAGGGAGGCCATTTTGGATTTGGTATTCACAAATGGGGATTCGGTATATGATGTCATTGTAGGCGAAACCTTGGGATCTAGTGATCACCAGTCAGTGTGGTTTAATATAAGAACTGTGAAAGAGTCCCACCACACAAAAACAAAAGTTTTAGATTTTAGAAAAACAGACTTTGAAATTAGAAATTAGACATAAATGAGTCCTTATCAGACTGGAACGGATTACATGGAGTCCAGGAGAAATGGGACTACTTAAAAGGTGCATTATTGAAGGCAACAGAAAATTGCATTAGACTTGTCAGTAAAAGCAAAAAAAGGAAGAGACCACTGTGGTACTCAGCAGAAGTGGCCCAAATCATTAAAAATAAAAAGCTAGCATTTTGTAATTATAAAAAAACCCAGAGCAATGAAGATAAGGAAATCTACAAGATTAAGCAGAGAGAGGCCAAGCAAGTTATAAGAACTTCTAAAGCGCAGGCAGAAGAAAAACTAGCTCAGTCTATGAAAAAAGGGGATAAGACATTCTTCAGATATATAAATGAAAAAAGGAAATTAAAACAAGGAATAACTAAATTAAAAACAAAGGACGGAAGGTATGTAGAAGAGAATAAAGGGCTAGCCGACTGCCTTAATGAATACTTCTGTTCAGTTTTTACAAAAGAAAAAGGAGAAGGACCTCCACTAGAATAGATGACTAATAAATCGTTTGATGCATGTATCTTTACAGAGGAAGATGTTCTAAGTTTGCTGTCTAAGGTGAAGACAAATAAGTCACAGGGGCCTGATGAGATACACCCAAAATTATTAAAAGAGCTTAGTGGTGAGCTGGCAAAACCGCTAACAGATTTATTTAACCAATCATTAGTAACAGGAGTCGTCCCGGAAGATTGGAAATTGGCTAATGTCGTGCCCATTCACAAGAAAGGTAGTAGGGAGGAATCGAGCAACTATAGACCAGTGAGTCTGACATCAATAGTAGGCAAATTAATGGAAACCCTATTAAAGGATAGGATTGTGGAACATCTAAAATCCCATGGATTGCAAGATGAAAAACAACATGGGTTTACTTCAGGGAGATCATGTCAAACAAATCTTATAGATTTTTTTGACTGGGTGACTAAAATAATAGACGGTGGAGGTGCAGTAGACATTGCATATCTAGATTTTAGTAAGACTTTTGACACTGTCCCACATAGAAGACTTATCAATAAACTGCAGTCATTGAGCATGGACTCCCATATTGTTGAGTGGTTTAGGCAGTGGCTAAGTGACAGACAACAGAGGGTGGTAGTCAATGGAGAACATTCAAAACAAGGTCATGTTACCAGTGGGGTTCCACAGGGATCTGTACTGGGACCAATTTTGTTTAATATCTTCATAAGTGATATTGCAAAAGGCCTCGATGGTAAGGTTTGTCTTTTTGCTGATGACACAAAGATAGGTAACAGGGTTGATGTTCCTGGAGGGAAACGCCAAATGGAAAAGGATTTAGGAAAACTAGAAGAATGGTCAGAACTCTGGCAACTGAAATTTAATGTGGATAAGTGCAAGATAATGCACCTGGGGCGTAAAAACCCAAGGGCAGAATATAGAATATTTGACACAGTCCTGACCTCAGTATCTGAGGAAAGGGATTTAGGAGTAATTATTTCAGAAGACTTAAAGGTGGGAAGACAATGTAATAGAGCAGCACGAAATGCCAGCAGAATGCTTGGATGTATAGGGAGAGGTATAAGCAGTAGAAAGAGTGAAGTGCTTATGCCGCTGTACAGAACACTGGTGAGACCTCACTTGGAGTATTGTGAGCAGTACTGGAGGCCATATCTTCAGAAGGATATAGATACTCTAGAGAGAGTTCAGAGAAGAGCTACTAAACTAGTACATGGATTGCAGGATAAAACTTACCAGGAAAGGTTAAAGGACCTTAATATGTATAGCTTGGAAGAAAGAAGAGACAGAGGGGATATGATAGAAAATTTTAAATACATAAAGGGAATCAACTCGGTAAAGGAGGAGATCATATTTATAAGAAGAAAAACTACCACAAGAGGACACCGTTTTAAATTAGAGGGGCAAAGGTTTAAAAGTAATATAAGGAAGTATTACTTTACTGAGAGAGTAGTGGATGCATGGAATAGCCTTCCTGCAGAAGTGGTAGCTGCAAATACAGTGAAGGGGTTTAAGCATGCATGGGATAGGCATAAGGCTATCCTTCATATAAGATAGGGCCATGGACTATTCATAGGATTCAGATATATTGGGCAGACTAGATGGGCCAAATGGTTCTTATCTGCCGACACATTCTATGTTTCTATGTAACTTAATGTTCAAGGAAATTTATCTTGGTTCGACACCACTGGGCTTTCTGTAAAGAACTTTTTACACCTGTCTCCCTCAACTGATTCAGTACATGCCTAATTTCTTGGATATGTTGGTCAAATGAGATACTTTTCATCAAAATGTCATCTACATAAGTTAAGCTTCCTCTTTTCGTGGCATCAGGCATAGCCTTATGTAAGAATACCGCAAATTTATGACCTGAGTTTATGTATCCAAACGGTAGCCTGGTCCAGGTAAATTGTTTCTTACCAAAGGTGAATGCCAATTTGTACTGGTCTTCAGGACTCACTTTGATGGTCCAATATCTATGAGCGCAATCTAAGGTGGTAAAGATCCTGGTGCCTTTCATTTGTACCAAGCATTGGTCTATCTATGGCACGGGCCAGCAGGACATATATACACGAAGATCAGCACATAAACGCCATTGACCATTCGGTTTAAGAATTCCAAGAATAGGATTATTATAAGAACTGTGCACCGCTCTTATAATACCTCTTCCCTTAAGATTTCAGATGATTTCCGCTAGTGAGTCGTAAGAAGCTAGTGGAAGACGATATTGCTTGATATAAACGGGAGGTGCCTCTGGATCAGTCTGAATCCTGGCAATGTGTATGTCAGTCAGACCACAATCCAAGGAATCTTTCTAAGAGAATTTCCTTTAGTTGTTGTCGCTCTGGGTCATTGGAGCATCCATCAGCTAATGAGATTTGTTTCTGGACCATTTCCATAAACCCTGGGAAAACTTCAGGTTGACCTATTTCATAAGATTCCTCCAACCTGTCAGTGAGGTCATGATTTGACTTACCTGCTTTTTCAGCAAACTCATGATATTCCTGGCCTTCCTTCTCATTAATTGTATGATTAAAGTAAGTGAGGATTGCTCTACCTTGCAGGTACCTTTTTCAAGATTAAAAGGATATACTGAACTAATGGTGAACAGTCCTTCAGGAGAAGAATAAAATGTTTGGTCAACCAATTGTATTTCTGTTAGATACGATTCGGGTATTAGGCCAATAATTACATTCTGAAACCCAAAAGTATAATAATCTGAATCTAATGCCATACCAATGATAGTGTCTTTAGACAAATGGACTTCATTTGGCATACCATTATTCACAATTATTTGGGTTTTAAAGGTTTGTAAATTCACCATAGGGGTATGATTTACTGAAATACCTAATTGTTGCATGCCGTTTGATAGGCATATTAATGCATCAGAATTCTTAAATTTTTGACCTTTTGATGCCTGAATGGGTAACAGGAAATTATTAGTACCTGGAGGTATGATTATATCTCGTGGCACTAATACACTGACTGCATAAGGCAGTATCTGGGATGACTTGAGTGTTCATGTTCATCCATAAAACCATCAGGATTCCCTTTTAATCTTGTCCACAATGTAGAATTCACTATATCCACATGGATGGCAAAACAATGTAAAATATTGTTGCCTATGTACATGGGATATCTGGGCTCATCAAGCACCAGGAATAAATGAATAGCCGATTTTCCTGCTATAGAAATGGTTAACATACATTTTGCAATCATATTATGATCATCAGAGTCATTATCCAAGTCATGTATCCAATTATCCTGTGGATTTGGTTATCGAATCACTTTAGGATTGGCCACTTGATTTAGTAGATCCCTACTGATATAACTATTTTCATGGCGCAAATCCAATTTAGCCCTCTTAGTTCTTCCTAAGTCATTCACCTGAGCTGGGAAGAACATCTCATCATCCACCTTTTTCATTCCCACTAGGAATTGTTCATGACCATTAAACCCAGTAGGGTCAGTAGTTTCTGGGTGTAGATGGATTGTAAGAAAATCCCCTTCCAAACAGACATCTTTTACTCGTTCAGGAGACACACATATGGTGTTATCCTCCTCTTCACCTATAGTGGAATTTGGAGTGGTTTGCAGGAAAGAAACATCAGGGATTTGGCTATTTCGGAAATGTACCTCTATATTATCCGGCCTTTCCTCTATGAAATTACAGTTACGCCTATTATGATAGGATTGTGATTGTTCATAATTAATGGGCATCCTCACTTGGGACCCTATCAACTTGTTAACAAAATCAATAACTGGGCTTAATCTTTTCAGAAAATCAATACCAATAATTAATCGATCAATGGGCATATCCACGATCAATTTAGGATGGCTGATTACTTTATTTCCTACTTTAAAATCCAGCCAAGCCTTACCTATAACCTTGAGGGCATTGCCTGACATACTTACCAGGTTAGCATTAAAACTTTTTAACTTATACCTGTCAGAAGATACATCCTGTAGTTGTTGGAAATACTTTTGAGATAATAATCAAATAATTCAACTTTCATATAATATCTATTTTCTATTTCCTGTATGGAACAAAGATATTTGGAATGATTATTGAAATTGTTTTCCTGCTTGGCAGTTATACTTGTCCTCGACTCCTCCTCCTTCCTTTTATTAGCAGGATCGTATGCCTTCATCTGTGCAGCTGAAGACTTTGTGTGCTGTAAGACCGAACAAACAGGTTTCCCCTCCCCCTTGCCATGTGTCTTTGTAAGGGTTAAATTCCTTTTATGGGGAAAGATAATTATATTAGATTGCTCCATTTTACATACATTTAAGTCATCAACCTCTGCAACATTTGACATACTTACCTGCTTCTCCCCCTTTGTATTTGTGGAGGACTCTCTACAGCTGGGGTTGCCCCTAAAAAAGGATTTTTAGGGTTAGCAGTGATGGTTTTAGACAATTCCTCCATCCACTGCATCAACATACCAAACTGATTTTGGATTTGATCCATTCGATCATATAGGTTACTTCTCTTTCTCCCATAATCTTTGGGACTCAAACTCAGAACAACTTTGAACCCTTTGTGACCTACGTTGATATCCCCTATAATAATTACTTTGATATCTTTGAAAAGGAGGGAACCGTCTATTTCTAAACTCCTTCTGGTGGTTTGGGTTCTTTTCAGCAACTTTTGGGCCCTTTTTCCCATCTGGCCTAGGCTGAATTTTATTTGGCTGGGAAGGCCTAGGAGTTTTCAACACCTCAGCATTACTCCTTTTTGGGCTCTCAAATTTTCCCTGATCTCTTTTTATCTGAGTTTCTGCTATTTCCTCACTCGCTCTTTTAAATTTCCTATCATGAGACTCATCGCTATTTTGTATCGCAGTATACAGAGTTGTACTCTCAGTGAGTAACCAATCCAGAGTCTATCTAGGATGGTAATCCCTGGCCAAAATAAATTTTATTTTATTGGGCAAAGCGTCATAAAATAACTGGATGAATTCACTACTTTCAAAATTTGAATCATTTTCGGACAAACTATAAGCATTTTTGAGGACTGACAAAAATTCTTTGGGACTTTGATTAGGTCTACATTTCAGGGTAAATAAGGCCCTCCTTGCAGCAGTAGCTGACTCATAGGGACCAAATTCAGTTTATTTCTGCGACCACTTCTGACCAAGAAGCCCTACCCATATCTCTAAGGGAATTAAAGAAATACCGGTATTTTGGTTCGAATACCCAGGTAATAAATTCAAGTTTCTGTATGTCCTGTTCTAAATGTAAAGTTTGCATGGCCTCCTCATATTTTTCCAAATGACTTATTATGGAGGGTGATCCCTTTTTAGCAAATTGACCCACAGTTTCCTTGAGAAACTTGATTACTTTAGTAGTGTATATCATGGGTTGAGAAGCTCTCTGTACTAAACTTTCAAAGGACCTAGGAGGTGAAATCGGTTTTAATTTAGGAAGAGAATGTTCTCTCAGAGACATTAGCTCTTCTCCTTTAAAGGGGTTGTCATATTTACTTTCTGCATCTGATTCTCCCCGGGAATATTTTACCTTCACTCTGTTAGGATCCTTTGGCTGTCTGAATTGTAAAGGGGCAATATCCCGGTTATCTAACTCTGTTTGTAAATTTTATATTGTCCTGATACAACTTTTTACATTCCTCATCTAGACAATTGATATTTAGACAGTTCATTTGTAGCTTGACTTAATTTCCATTCAAGAGTTCTTATTACCTCTTGCTGTTGATTGTCTCTGTCACTATATTCTGATAATTTAGCAGACCATTGTGCTAATTCACCAGAAACCGTGGCCGCCTTAATTTCCATTTCAGATATGTCTTTTTGAAATTTATCAATTTCATATGCCTGTTCAGCATTTTTATATTTTGCTTTTTCCAATTGCTTTGCTATTTCAACAACTAAATATACAAATTCAGGCCAAGATTGAAGGATTAATGAATCCTTATGTCACGACCGCTACCCCAGCAGCAGTCGTGTCGCACCAGACGGAGCTGAAGGGGGACCCTTATCTATGGATGGGAATAGTATGGCCACCCCTGACTAACCCTAAGCTGGCACCTGTCTGCCCTGATACCCTAGACGGGGTGTGAACCCGTGCGGCGAGCAGGATGCCTAAACCCTCAGTTACCCTAACAAGCCTAGAGTGGGGAAAGGCCGATGGGAGCACTAGTCACCATCACCCATGTCTAGGAGAACAGCAGGGTAAGACAGCAACAAACAAACTATAGCAGAGATAGACTTATCCAGTCACGAGCAGAGAAGGCGATCCCAATCACGACAGTCCACGCCGGACAAGAGCTCCACAGCAACACCATCAAACGATCTCCTTCAAAGGTCAGAATAGAACTGGAAGTAAGGACTATATCTGGCAATGACTGCAAGTGAAAGTGAAACTAATATAGTAGCTGGGAGTGGCAGACAGGACTCACCTGAGAAGGATGCCTACAAACTCCCAGTCAGGACAAAAAGGTTCACAAGGCAAAACCCAGATAACATACCCTGAACCACGGAGCAAACTCACAAGCTATCGCGAGTAGCAAGTCGCTGCGACCTTCTCCTCCCAGACCTGTCTGGATCAGTCACAGTCGTGACAGTACCCCCCTTTCTACGAGGGGCCCCTGGACCCTCAAGACCAGGCCTCTCCGGATGGGAGCTATGAAAAGCCCGAATGAGTCTGTCCGCTTTTATCTCTGATGCTGGAACCCACATTCTCTCTTCAGAACCATAACCTTTCCAGTGCACCAGGTACTGAAGAGAGCGGCGAACATATCGTGAATCAACAATCTTTTCTACCTGAAACTCAAGACTGCCATCAACAACCACCGGTGGAGGCGGTAGTGGCAATGGTTCAGGAGGTTCTACATATCTCTTAAGCAGAGATCTGTGGAAGACATTATGGATCCTTAGAGTCTGAGGTAGCTCCAGACGAAAAGCCACCGGGTTAATGATCTTAATTACCCTATAAGGACCAATAAATCTCGGACCTAATTTCCACGAGGGAACCTTCAACTTGATATTTATGGTAGACAACCACACCAAGTCATTCACCCCAAGGTCCGGACCTTCAGAGCGCTTCTTATCAGCCGCACGTTTGTATCTACCACCAATTCTCTTCAAACTTTCTTGCACACTCTGCCACACTGAAGAAAGTGAAGACGCAAATCGTTCCTCCTCGGGAATCCCAGGCGGACCCCCCTCACTAAACGTACATAACTGAGGATGGAAACCATACGCACCAAAAAATGGTGACTTATCGGTGGATTCTTGACGACGATTATTAATGGCAAACTCGGCTAACGGTAAATAAGATGACCATTCCTCCTGATTTTCGGAAACAAAGCATCTCAAATATGTCTCTAGGTTTTGATTGGTACGTTCAGTCTGACCGTTGGACTGTGGATGGAAAGATGAAGAAAACGACAGATGAACCCCTAAACGAGAACAAAAAGCTTTCCAAAATTTAGAAACGAATTGGGTACCACGATCCGAAACAATATCGGAAGGGACCCCGTGAAGCTTCACGATGTGGTCAATAAAAACCTGAGTCAGTGTGTTAGCATTAGGCAATGCGGCAAGAGCAATAAAGTGCACCATTTTACTGAATCTGTCAACAGCTACAAGAATAACAGTCTTCCCCGCTGATACTGGTAGATCCATAATGAAATCCATTGACAGGTGCGTCCAAGGCCTGTTGGGGATGGCCAGAGGTAAATGACGCCCTGCCGGACGAGTATGATCTACCTTAGAACGAGCACAGGTAGCACATGCAGACACAAAATTCAACACCTCCTGGCGCCACTTAGGCCACCAGAACCGACGAGGCACTAATTCAGAGGTTGCCCTACTACCTGGGTGTCCTGCCAGTGTGGAGTTATGGTGTTCTTTTAGTATCTCCAGGCGTAAATTTTCTGGCACAAACAGTTTACCCGAGGGGCAGGAGGCCGGGGCGTCCCCCTGAGCTTCCAACACCCTCCCCTCTAAACCTGAGTGTAATGCAGAGACCACCACCCCCTTTTTCAAAATGGGCTCTGGTACCTCAACATCACCCCCTCCAGGAGAACTTCGAGACAATGCATCCGCCTTAGTATTTTTTGCCCCCGGGCGATAGGTTATTACAAAATTAAACCTAGTAAAAAATAACGACCACCGAGCCTGTCTAGGGGTGAGACGTTTAGCAGACTCCAGATATAATAAGTTTTTGTGATCAGTAATCACCGTGACGGGATGAACCGCCCCATCCAAAAAATGACGCCACTCCTCAAAAGCCAACTTAATAGCCAAAAGTTCCCTGTTGCCAATATCATAGTTCCTTTATGCAGTAGACAATTTCTTCGAAAAGAAAGCACACTGACGCCATTCACCAGGGGACGGGCCCTGAGATAGTACCGCTCCCACCCCCACCTCTGATGCGTCAACCTCTACAATAAAAGGAAGCGAGACATCTGGCTGTACGAGAATAGGGGCCGAGGTGAATCTCTCCTTCAGAGATGCAAAGGCAGTTTTGGCTGCATGTGACCATTTGGAAAAATCGGATCCCTTTCGGGTCATGTCCGTCAGTGGTTTGACCACCAAGGAATAGTTCTTTATAAATTTTCTATAAAAATTGGCAAACCCCATAAAGCGTTGCAATGCCTTCAGGTTCTCAGGCAGATCCCAGTCTATAATCGCCCGGACTTTCTCTGGATCCATGCGGAAACCTGAATCTGACAACACATACCCCAGAAATGGCAGTTCTTTTACAGCGAACACACATTTTTCTAACTTAGCAAACAATTTGTTGGCCCTTAATATCTGCAGCACTTGTCTCACATGGATCTTATGTGTATCCAGATCCGGGGAATAGACCAGGATGTCATCAAGATATATCACAACAAATCTCCCGATAAGGTGACTAAAAATATCGTTGACAAAATGTTGAAATACCGCAGGCGCATTAGTAAGTCCAAATGGCATGACCAGATTTTCATAATGCCCTTCCGGAGTATTAAAAGCCGTCTTCCACTCATCCCCCTCTTTGATGCGAACCAGGTTATAGGCTCCTCTGAGATCCATTTTGGAGAACCATTTAGCACCAGCAACCTGATTAAAGAGGTCGGGAATGAGAGGAAGAGGATAGGGATCTCGGATAGTTATCCGGTTTAATTCCCGGAAATCCAGGCAAGGACGTAGGCCCCATCTTTCTTTTTAACGAAAAAGAACCCTGCAGCCACAGGTGAAGAAGAGGGTCTGATGTGTTCCTTAGCCAAACTCTCCGAAATATAATCTTTCATAGCCTTCCTCTCCGGGCCGGAAAGATTGTATAACCGGGTTTTAGGTAGTTTTGCCCCAGGTAGTAGATTAATCGGGCAATCATATGGACGATGAGGTGGTAACCCCTGACAACCCTTCTCAGAGAACACATCCATAAAATCTGACAGAAAGGCAGGTAAAGATGTTACAGAGAGTGTAGAGCACCTACTACTCAAGCAGTTGTCCTTACAATGTTCACTCCACAATCTCCCCGGCCTGCCAATCCACCACTGGATTGTGAGTCACCAGCCAGGGAAGCCCCAATACCATAGGAGCCGGAAGACCGTCCAGGACATAACAAGAGATATGCTCTTTATGGAGGTCCCCTACCTGCAGATGGATATTATGAATGATCTGAGTTAACTCTTTCTGAGTAAGAGGGGAGGGGTCGATGGCAAAAACAGGAATAGTTCTGCGTATCGGTTCTGGAGTAAAACCCAGAGCCTGAGCAAACTGTGAATCCACCAAGTTGACCCCCGCCCCACTGTCCAAAAAGACGGAACAGATCTCAGTCTTATTACCCGCCTCAACGGTAGCGGACAACAAAAACTGAGACATGCGTATGGAGGAAACGAATACGCCCAGACTGTTATCCTCCGCACAATCTGGGGACTCAAGTTTTCCGGCGGCTCCTTTGTTTGTGGTCTCTTGGGTTATGAGGGACAAACCTTTACAAAATGACCCCTCCCCCCACAACGAAAACAAACCTCTGACCTACGGCGGAACTTAGGAGGATTCACCCATCTAGTGGCGCCCCCTATTTGCATTGGTTCGACTGGATCATAACAAACCGATCCCTGCCCTATAGAGGCCTTCGTAAAATTTAATAGTCTCGCTCCTGGGTCGTCTGTCGATTCTTATGGACAGAGACATAGCAGCCTCCAGAGACCCAGGGACCTCGTATACCGCCAGCGCGTCTTTTAATTTTTCAGACAACCCCTGGCAGAACTGACTCCTAAGGGCCGAGTCGTTCCATAACGTATCAGTAGCCCACCTACGGAATTCGGAACAATATAGTTCAGCAGACCGGTTCTCTTGCCGAAGTCTACGTGGCTTAGACTCAGCCAGTGAGACCCTGTCCGGGTCATCATATACGAGACCCAGGGCTTCAAAAAACTCCTCCACTGATCGTAAGGCCAGAGAGTCTGATGGTAGGGAGAAAGCCCAAGCCTGCGGATCTCCTTGCAGGAGAGAAATTACAATGCCCACCCGTTGTTCCTCCCCGCCGGAGGATCTAGGGCGTAACCTGAAGAACAATTTGCAAGCTTCTCTGAAGGTTACAAATTGGTCTCTCCCTCCTGAGAACCTATCAGGTAAAGCCACTTTAGGCTCAGGAGTACCTTGGTTTCCCGTAGCAACGGTGGAACCCAAGGATGGCTGCTGCTGCTGCAGCACTGTTGCTTTTAATCCTGCCACTTCAAGGGATAATCCCTGTAATTGTTTCGCCAAAACGGTAACCGGATCCATAGTGGAACAGAAAAATACAAAGCAAAACAGCAAGCAAAAAAAAAAAAAAAAAAAGAAATGTCATTTTTAAAAAAAAAAATTTTTAAAAGGCCAGATATACTGTCACGACCGCTACCCCAACAGCAGTCGTGTCGCACCAGACGGAGGGGAAGGGGGACCCTTATCTATGGATGGGAATAGTATGGCCACCCCTGACTAACCCTAAGCTGGCACCTGTCTGCCCTGATACCCTAGACGGGGTGTGAACCCGTGCGGCGAGCAGGATGCTTAAACCCTCAGTTACCCTAACAAGCCTAGAGTGGGGAAAGGCCGATGGGAGCACTAGTCACCATCACTCATGTCTAGGAGAACAGCAGGGGAAGACAGCAACAAACAAACTATAGCAGAGATAGTGTAACAATCCTATAGGCTCACCTGAGTCAGAGGACCGCTGGCTGGAGGTAGGAGTGGAGCCCAGTGGCAAGGACCGCAGGCAGGTAGTAGGTAGGGACAAGCAGAAGAGTAGTCGGTAGGCAGGCGGTGGGTCAGGGCAGGCGGCAGTAAGCGTGGTCAGACAATCCGGATGGCAACGGTGGTAGCAGTTCAGTAGGTAGGGACAAGCAGAAGAGTAGTCGGTAGGCAATTCCTGTTCAGCAGTGGACTTTCAGTAGTAGCAGGAGCAACAGATGAGGAGAAGCTTGATCAAGGCTCAGGAGCTCAATAATCAGCAAGCTAGAGTGCAAGGGGCTGGACTTATATAGGGAAGTACCAGGTGTGGGGAATCAAGGGTGATGAGCAAGGCTTGGCAAGACTGAGGTTACATAATAGGTTTCAGGGAGTAATGTCCAGAGAGGACGGTAGCCTAGTAAGCAGGGCTACCGCCTGGGATGTGGCTGGTCACGGGTTCGAATCCCGACAGTACTCCCCCCCTTCCAAGGTGACCTCCGGGCACCGCAGGGGCAGGCTTACCGGGGTGCCGTTGGTGGAACTCTTTTACCAGTCCGGGGGCGTGGACATTTTCTTCTGGCTCCCAGGAGCTCCCCACCCAATTAGGTATTGTAGTCTTCCCCGGTGGATCCTGGAGTCGAGGATCTTTGCGACAACGTATTCTTCTTCACCCTGTACCCTCACGGGTGGTGGAGGGGGCGAGTGGCGGCCTGTGAAGGTGTTCTCCATGTATGGCTTGAGGAGTGAGCAATGGAAGACAGGGTGCACCCTAATGGAGTCCGGAAGGTCGAGCCGGAACGTGACCTCGTTGATTTGTGCGGTGATCCGAAACGGACCCATGTATCTTTGGGCCAACTTTTTGGAGGGGACCTTCAATCTGAGGTTCCTGGTGGACAGCCACACCTTGTCTCCCACATGGAAGCCCGGGGTGGGTTTGCGACGTTTGTCTGCTCCCTGTTTAAAACGCCTCTGGGCGAGCTGGAGGTTGTCTATAATGTTCTTTTGTGCCTCCTGTTGGGTTGTTAGGCGTTCGGCCACTGCTGGGAGGGTGGAGGCGACGGGCAGGTGGGGAATGAACACCGGGTGCGAGCCTGTGTTAGCAAAGAAGGGGCTGTGCTTGGTTGAGCTATGCTCAGCATTGTTGTAGGCGAACTCGGCCGTGGGGAGATGGTCAAGCCAGTCATCCTGCAGGTGGGAGCTGAAACAGCGTAGGTACTGCTCTAGGGTCTGATTAGTTCTCTCAGTCTGCCCGTTTGACTGAGGGTGGAAAGCGGAGGATAGGTTCACTTTAACCCCGAGCGCCAGGCAGAAGTTCTTCCAGAACTTTGAGGCAAATTGTACGCCTCGGTCGGAGACCACGTCGTCCGGGATCCCATGCAGCCTGAAGACCTCTCTGAGAATTAGATCGGCCGTCTGTTTGGCGGTGGGTATGCCTTTGTAGGGGATGAAATGGGCCATCTTGGTGAGACGGTCGACCACGACCAGGATAGTGTTCATCCCTTTTGAAGGAGGAAGGTCTACCACAAAGTCCATGGAGATCGAGCCCCAGGGGCGGGAGGGAATAGGGAGGGGTTGTAACAGACCCACGGGGGAGGAACGAGGAGTCTTATTGCGGGCACAGACCGCGCACGAGGAGATGTACCTCTTGATGTCCTCCTTGTATGTTGGCCACCAGAAGGAGCGGGAGAGAAGCTCCTGGGTCTGTCTTGTGCCAAAATGGCCGGCCAGCTTGGAGTCATGGTTGAGTTTGAGCACTTCGAGCCGTGCGATTTCTGGTACATATAGTTGTAGGTCCTGATGAAACCAATGACCGTTCTTAAACGTAAGGCTGACATTTCCTGTGGGGTGGGCGAGGAAGGGGTCATTTTCGTATCCTTCTTTGATTGTGCCCAGGAGTTCTTTAGAGTAGGTGGCCCCTACGACCCTTCTCTCGGGTAAGATGTTATTTTGGCCCTTGTTACTCTGTGAGGGCTCAGAAAACATTCTGGAGAGGGCGTCAGCCTTGCCGTTTTTTGATCCAAGGCGATAGGTGATGAGATAGTTGAAGCGGGAAAAGAATAGGCTCCATCTGGCCTGTCTGGCTGAGAGTCTCTTAGCGCTGCGGATGAACTCGAGGTTCTTGTGGTCAGTTAGTACAATTATGGGGTTGGTGGCTCCCTCCAGCAGGTGTCTCCACTCGGAGAAGGCATCCTTGATCGCCAGTAGTTCTTTGTTCCCGATGTCATAGTTCTTCTCGGAGGGGGACATCTGGCGGGAGAAATATGCGCACGGGTGTAATAGCATCCTCTCCCCTGTCCGTTGTGACAAAACTGCCCCCACCACAGAGTCTGATGCATCCACTTCGACTGTAAATGGGAGCTCGGGGTTCGGGTGGATTAGGATTGGGGCAGAAGTGAAAAGGAGTTTCAACTTGGTGAAGGCCTCCTGGGCCTCGGGTGTCCAGGAGAAGGGGACTGCCTTCTTGGTGAGTTGGGTGATTGGTGCTATGACCTTGGAGAAGTTCCGGATAAACTTCCGATAGAAGTTGGCGAAGCCAATGAATCTTTGTATCTCCTTCTCGTTTTTCAGAACGGGCCAGTTCATCACAGCTTGGACCTTCCCCGGGTCCATACTTAGGCCCTCTGGGGAGATGATGTATCCAAGGAACTGAGTGGTGGTTCGCTCAAACTCGCATTTCTCTAGCTTGATATAGAGAGAGTTCTGTCTGAGTCTCTGCAGTACCCTGCGGACGTGTTCGCGGTGCTGCTCGAGGTCTTCAGAGAAGATCAAGATATCGTCCAGGTAAACGACTACAAACAGATCCAGCATGTCCCTGAGGACGTCGTTAATGAAGTGCTGGAAGGTGGCGGGAGCATTGCAGAGTCCGAAAGGCATGACCAGGTACTCGAAATGACCATAACGTGTCCGGAAGGCGGTCTTCCATTCGTCCCCAGGGCGGATTCGGACGAGGTTGTAGGCCCCTCGAAGGTCGAGTTTGGTGAAGATCTTCGCTTCCCGGAGTCTCTCAAGGAGTTCGGAAATCAGTGGGAGCGGGTACCGGTTTTTTACGGTTATGTCATTAAGCTTTCTGTAGTCTATGCAGGGACGCAGGGAGGAGTCTTTTTTCTCTACGAAGAAAAAGGGGGCTCCCGCGGGGGAGGTGGAGGGCCGGATGAACCCCTTCCTCAGGTCCTCGTCAGGCTCTGAGAGGGAGTAGATACTGCCAAAGGGTATTTCGGCCCCGGGCAACAGTTCTATAGGGCAGTCGTAGGGTCGGTGTGGTGGCAGCTTGTCTGCGTTTTTCTTGTCGCAGACATCCTGGAACTTGCGGTATTGAGGGGGTAGCAGATCCTTGACGGATAGCTTTGAGATGGTGGTGTCTTCGGGTGGAAGGACGGGTTTGTGGGAGCAATTTAGCGTGCAGAACTCGGATGGGAATCGTATGCAGCGGGTTTTCCAGTCCACCGAGGGATTGTGGGTGGCCAACCATGGGATGCCCAAGATCACTGGGAACTTCGGGGAGGCGATCAGAGAGAAGTGGATCTTTTCACGGTGATCTGGTTCTATGAGGAGTTGTAGTTCGGTGGTCTCGTGAGTGGCCGGCCCCGAGGAGAGTGGGGATCCGTCGACGGTTTCCAGGTTAACGGGGGCTGCCTTGATTGTCAGTGGAATGTTCTTTTCGCGGGCGAAGGTTAGGTCCATGAAATTGCCTCCCGCCCCGGAGTCTAACATCGCTGAACAGGGGAGTTGTCGCCCCTCAATGTCCATGAGGATGGGGACGATGAAGTGGGATCCATGAGCCGCTGTGTTGTTATTTTCAGGGGCTGCTGGCGGGGTTGGAGTCTGTGGTTGCTCCTTTAGCTCCGTGACGGCAATAGTCTTTTGGATCTTATGAGGACATTTGATGGCAAAATGACCCGGCTCCCCACAGTAGAGGCAGAGGTTTTCGGCCAGCCTTCTCTCCTTCTCAGCTGTGGATAGAGACCTACGTAGAGCGTCGACCTGCATAGGTTCAGTTACTGACTGGGGGTCGCGCTGGGCGGTGGAAGAGAAGGAGTAAGTGGGTCTGTGGTCCGAGGACCAGAGTCTTTCTTTCTTCCTCTCGGAGAGTCTTTGATCTATCCGGATGCATAACTGAATAAAGTCATCCAGATCGTCCGGGGCCTCAACTCTGGCGAGTTCGTCCTTTATTAATTCTGACAGGCCTCGCCGGAATTGGCTTCTCTGTGCCGCTGGGTTCCAGGTGGTGTCCGTGACCCAACGGCGAAACTCGGCGGTGTATTCGGCGACGGAGCGTCTCCCTGTAGTCGCGCCTCGGCTATCGCACAGCGGTTGGGGTCATCGAAGACTTGGCTCATGGCGGTGATGAAGTTGTTTAGGTTGTCCAGGAGCTGACTGTTAGTCTCCACGTATGGTGATGCCGATGCTAATGCTTCATCCGTCAGGAGATTGACCACGAATAGCACCTTCTTTTTCTCGGTGGTGAAGGAGGCCGGGTACATCTGAAAATAGATGCGGCATTGGTTTAGAAACCCCCGATACTGGCGTCTGTCGCCGCTGAATCTTGATGGGAGCGGCATGCGGGTGTCTGCGGGCGCGCCGCGGACGTCCAGGAGTTGCCTCTGTAGTTCAATAATCTCCCTCTGTTGGCTTTGGACTACGCCTTGGAGCTGGGCAAATTTCTCCTGATATGTAGTACCAAATTCTTGTAGTTCGGAGACCTGCTTACGCAGAGTGGCCATTGCGGACTCCATAGTGGGGCTGATTATTCTGTAACAATCCTATAGGCTCACCTGAGTCAGAGGACCACTGGCTGGAGGTAGGAGTGGAGCCCAGTGGCAAGGACCGCAGGCAGGTAGTAGGTAGGGACAAGCAGAAGAGTAGTCGGTAGGCAGGCGGTGGGTCAGGGCAGGCGGCAGTAAGCGTGGTCAGACAATCCGGATGGCAACGGTGGTAGCAGTTCAGTAGGTAGGGACAAGCAGAAGAGTAGTCGGTAGGCAATTCCTGGTCAGCAGTGGACTTTCAGTAGTAGCAGGAGCAACAGATGAGGAGAAGCTTGATCAAGGCTCAGGAGCTCAATAATCAGCAAGCTAGAGTGCAAGGGGCTGGACTTATATAGGGAAGTACCAGGTGTGGGGAATCAAGGGTGATGAGCAAGGCTTGGCAAGACTGAGGTTACATAATAGGTTTCAGGGAGTAATGTCCAGAGAGGACGGTAGCCTAGTAAGCAGGGCTACCGCCTGGGATGTGGCTGGTCACGGGTTCGAATCCCGACAGATAGACTTATCCAGTCACGAGCAGAGAAGGCGATCCCAATCACGACAGTCCACGCCGGACAAGAGCTCCACAGCAACACCATCAAACGATCTCCTTCAAAGGTCAGAATAGAACTGGAAGTAAGGACTATATCTGGCAATGACTGCAAGTGAAAGTGAAACTAATATAGTAGCTGGGAGTGGCAGACAGGACTCACCTGAGAAGGATGCCTACAAACTCCCAGTCAGGACAAAAAGGTTCACAAGGCAAAACCCAGATGACTTACCCTGAACCACGGAGCAAACTCACAAGCTATCGCGAGTAGCAAGTCGCTGCGACCTTCTCCTCCCAGACCTGTCTGGATCAGTCACAGTCGTGACACCTTATCTTTCTTATGTTTAGCTTGGGATTTGTAACAAAGATAATCAGCAAACCAGGATTTATCAGACCAGACATCATCTGCATATTCTACAGCTCTCCTTTCCAGTTCAACCATCCAATCCTTTAACTCTCTCTTAATATCCAACCTGTCATACATATGACACATCACTATATGTTCAACTAATTATTGAGTCTCTCTATCATGCATATCAGTCTTAACCACTGCAGCAGCCTGCATGCCTTGGCTAGCCTCGCTATTGTTCTCAGACATATTTTTACTTGTTGCACTACAATTACAACAATGCCCTAATCAAATATATATTTTGAACAACAAAATTTTGTTTATATTACAAGCAGACCTCGGTGGGACCTCCAGTTATGTCGGAATATTTATGCTGTCTCAGATTGACAGTCTATATTATTTATGTGAATAAATTTGAATCTGTAATGAAGGAGATTCTAATCTAATATCATAAATACCAAGCTAAAAAAAAGCTCGTGATCTGCGTTGAATTGAAGACAAAACCCCGTTATAGACAAAATATATATATATAATTTATTAATACAATTTTTAGTGCAAAATAATATATAATAAAATTGGTGACAATTTAAATTCAATCAATGATATGCAAAATAGTAAGAAAGTAAAAATAATCGAGAGTATATATATATATATATATATACACAATTATGCCTTATTATAATGATACCCCTCAATTATATTTTAAATCAATTTGATACTTGATTTCTCTCAGCTGACAAATGTCTGATTAAACCCAAATCTGGTTAATCTTTTATCTATACAGATATATATACATAATCAACCATACCGGTCTAGAACGGAATTCAGTTCCTTGGAGATGATACCGTGTTTTCACCAGTATATTTTCAATCTCCCTGTATTGGATTAATTTTTATTTAATTTTTTTTTTTTTCAAATAAAGAAAACAATACACGGTACATAAATAAGAAGCAAGGCCTCTAACATGACGCATTCAAAGGTGCACATACAGTATATAGTTAATGCCATGAATTTCCAAGTACAAAGCAATACGGATAAGAGGACCATAAAAGTGAGCGTATAAAGGATAAGCATTCTTTTAGTTGTCTAAACCTTGTTAAGATAAGCTAAGCATGAGTTAAAATAGGCTAAGCAGAAATAATGTTCTCCCAATATATCAACAGCGAGACCAACAAAAAAAGAAAAAGAAAGAAAGAAAGAATGTGTTTAGTTCTGACCTGATCAAACTTTGGATTATGAAGAAGGAGAATGACTACTAGTGAACCTAAATTCCCTCCACCCCCGCCATTGTTTTACAAATTTCTGATGATTCCTAGCCTCCCACGCAGAAAGTTCCTCAAAGCGGTAAAGTTGATCTACCTTAAGTTTCCACTGTTCTATGGATGGGAGAGTGGTTAATAACCAGTATTTTGGGACCAATAGACGAGCTGCTATAAGCAACTGTCTAAATAAGAAGGGGGGGGATGGGAGTAATTTGACTCTTTTGATTCATAATAGCTGAGCAGAGCTTTAAAAGGTGACATTGCCACTGAAGTTCAGCAAATTAGGTTACTTAAGCAAAATATTTCCTTCCACCATTCCTTCACTAAGGGGCATTCCCACCATATATGAAAAAAAGGTGCCTCTGTCACCTAGACACCTCCAACATCTATCTGATGCTGAATCAGAAAAAAGGCAGGTGATATCTGGGGTTTTATACCATCTGGTTAATAGTTTATATCCGTTTTCCTGAATACGAACACATCTGGATGCGGTATGAGGGGTCAGAAAGATGTCTGGTAACCTATCTGGGGGAAAGGTTCGTCCCAAATCTTTTTCCCAATGGCAAATGTGGGCGGGTTTAACAAGTAAAGGGGGTGAGTTCAGTCTATGGAAAAGTTGGGAGATAAGTTTTTTTTGTTGGACTGAGGTTCTTGATAAGGGCCTCAATCCAAACTAAGGGTCGGAAAAAATCACCTCTTGAGGTGTGTTGAGATAAGTATGAATGGAGATGCGAAATTGGAGATATGTGTAGGTGATGGGGAGTAAGCAGGTTTCGGAGTTCTGAAATGGGTAGTACCTGACCCTCCGAATTAAAGAGGGAGGAAACTGGTATTTCTGAGTCTCTTATTGATCTAGGGGTAAATCTCCATTTACTAGAACTGAGGCTGATGCCTGGTGATACATGGCAAACGTGGCTTGTACAAAGGGAACAGGTAGGCCAAATCCCCTCATGACCAGGTTTAGGTAGGACCAATTAATCCTATCAAATGCTTTTTCCGCATCTGTACTGAGCAGAAGTAGAGGTTTGGATTGGAGGGCTGCATAATATGTAATGTTCAGAACTCTAGCAGTATTATCTCTCCCTTCCCTTCCACGGACAAAGCCTACCTGGTCCCCCTGCACCAATGACGGAAGAACCGTAGCCAAGCGATTTGCCAACATCTTTGCCAGTAGCTTGAGATCAATATTGAGGAGTGAAATGGGTCTATAGTTAGCACAGTGATTGGGGTCTTTTCCTTCTTTTGGGATTAACGTTATGTGAGCTATTGTCATGTCTTTTGAGAGCTGGTTCCCTTGCAGGGTCAAATTACAAACTGAAAGTAAATAGGGGAGTAGTATTTGTTGGTAAGTTTTAAAGTATGAGACAGTTAAACCGTCTGGGCCCGGACTTTTACTAGATGGTGCTTGCTTTAGTGCTGTTGATAGTTCTGTCAAGGTAAATGGGGAGGATAACTGCTGTTGGATATCTGGAGAGAGAGAAGGGAGATCCAGCGTATCTAAAAAGGATGAAGTTAGTGTGGAATGTGATTCTGAAGTTAGTGAGGGGGGTATATTATATAGAGATTCGTAAAATTCCTTGAAGCGGGAAGCAATCAACTTTGCGGAGTATAGTGGAGTGCCCTGGGGGGAGTCAATTTGGTGTATATAATTTGCAGCTTTTCTTTTTTTAATCCTACGCATCATAAATTTTGAAGCTTTGTCTCCATGGGCAAAAAATTTATGTTGTGAGTTCAGGAAGTATTTTGTGGAAGAGTGTTGGAGTAGTGTTTTTATTTCTGCTCTATGGTTAGAAAGTTCCTGCAAATGGGAATCTGAGAGAGAATGTTTGTGCAGGGATTCTAATGTTTTAATTTTTTTGGCATAAGGCATCTAATTTTTTACCCCTCTTTTTTTTAAGGAAAGAACCCAGGCTAATAAAGTGCCCTCTAATAAATGGTTTGTGGGCGTCCCATAAGGATAAGTCCGATGTTTCAGGATTAGTGTTGAGAGTAAAATATTCTTTTAACATTTCTGATATTTTTTCACTGGATGTTTTGTCCCCTAAAAGAGATTCGTTCAGACGCCATCTAAATTTGTTTGTGGTTGGGACTGGAGCAGAGACCTTCAGGAATATAGGGGCGTGGTCAGATAGGTGTATAGAACCTATTGATGCTTCTTGGCATAGTTGTAAGTGTGACTTGGATATAAATAAGTAGTCCAGTCTGTGATATGACCCATGGACGTGGGAAAAGAAACTGTAATCCCTTAGATTAGGGTAGAGCGTGCGCCATACATCAATAAGATGTAGGTTCCATAGACCTTCCCTTATTCCGCGCCAGGCATTAGTAGATAGGGCAGATCTTAGGGTGGATGAGTCAAGTTGTGCGTTTAATGTAGAGTTTAAATCTCCACCCAGTACAACTAAGCCCTCTGCAAACCCCTCAATAATTGGGAAGATTGCAGAAAACCACCTGGACTGACCAGAGTTAGGTGCATAAAGAATTATAATAGTGTATACTTGAGGGCCTATACTGCCCTTGACCATGATATATTTCCCCTCAACATCCAATGTGTGCGAGATAAATTTGAACGGGACATTCCTCCGGAATCCAATGCTCACTCCCCCGGACGCAGATGAATTTCCACCACAGTGAAACCACTGGGAAAAGTGAGCGAAGGATAAATTGGGGTATTGGTTGAATTTGAAATGTGTCTCCTGTAAGAGAAGGACACTGGCTCCAGATTTGCACAACAATGTAAAGATCTGACTCCTTTCAGAAGGAGAGTTAAAGCCTCTCACATTGTAAGACGCAAAAGATAAATCAGCCATGTCTTCTAATACAATGATGTTTACTTAGCTGGTGCATCTCCCCCTCCCAGGTAGACACAACACGTCCATGTGGACTCTGGTCTTTTAGGCAAAGCGGATTGGATGTCAGAGGAACCCCCGATCTTCTTTGTTTCTTGGATGTATATGGGTTATGTACCTTGAACATAACAAAAACAAAAACAAAAGCGTATAAAACACTAGTATGAACGAATAACAGAGTAGACCCGCCAAAGAGGGTCAAAACATTGAGTATAGTGAGGGACGTAAGGGGGGAAATGGTTAATCAACCCAGTTGCGATCCTCACAGCACCAGCATGGGCCTCTGAGGAGAAGCAATCATAAGAAGGAGAGAGGTCAGAAAAACCATAGAAGAGCGAACCCTTTTAGGTTTGTATGAGGAACAGACAGAGGGATGAGCGTAAAAGAAAGGAAAGGGATTGAGGTAATGAATGAGAGGAAATGAGTAATACTGTGAAAGTGAATTTAGAGGTGAATCAGCTCAATTAACTTCCTGACATGCATGATATCAGAGAACAGCACTAATTCAAAACCTATGGGGTAAACTGAATGTTCCTTCCTTTCGCCTTCTGCGATTTTGGAGTGCGTTGCTGTTCAAATGGAACGATTACGGGTAGGTCTGGAAGTTCCAGAATATCTTGATAGAGCTCCCAATTCTCCATCTCCATAGGCGGGATCTGCAGATGGGCGAACACGCCAGCAAGGTCAGCGTATGTAGAGATAGAGAGCCGACGTCCTGCGTGGGCAAATGTAAGCCCGAATGGGAATGTCCACCGGTATAAGTTCTTGTTCGACCGAAGCCAGTCGGTCAGAGGCTTTAGGGATCGACGTTTTCTAAGTGTAGAAGGAGCTAAATCCTGAAAAACCGAAATTGCCGAGTCTTCGTATGTAAGATTCTCCTGGTTCCTGGCAGCCTCCAGTATTGCTGCTTTGTCTTGAAAATTGAGGAATCGGCATATTATATCTCTGGGTGGTTCAGAGGGTTTGGGTTTCGGCCTCAAGGTCCTGTGGGCGCGCTCGATGACGAATTCAGCCAGTCGATCTGGGCCCAGTATTGATTTGCACAGCTCTTGCACTGTGGCAGAGATGTCCATAGCTTGAATTGATTCAGGTAATCCTCTGAACCTAAGGTTATTTCTGCGCCCTCGGTTCTCCTGATCCTCCAAAGCATTCTGGAGATTATTGAGATGAGTATGGCATTTCTGCAGGGAGGATGCAGTGGCATTTTGGTGGGCAATAATCGCAGTTTGATGCGTTTCTAGTGAAACCACTCTGTCACCCACATGAAGCACATCATGGCGAAGCGCCGAGAGTTCACTCAGGATTGGCTCCATGGCTCTGCTGAGGGTTTGTTTCAAGAATCGGCGGGTGATCGGGAGCGCCGACTTGCTGAGTGTTTCCTCAGTATCTGATTCTCCTTCCGAGAGATCAGTGGAGGGGTCACTGGCCTTAGGCGCGGGTGTCGGCTCCATCTTGGGCTCCCTTGCCGCGAAAGTGGCGGCTGCTTTCCGGATAAATGTATCCATATCTCCTCCCGCATTAGCCGTTCTGTTGGAGTTAGAGGACTCACCCGACTTTGGCTGTCCTATTTTGACCATTTCTCCGGTAAATAGCTTGTGTTAGCTGGCGTTGTGAGGAATCTAGTACGGAGCTCACACGACTAAGCTGCCATCACAGTCAGGCGCTAGCTCCGCCCCCCGTATTGGATTAATTTTCAGGATGATGCTGCAGGTACACCCCAATTTTATTCCAAAACAGATACTATACACAAGGTATGGTTAATTGAATATATATAGATATATATTATATTAATTAATTATCCTATAAAAGATAGGTACGGTTATACTATACCAAAATGTCAGCTAGCAGAAATCAGTTTCAATAGTTCTAAGATGGCTGCCTCCAATGACTGAAAAGGTGGTCAGGGCTGGATCTGATAGATTAAGATGTTTCTTCTAGATGATGTGATGATGGTTTGCTTCCTGATCTTATCTGAAGATGAAGGTTCTCTGATGATGGGTCTTCTCCCTTTTGATGGTTTTTCTCTGTCAGCCCATACCATCTTTTTATCCTTTCTTAGAAAGGGCTTGGTCAAGTTTTATCATTAACTAGTGACCTCATTTTATAACTAATAGAACCTCCCCTAGGGATAATACACTCTAAACCTTAATATTACCCTAACACTAGATGGCACTAGTAATCCATCCAAAAGTCGAGGCACTTATCTCTCTCTTCTGTATATTCTCTTATTCTTTTACTTGAGATAAACTTTAACTAATGTTTTAGACAAAACCTTGAGGAGATCTTAAATAGACAATGACTTTTGTATTTAGGCAAACATCTAGTTCATCCCTTAATCTTCTGACCAGACCTAATTAAATCAAGATACACAATTCCATACTCAGGTCATTGTTCTGGGGAAAAGACAGGGTTTGTTTAAGATCACCTGTGTCCACATTTCTCCATTCAAGAAATTCTTAAGGAAAGAGATCATTAACTTGTGCTAGTTCCACTCATGTATTTTGGAATGACATAGGAATAGTTACTATAATTTTAACTTTAAAATTGAATATATCTATAAGGACCACACTCTTATATATAAAGTGCACATATTTAAATTAATGATATAAATATCAAAATCCACTCATACATTGATTAATATAAAAATCCCAAAGAAAATTAGAGTCTCTTTCTATTCACTGAGAATCATCAAAACTCAGTACATTTCTACTACATTGTCTTATCTAGGTGAATACTTTTCATTAGACCTTGGGAAACCTCCTTCTCACAAAAACAGACTTGGGTAAATACTCTGGTACAGATTGTTAGTTAATCTTAGGTTAGTAATCCTGAGTAGGGATGAGCGAACCCGAACTGTATAGTTCGGGTTCGTACCGAATTTTGGGGTGTCCGTGACACGGACCCGAACTCGAACATTTTCGTAAAAGTCGGTGTTCGGCGCTTTCTTGGCGCTTTTTGAAAGGCTGCAAAGCAGCCAATCAACAAGCGTCATACTACTTGGCCCAAGAGGCCATCACAGCCATGCCTACTATTGGCATGGCTGTGATTGGCCAGTGCACCATGTGACCCTGCCTCTATTTAAGCTGGAGTCACGTAGCGCCGCACGTCACTCTGCTATGTTCAGTATAGGGAGAGGTTGCAGCTGCGACGTTAGGGCGAGATTAGGCAGATTAACTCCTCCAAAAGACTTGATTCTGTGATCGATCTGCAGCTGTGGATCATTGAAGTGCTATTATTGACTTGCTCACTTTTTTGAGGCTGCCCAGAGCGTTTTTAGATCACTTTTTTTCTGGGGTGATCGGCGGCCATTTTGTGACTTGTGGTGCGCCAGCACGAGCTATCACCAAGTGTATTTAACCATCGATAGTGTGGTTATTTTGAGCTATATCCTACATCAGCTGCAGGCTGAGCCTGTGTCACCCAAGTGCATTTAACCATCAACAGTCAGATTATTTTTTGGCCATATACTACATCAGCTGCAGGCTGAGCCTGTGTCACCCAAGTGCATTTAACCATCAACAGTGTGGTTATTTTTTGGCCATATATTACATCAGGGGCAAGTTGAGCCTGTCACCCAGCGCCTAAAAAATAGACCTGACATTTCTATTCAACCAAATCTGCACAGTTTTAGCTGGTCAAGTTATTTGTAGTGACCGTAAAAGCAGACTTTTTGTTCTGGGTTGAAAAAGCATTCCCAAATTTGCCATTCTGAAAATAACTAGTTTGTGGTATTTGAGGCCTACTTGAAATCTATCCCAAAAAGGAAATCTTACATTGAAGGTATTGATAGTGTGATTCAGAAAAACCTAAGACACACGCTAGCGTGCTGATAGAAGTGTCATTCTGTGATTAAACCTATAACTGTCACACAGCGCAAAAAAAAACAGGTCTCACATCTCTATTCAACCAAATCTGCACAGTTTTAGCTGGTCAAGTTATTTGTTGAAAAAGCATTCCCAAATTTGCCATTCTCAAAATTGTTGTGAACGGGAACAATGAGGAAAACATCTAATAAGGGACGCGGACGTGGACATGGTCGTGGTGGTGTTAGTGTACCCTCTGGTGCTGGGAGAGGACGTGGCCGTTCTGCCACAGCCACACGTCCTAGTGAACCAACTACCTCAGGTCCCAGTAGCCAGCAGAATTTACAGCGATATTCGGTGGGGCCCAATGCCGTTCTAAGGATGGTAAGGCCTGAGCAGGTGCAGGCATTAGTCAATTGGGTGGCCGACAGTGGATCCAGCACGTTCACATTATCTCCCACCCAGTCTTCTGCAGAAAGCGCACAGATGGCGCATGAAAACCAAGCCCATCGGTCTGTCACATCACCCCCATGCATATCAGGGAAACTGTCTGAGCCTCAAGTTATGCAGCAGTCTCTTATGCTGTTTGAAGACTCTGCTGCCAGGGTTTCCCAAGGGCATCCACCTAGCCCTTCCCCAGGGGTGGAAGAGATAGAATGCACTAACGCACAACCACTTATTTTTCCTGATGATGAGGACATGGGAATACCACCTCAGCACGTCTCTGATGATGACGAAACACAGGTGCCAACTGCTGCGTCTTTCTGCAGTGTGCAGACTGAACAGGAGGTCAGGGGTCAAGTCTGGGTGGAAGACGATGCAGGGGACGATGAGGTCCTAGACCCCACATGGAATGAAGGTCATGCCACTGACTTTCACAGTTCGGAGGAAGAGGCAGTGGTGAGACCGAGCCAACAGCGTAGCAAAAGAGGGAGCAGTGGGCAAAATCAGAACACCCGCCGCCAAGAGACTTCGCCTGCTACTGACTGCCGCCATCTGGGACCGAGCACCCCAAAGGCAGCTTCAAGGAGTTCCCTGGCATGGCACTTCTTCAAACAATGTGCTGACGACAAGACCCGAGTGGTTTGCACGCTGTGCCATCAGAGCCTGAAGCGAGGCATTAACGTTCTGAACCTTAGCACAACCTGCATGACCAGGCACCTGCATGCAAAGCATGAACTGCAGTGGAGTAAACACCTTAAAAACAAGGAAGTCACTCAGGCTCCCCCTGCTGCCTCTTCTGCTGCTGCCTCGGCCTCTTCTGCTGCTGCTGCCGCCGCCTCGGCCTCTTCCTCTGCCTCTGGAGGAACGTTGGCACCTGCCGCCCAGCAAACATGGGATGTACCACCAACACCACCACCTGCGTCACCAAGCATCTCAACCATGTCACACGGCAGCGTTCAGCTCTCCATCTCACAAACATTTGAGAGAAAGCGTAAATTCCCACCTAGCCACCCTCGATCCCTGGCCCTGAATGCCAGCATTTCTAAACTACTGGCCTATGAAATGCTGTCATTTAGGCTGGTGGACACACACAGCTTCAAACAGCTCATGTCACTTGCTGTCCCACAGTATGTTGTTCCCAGCCGCCACTACTTCTCCAAGAGAGCCGTGCCTTCCCTGCACAACCAAGTGTTCGATAAAATCAAGTGTGCACTGCGCAACGCCATCTGTGGCAAGGTCCACCTAACCACAGATACGTGGACCAGTAAGCACGGCCAGGGACGCTACATCTCCCTAACTGCACACTGGGTAAATGTAGTGGCGGCTGGGCCCCAGGCGGAGAGCTGTTTGGCGCACGTCCTTCCGCCGCCAAGGATCGCAGGGCAACATTCTTTGCCTCCTGTCTCCTCCTCCTCCTACTCAGCTTCCTCCTCCTCTTCTTCCACCTGCTCATCCAGTCAGCCACACACCTTCACCACCAACTTCAGCACAGCCCGGGGTAAACGTCAGCAGGCCATTCTGAAACTCATATGTTTGGGGGACAGGCCCCACACCGCACAGGAGTTGTGGCGGGGTATAGAACAACAGACCGATGAGTGGTTGCTGCCGGTGAGCCTCAAGCCCGGCCTGGTGGTGTGCGATAATGGGCGAAATCTCGTTGCAGCTCTGGGACTAGCCGGTTTGACGCACATCCCTTGCCTGGCGCATGTGCTGAATTTGGTGGTGCAGAAGTTCATTCGCAACTACCCCGACATGTCAGAGCTGCTGCATAAAGTGCGGGCCGTCTGTTCGCGCTTCCGGCGTTCACACCCTGCCGCTGCTTGCCTGTCTGCGCTACAGCATAACTTCGGCCTTCCCGCTCACCGCCTCATATGCGACGTACCCACCAGGTGGAACTCCACCTTGCATATGCTGGACAGACTGTGCGAGCAGCTACAGGCCATAGTGGAGTTTCAGCTGCAGCATGCACGGGTCAGTCGCACTGTGGATCAGACACACTTCACCACCAATGACTGGGCCTCCATGCGAGACCTGTGTGCCCTGTTGCGCTGTTTCGAGTACTCCACCAACATGGCCAGTGGCGATGACGCCGTTATCAGCGTTACAATACCACTTCTATGTCTCCTTGAGAAAACACTTAGGGCGATTATGGAAGAGGAGGTGGCCCAGGAGGAAGAGGAGGAAGAGGGGTCATTTTTAGCACTTTCAGGCCAGTCTTTTCGAAGTGACTCAGAGGGAGTTTTTTTGCAACACCAGAGGCCAGGTACAAATGTGGCCAGACAGGGCCCACTACTGGAGGACGAGGAGGACGAGGATGAGGAGGAGGTGGAGGAGGATGAGGGTGAAGCATGTTCACAGCGGGGTGGCACCCAACGCAGCTCGTGCCCATCACTGGTGCGTGGCTGGGGGGAAACACAGGACGATGACGATACGCCTCCCACAGAGGACAGCTTGTCCTTACCTCTGGGCAGCCTGGCACACATGAGCGACTACATGCTGCAGTGCCTGCGCAACGACAGCAGAGTTGCCCACATTTTAACGTGTGCGGACTACTGGGTTGCCACCTTGCTGGATCCCCGGTACAAAGACAATGTGCCCACCTTACTTCCTACACTGGAGCGTGATAGGAAGATGCACGAGTACAAACGCACGTTGGTAGACGCGCTACTGAGAGCATTCCCAAATGTCACAGGGGAACAAGTGGAAGCCCAAGGCGAAGGCAGAGGAGGAGCAAGAGGTCGCCAACGCAGCTGTGTCACGGCCAGCTCCTCTGAGGGCAGGGTTAGCATGGCAGAGATGTGGAAAAGTTTTGTCACCACGCCACAGCTAAGTGCACCACCACCTGATACGGAACGTGTTAGCAGGAGGCAACATTTCACTAACATGGTGGAACAGTACCTGTGCACACCCCTCCACGTACTGACTGATGGTTCGGCCCCATTCAACTTCTGGGTCTCCAAATTGTCCACGTGGCCAGAGCTAGCCTTTTATGCCTTGGAGGTGCTGGCCTGCCCGGCGGCCAGCGTTTTCTTCTGAACGTGTATTCAGCACGGCAGGGGGCGTCATTACAGACAAACGCAGCCGCCTGTCTACAGCCAATGTGGACAAGCTGACGTTCATAAAAATGAACCAGGCATGGATCCCACAGGACCTGTCCAACCCTTGTGCAGATTAGATATTAACTACCTCCCCTTAACACTATATTATTCTACTCCAGGGCACTTCCTCATTCAATACTATTTTTAATTTCATTTTACCATTATATTGCGGGGCAACCCAAAGTTGAATGAACCTCTCCTCTGTCTGGGTGCCGGGGCCTAAATGTGTGACAGTGGCCTGTTCCAGTGGTGGGTGACGTGAAGCCTGATTCTCTGCTATGACATGAAGACTTATTCTGTGCTGACATGAAGCCAGATTCTCTGTTACGCGACCTCTCTCCTCTGCCTGGGTGCCTGGGCCTAATTATGTGACAGTGGCCTGTTCCAGTGGTGGGTGACGTGAAGCCTGATTCTCTGCTATGACATGAAGACAGATTCTGCGCTGACATCAGGCCAGATTCTCTGTTACGGGACCTCTCTCCTCTGCCTGGGTACCTGGGCCTAAATGTGTGACAGTGGCCTGTTCCAGTGGTGGGTGACGTGAAGCCTGATTCTCTGCTATGACATGAATACAGATTCTGCGCTGACATCAGGCCAGATTCTCTGTTACGGGACCTCTCTCCTCTGCCTGGGTACCTGGGCCTAAATGTGTGACAGTGGCCTGTTTCAGTGGTGGGTGACGTGAAGCCTGATTCTCTGCTATGACATGAATACAGATTCTGCGCTGACATAAGGCCAGATTCTCTGTTACGCGACCTCTCTCCTCTGCCTGGGTGCCTGGGCCTAAATATGTGACAGTGGCCTGTTCCAGTGGTGGGTGACGTGAAGCCTGAATTTCTGCTATGACATGAAGACAGATTCTGTGCTGACATCAGGCCAGATTCTCTGTTACGGGACCTCTCTCCTCTGCCTGGGTGCCTGGGCCTAAATATGTGACAGTGGCCTGTTCCAGTGGTGGGTGACATGAAGCCTGATTCTCTGCTATGACATGAAGACAGATTCTGCGCTGACATAAGGCCAGATTCTCTGTTACGGGACCTCTCTCCTCTGCCTGGGTACCTGGGCCTAAATGTGTGACAGTGGCCTGTTCCAGTGGTGGGTGACGTGAAGCCTGATTCTCTGCTATGACATGAATACAGATTCTGCGCTGACATAAGGCCAGATTCTCTGTTACGGGACCTCTCTCCTCTGCCTGGGTGCCTGGGCCTAAATATGTGACAGTGGCCTCTTCCAGTGGTGGGTGACGTGAAGCCTGATTCTCTGCTATGACATGAATACAGATTCTGCGCTGACATAAGGCCAGATTCTCTGTTACGGGACCTCTCTCCTCTGACTGGGTGCCTGGGCCTAAATGTGTGACAGTGGCCTGTTCCAGTGGTGGGTGACGTGAAGCCTGATTCTCTGCTATGACATGAAGCCAGATTCTGTGCTGACATGAAGCCAGATTCTCTGCTATGACATGAAGAGACTGATTCTGTGCTGACATGAAGCCAGATTCTTTGCTATGGCATGAAGAGACTGATTCTCTGCTGACGTGAAACCAGATTCTCTGCTATGGGACCTCTGTCCAATTGATATTAGGTCATTTTTTTTTTTTTTTTATTCATTTCCCTATCCACATTTGTTTGCAGGGGATTTACCTACATATTGCTGCCTTTTGCAGCCCTCTAGCTCTTTCCTGGGCTGTTTTACAGCCTTTTTAGTGCTGAAAAGTTTGGGTCCCCATTGACTTCAATGGGGTTCGGGTTCGGGACGAAGTTCGGATCGGGTTCGGATCCCGAACCTGAACATTTCCGGGAAGTTCGGCCGAACTTCTCGAACCCGAACATCTAGGTGTTCGCTCAACTCTAATCCTGAGTTCTAAGGGCTTTGACCTCATCCTGCCCTATCAAAATAAGACAAAATAGTCGTTCTTAAGGTTCATGTCCATACATCTATATAGGCCTTATACTATGGACTCTTTTTATACCCAATAGTTCTGATACTAACAGCCTGTCCCTGCTTCACACAGCAACCTCTCCCTACACTGGAAAAAGACTGAATGTAAAATGGCAGCCAGATCGGGTTTATTTATAAGGTAGAGGGTATGTCCATGTGCTGAAACTGTACCACCTGATGCATGCGTCATGGGTCAAAGTTCTTCACAATGCAAAAGTATATGGCGCCGGTGGACATCGCCATATGTTCGCCTGTTCGGCGAATCGCAAAGTTAGCCGCAAAACGATCGCCATCTCTACTGTCAGCTGTGGGGAGCAACAGTTCATAGAGGGAACCATGAATGCCAACATATACTGTGGCATACTGAAGAAGAGCATGATCCCTTTTCTTCAGAAACTGGGCTGCAGGGCAGTTTTTCAACATTATAACGGCCTAAAACACACCTCCAATACGACCACTGCCCCGCTAAATAAACTGAGGGTTAAGTTGCTGGAGTGGCCAAGCATGTCTCCAGACCTAAACCCTATTAATCATCTGTGGCGCATCCTCAAATTGAGGGTGGAGGAGTGCAAGGTCTCTGACATCCACCAGCTCCGTGATGTGATCATGGACGAGTGGAAAAGTATTCCAGTGGCAACCTGTTAAGCTCTAGTGAACTCCATGCCGAAGAGAGTTAAGGCAGTGCTGGAAAATAATGGTGGCCACACAAAACATTGAGACTTTGGGCATAATTATGCCATTTTCATTTAGGGGTGTACTCACTTTTGTTGCAAGCGGTTTAGATATTAATGGCTGTGTGTTGTTATTGTGAGGGAACACCAAATGTACACTGTTATACAAGTTGTACACTGACTACTTTGCATTGTATCAAAGTGTCATATCTTCAGTGTTGTCCCTGAAAAAATATAATAAAATATTTAGAGAGATACTGTAGGTGGCCTCTAATCACTTAGCCAGAGTGGAAAGAAGTGAAGAGGGTCTTGCTCTGAAAGACCCCATCAAATCTTTACAAAACACAGACAGCCCATTCATTTATTAAGTGAAGGCGGTTTTTGCAATTCTTTTTCCGTTGAAAACCTTTTTTTCAGTTGAAAAAGTGTATCTTTATTCATTTAATAAACTTTTTGAAATCATTTACTAGTCCCACAAGGGGACTTCAACAGGTGATCTTCTGATCACTTCTATAATACACTGTACTGCTTATGCAGTACAAAGTATTATACTGTCAGCTCTATACTGAAAGTCACCACCAGGGTGTGCAAGAGAGGCACAGCCTGATAGGCATACAATGAGGCCTTCATTATGCCCAAGGCTGCCATAGTAAGACATCTCATTTGCCGGCTGCCAAAGGGAGACAGTGGGGGCTCCCTCCTTCTAAACCCACTTAGAAACCTTGGTTGCTGTTTACTATAGATCTGGATCTGTGCTCCGGCCAGTCCAGCCTGTTAGATAAAGAGCATATATCTTATGTGAGAGCCAAGCCCCTGCTCTCCTCTGCACGGGAGACCTGTGCAGTACTTATTATAGGCAGCTGTACAAACACAGCGACCTAGAATAAAGCCCAGTAATGACTGCCGTAAAGAACCTGTATCGGCAGCATTGAGGGGTTAAATTCATTAAACAATAGGTAAACAATACATGCAGACATACATTTGGGACAAGGCAGTTTTAATCTATCATTTTCCATGCATAACATACATTATTAAAATATATGAGATGATTAGATGTTGTAATGCGATTCCATTAGTATGCTGATTATTCCCATCCTATGATCATGATAATATTAAAATGGATATTATTCAGGCAAAATACCTGAACAGAACTGCTGACATCTTAAGAGACATCTCGATTTTTAACCCAAGGGAAAATAGAGCTTGATGTTATCTGCTGAGGCAGGTATTGACCTTTCATTGATTGTAATAAGACAGACTCTTCATTGATGTAAACTCTATCACCACATATGACCTGCAGATCAAAAATTAACTGATAAAAGGTCATAACAGAGAGAGTCGAAAAGAGGAATACTAAATATTAAGCACTGCTCATCATTAATACTTGGAGAGTGGACACCAAGTGTAAAAAGGTATAATAACTAATGTAGCAAAGAGTGAAATAAATGGTTTAATTTTGTATTCTCAGAGACCCTGCATTTAAAAGGGGAATTCCTATGTTGTAATATTATTACACATACACATACATTGTGATTGGAACCTGATTTCTGGGACACCCGCAGATCACACCCCTGTACAGAAAACTGCAACACAACCACAACAATAGTGAGGGATTATTCATGTGCCCCCTCTAATGATCAGGACAAGGTAAAAGTAACAATGACATCTTAATAATAAAGATTTGTTGGAGTAATAAATATTTTAAGGTTTGTCCAACCTATTCTTCAGATACATAAAAATATACTGTTATCAAACCTAATTTGTAAGAAGACCATAATTTACATATTAAGACCCTAAAACTCTATTCAAGTGGAAGTGGTTGTGTTGCATTTCACTGTAGGATTCACAAGGATTACTGATTGATAAGCATAACAATATCTACATGTATTTTTACCTACATGTTATTTTTGCATTTTAGGAATGCTTTAGTGAGGAAATGCAGCTCACCTAATCTGGGTTAGTAGATGCGAGGACTACTGTATGTTGGACAACTATCAAATATCAGATGATGCCGAAACGTGCTGAGTCCACATAGTGCAGGCATGCTCAACCTGTGGCCCTCCAGCTGTTATAAAACTACAACTCCCACAATGCCCTGCTGTAGGCTGATAGCTGTAGGCTGTTCGGGCATGCTGGGAGTTGTAGTTTTGCAACAGCTGGAGGGCCGCAGGTTGAGCATGCCTGACATAGTGCAATTAAAACAGGTCACCATTAGTCACCATTGATACAAAATCTAAAACATTGATCAGAGATTCTTCACTGCTTATGTAGTTGGCACGATTACAACACATATTAGTGCTGTGAACTCTGCCAACTCAGTGGCCAGATGTCCTCTGCAAACACATATTGCCAATCTATACTAGAGATAACCCTCAGAACCTTCCCCTCCATTTTTAGAAAATAATTGTTTATTCCAATGAAAATAAATGATATATTCCCTTTTCCTTACTGTAAGGGTATGTTCACATGACGGATTTTGAAAATTCTTGAGCTCCCCCTAGTGGTGCGAAGATTGTTTTCAAGTTAAGATATCAGACTTTAAAGGTGTGATGAGCTCTATACACCACCACAATGGATTTGAAATAAAACTAACTAGATGTGCTTTAACTGCAGACTGTCAGCTTAACCACTTAAGGACCACAGGTTTATACCCCCCTAAAGACCAGGCCCTTTTTTACAAATCGGCACTACACTACTTTCACCGTTTATTGCTCGGTCATGCAACTTACCACCCAAATGAATTTTACCTCCTTTTCTTCTCACTAATAGAGCTTTCATTTGGTGGTATTTCATTGCTGCTGACATTTTTACTTTTTTTGTTATTAATCGAAATTTAACGATTTTTTTGCAAAAAAATGACATTTTTCACTTTCAGTTGTAAAATTTTGCAAAAAAAACGAGATCCATATAGAAATTTTGCTCTAAATTTATAGTTCTACATGTCTTTGATAAAAAAAAATGTTTGGGTAAAAAAAAAATGGTTTGGGTAAAAGTTAGAGCGTTTACAAACTATGGTACAAAAATGTGAATTTCCGCTTTTTGAAGCAGCTCTGACTTTCTGAGCACCTGTCATGTTTCCTGAGGTTCTACAATGGCCAGACAGTACAAACACCCCACAAATGACCCCATTTCGGAAAGTACACACCCTAAGGTATTCGCTGATGGGCATAGTGAGTTCATAGAACTTTTTATTTTTTGTCACAAGTTAGCGGAAAATGATGATTTTTTTTTATTTTTATTTTTTTCTTACAAAGTCTCATATTCCACTAATTTGTGACAAAAAATAAAAACTTCTATGAACTCACTATGCCCATCACGAAATACCTTGGGGTCTCTTCTTTCCAAAATGGGGTCACTTGTGGGGTAGTTATACTGCCCTGGCATTCTAGGGGCCAAAATGTGTGGTAAGGAGTTTGAAATCAAATTCTGTAAAAAATGACCTGTGAAATCCGAAAGGTGCTCTTTGGAATATGGGCCCATTTGCCCACCTAGGCTGCAAAAAAGTGTCACACATCTGGTATCTCTGTATTCAGGAGAAGTTGAGGAATGTGTTTTGGGGTGTCTTTTTACATATACCCATGCTGGGTGAGATAAATATCTTGGTCAAATGCCAACTTTGTATAAAAAAATGGGAAAAGTTGTCTTTTGCCAAGATATTTCTCTCACCCAGCAGGGGTATATGTAAAATGACACCCCAAAACACATTCCCCACCTTCTCCTGAGTACGGGGATACCAGATGTGTGACACTTTTTTGCAGCCTAGGTGGGCAAAGGGGCCCATATTCCAAAGAGCACCTTTCGGATTTCACAGGTCATTTTTTACAGAATTTGATTTCAAACTCCTTACCACACATTTGGGCCCCTAGAATGCCAGGGCAGTATAACTACCCCACAAGTGACCCGATTTTGGAAAGAAGAGACCCCAAGGTATTCGCTGATGGGCATAGTGAGTTCATGGAAGTTTTTATTTTTTGTCACAAGTTAGTGGAATATGAGACTTTGTATGAAAAAAAAAAAAAAAAATCAGCATTTTCCACTAACTTGTGACAAAAAATAAAAAATTCTAGGAACTTGCCATGCCCCTCACGGAATACCTTGGGGTGTCTTCTTTCCAAAATGGGGTCACTTGTGGGGTAGTTATACTGCCCTGGCATTTTCCAGGGGCCCTAATGTGTGGTAAGTAGGTAAATGACCTGTGAAATCCTAAAGGTGCTCTTTGGAATATGGGCCCCTTTGCCCACCTAGGCTGCAAAAAAGTGTCACACATGTGGTATCGCCGTATTCAGGAGAAGTTGGGGAATGTGTTTTGGGGTGTCATTTTACATATACCCTTGCTGGGTGAGAGAAATATCTTGGCAAAAGACAACTTTTCCCATTTTTTTATACAAAGTTGGCATTTGACCAAGATATTTCTCTCACCCAGCATGGGTATATGTAAAATGACACCCCAAAACACATTCCCCAACTTCTCCTGAGTACGGCGATACCAGATGTGTGACACTTTATTGCAGCCTAGATGCGCAAAGGTGCCCAAATTCCTTTTAGGAGGGCATTTTTAGACATTTGGATACCAGACTTCTTCTCACGCTTTGGGGCCCCTAGAATGCCAGGGCAGTATAAATACCCCACATGTGACCCCATTTTGGAAAGAAGACACCCCAAGGTATTCAATGAGGGGCATGGCGAGTTCATAGAAATTTTTTTTTTTTGGCACAAGTTAGCGGAAATTGATATTTTTAATTTTTTTCTCACAAAGTCTCCCGTTCCGCTAACTTGGGACAAAAATTTCAATCTTTCATGGACTCAATATGCCCCTCACGTAATACCTGGGGGTGTCTTCTTTCCGAAATGGGGTCATATGTGGGGTATTTATACTGCCCTGGCATTCTAGGGGCCCTAAAGCGTGAGAAGAAGTCTGGAATATAAATGTCTAAAAATTTTTACGCATTTGGTTTCCGTGAGGGGTATGGTGAGTTCATGTGAGATTTTATTTTTTGACACAAGTTAGTGGAATATGAGACTTTGTAAGAAAAAAAAAATAATAATTCCGCTAACTTGGGCCAAAAAAATGTCTGAATGGAGCCTTACAGAGGGTGATCAATGACAGGGGGAGTGATCAATGACAGGGGGGGTGATCAATGACAGGGGGGTGATCAGGGAGTCTATATGGGGTGATAACCACAGTCATTGATCACGCCCGTGTAAGGCTTCATTCAGACGTCCGTATGCGTGTTGCGGATCCGATCCATCTATCAGTGCATCCGTAAAAATCATGCGGACATCTGAATGGAGCTTTACAGGGGGTAATCAATGACAGGGGGGTGATCAGGGAGTCTATATGGGGTGATCACCACAGTCATTGATCATGCCCCTGTAAGGCTTCATTCAGACGTCCGGATGCGTTTTGCGGATCCGATCCATCTATCAGTGGATCCGTAAAAATCATGCGGACGTCTGAATGGAGCTTTACAGGGGGGTAATCAATGACAGGGGGGTAATCAATGACAGGGGGGTGATCAGGGAGTCTATATGGGGTGATCACCACAGTCATTGATCACGCCCCTGTAAGGCTTCATTCAGACGTCCGGATGCGTTTTGCGGATCCGATCCATCTATCTATCAGTGCATCCGTAAAAATCATGCGGACATCTGAATGGAGCTTTACAGGGGGGTAATCAATGACAGGGGGGTGATCACCACAGTCATTGATCATGCCCCTGTAAGGCTTCATTCAGACGTCCGGATGCGTTTTGCGGATCCGATCCATCTATCAGTGCATCCGTAAAAATCATGCGGACATCTGAATGGAGCTTTACAGGGGGGTAATCAATGACAGGGGGGTGATCACCACAGTCATTGATCATGCCCCTGTAAGGCTTCATTCAGACGTCCGTATGCGTTTTGCGGATCCGATCCATCTATCAGTGCATCCGTAAAAATCATGCGGACATCTGAATGGAGCTTTACAGGGGGGTGATCAATGACAGGGGTGTAATCAATGACAGGAGGGTGATCAGGGAGTCTATATGGGGTGATCACCACAATCATTGATCATGCCCCTGTAAGGCTTCATTCAGACGTCCGGATGCGTTTTGCGGATCCGATCCATCTATCAGTGCATCCGTAAAAATCATGCGGACATCTGAATGGAGCTTTACAGGGGGGTGATCAGGGAGTCTATATGGGGTGATCACCACAGTCATTGATCACGCCCCTGTAAGGCTTCATTCAGACGTCCGGATGCGTTTTGCGGATCCGATCCATCTATCAGTGGATCCGTAAAAATCATGCGGACGTCTGAATGGAGCTTTACAGGGGGGTAATCAATGACAGGGGGGTAATCAATGACAGGGGGGTGATCAGGGAGTCTATATGGGGTGATCACCACAGTCATTGATCACGCCCCTGTAAGGCTTCATTCAGACGTCCGGATGCGTTTTGCGGATCCGATCCATCTATCAGTGGATCCGTAAAAATCATGCGGACGTCTGAATGGAGCTTTACAGGGGGGTGATCAATGACAGGGGGGTGATCAATGACAGGGGGGTGATCAATGACAGGGGGGTGATCAGGGAGTCTATATGGGGTGATCAGGGGTGATCAGGGGCTAATAAGGGGTTAATAAGTGACGGGGGGGGGTGTAGTGTAGTGTAGTGTAGTGGTGCTTGGTGCTACTTTACTGAGCTACCTGTGTCCTCTGGTGGTCGATCCAAACAAAGGGGACCACCAGAGGACCAGGTAGCAGGTATATTAGACGCTGTTATCAAAACAGCGTCTAATATACCTGTTAGGGGTTAAAAAAAACACATCTCCAGCCTGCCAGCGAACGATCGCCGCTGGCAGGCTGGAGATCAACTCTCTTACCTTCCGTTCCTGTGAGCGCGCGCGCCTGTGTGCGCGCGTTCACAGGAAATCTCGGCTCACGCGAGATGACGCCTATTGGCGTTAGCGTAGCCTGGGGGAGCCGCCGCAATGACGCCTTTCGGCGTTAGCGTGGCGGCAAGCGGTTAATTTGAGGGTATTTACATCCAAATCAGATGAACGGTGTAGGAATTACAACAGTTTGCATATGTGCCTCCCACTTGTTAAGGGACCAAAAGTAATGGGACATAATAAAAATCATAAATCAAACTTTCACTTTTTAATACTTGGTTGTAAAACCTTTGCAGTCAATTACAGCCTGAAGTCTGGAACGCATAGACATCACCAGACGCTGGGTTTCATCCCTGGTGATGCTCTGCCAGGCCTCTACTGCAACTGTCTTCAGTTCCTGCTTGTTCTTGGGGCATTTTCACTTCAGTTTTGTCTTCAGCAAGTGAAATGCATGCTCAATCGGATTCAGGTCAGGTGATTGACTTGGCCATTGCATTACATTCCATTTCTTTCTCTTAAAAAAACTCTTTGGTTGCTTTTGCAGTATGCTTTGGGTCATTGTCCATCTGCACTGTGAAGCGCCGTTCAATGAGTTCTGACTAGAGTTGAGCGAACACCTGGATGTTCGGGTTCGACGAGTTCGGCCGAACTTTCGAAAAATGTTCGGGTTCGGGATCCGAACTCGACCCGAACTTCATCCCGAACCCGAACCCCATAGAAGTCAATGGGGACCCGAACTTTTGGGCTGTAAAACACACCCGGAAAGGGCTAGAGGGCTGCAAAAGGCAGCAAAATGTAGTTAAATCCCCTGCAAACAAATGTAGATTGGGAAATGATGAGTTAACATAAAATAAATAAAAATTAAACAATATTAATTGGAGTGAGGTCCCATAGCACAGAATCAGGCTTCAAGTCACCCACCAATGGAGAAGGTCACTTACTATTATTTTGACCACAGCACCCAGACAAAGGAGAGAGGTCCCACAGCAGAGAACCAGGCATCATATCACCCACCACAGGAGTAGGCCACCATTTAGTTACTTTGACCCCTACACCCAGACGGAGGAGAGAGGTTACACAGCAGAGAATCAGGCATTTAGATCACCCACCACAGGAGTAGGCCCCCATTGAATCAGACCCCGGCAACCATGTCAGATGGCACAAGCATAAGCTTTATATCAATCAGCACAGGAGAAGGCGACTTTGACAGACTTTGACCCCTACACCCGGACGGAGGAGAGAGGTTTCAAAGCAGAGAATCAGGCATTTAGATCACCCACCACAGGAGTAGGCCCCAATTTAATGGGACCCCAGCAACCATGTCAGATGGCACAACCATCAGCTTCATATCAATCAGCACAGGAGAAGGCGACTTTGAAAGACTTTGACCCCTACACCCAGACGGAGGAGAGAGGTTTCACAGCAGAGAATCAGGCATTTAGATCACCCACCACAGGAGTAGGCCCCCATTGAATCAGACCCTGGCAACCATGTCAGATGGCACAACCATCAGCTTTATATCAATCAGCACAGGAGAAGGCGACTTTGAAAGACTTTGACCCCTACACCCAGATGGAGGAGAGAGGTTTCACAGCAGAGAATCAGGCATCATATCAACCACCACAGGAGAAGCCACCATTTAGTTACTTTGACCCCTGCACCCAGGAAGAGGAGAGAGGCACCACAGCACACATTCTGGCATCATATCAGCCACCACAGGAGAAGCCACCATTGAGTTACTTTGACCCCCGCACCCAGGAAGAGGAGAGAGGCACCACAGCACATATTCTGGCATCATATCAGCCACCACAGGAGAAGCCACCATTGAGTTACTTTGACCCCCGCACCCAGGAAGAGGAGAGAGGCACCACAGCACATATTCAGGCATCATATCACACACCACAGGAGAAGGCCTCTTTCAGTGATTGAGGCCTTTGGAACCAGATGGAGGAGAGAGGTTTCACAGCAGAGAATCAGGCATCATATCAGCCACCACAGGAGAAGCCACCATTGAGTTACTTTGACCCCTGCACCCAGGAAGAGGAGAGAGGCCCCACAGCACATATTCTGGCATCATATCAGCCACCACAGGAGAAGCCACCATTTAGTTACTTTGACCCCTTCACCCAAACAGAGGAGAGAGGTTCCACATCAGAGAATCAGGCATCATATCAACCACCACAGGAGTAGGCCACAATTTAATGGGACCCCGGCAACCATGTCAGATGGCACAACCATCAGCTTCATATCAATCAGCACAGGAGAAGGCGACTTTGAAAGACTTTGACCCCTACACCCAGACGGAGGAGAGAGGTTTCACAGCAGAGAATCAGGCATTTAGATCACCCACCACAGGAGTAGGCCCCCATTGAATCAGACCCTGGCAACCATGTCAGATGGCACAACCATCAGCTTTATATCAATCAGCACAGGAGAAGCCACCATTGAGTTACTTTGACCCCTGCACCCAGGAAGAGGAGAGAGGCACCACAGCACATATTCTGGCATCATATCAGCCACCACAGGAGAAGCCACCATTGAGTTACTTTGACCCCCGCACCCAGGAAGAGGAGAGAGGCACCACAGCACATATTCTGGCATCATATCAGCCACCACAGGAGAAGCCACCATTGAGTTTCTTTGACCCCTGCACCCAGGAAGAGGAGAGAGGCCCCACAGCACATATTCTGGCATCATACTAACCACCACAGGAGAAGCCACCATTGAGTTACTTTGACCCCTGCACCCAGGAAGAGGAGAGAGGCCCCACAGCACATATTCTGGCATCATATCAGCCACCACAGGAGAAGCCACCATTGAGTTACTTTGACCCCCGCACCCAGGAAGAGGAGAGAGGCACCACAGCACATATTCTGGCATCATATCAGCCACCACAGGAGAATCCACCATTGAGTTACTTTGACCCCCGCACTCTGGAAGAGGAGAGAGGCACCACAGCACATATTCAGGCATCATATCACACACCACAGGAGAAGGCCTCTTTCAGTGATTTAGGCCTTTGGACCCAGACAGAGGAGAGAGGCACCACAGCACATATTCTGGCATCATATCAGCCACCACAGGAGAAGCCACCATTGAGTTACTTTGACCCCTGCACCCAGGAAGAGGAGAGAGGCCCCACAGCACATATTCTGGCATCATATCAGCCACCACAGGAGAAGCCACCATTTAGTTACTTTGACCCCTGCACCCAGGAAGAGGAGAGAGGCACCACAGCACATATTCTGGCATCATATCAGCCACCACAGGAGAAGCCACCATTTAGTTACTTTGACCCCTTCACCCAAACAGAGGAGAGAGGTTCCACATCAGAGAATCAGGCATCATATCAACCACCACAGGAGTAGGCCACAATTTAGTTTATTTGACCCCTGCACCCAGGAAGAGGAGAGAGGCCCCACAGCACATATTCTGGCATCATATCACACACCACAGGAGAAGGCCTCTTTCAGTGATTTAGGCCTTTGGACCCAGACAGAGGAGAGAGGTCAGAGATTAGCTTCATATCCCCCAGCACAGCAGAAGACCGCTTTATTTGACTTAGGCCTCAGCACCCAGACAGAAGACAGAGGTAGCATGGCAGAGGTTATGGCTTCATGTCACCCGTTAGTTTAACCGGCCACTTTCATCTGGTTAGGCCCCGGCGCCCAGACAGAGAAGAGTTTCATTCAACTGTGGGTTTCATAAAATTTGTATCAAATAAAGAAGTGGCCCGTAGCACAACAAGACATGTTTTAGGCAGTTAATAAGGACTACTCTGCACAAGGGAGGGACAGGTCCTGTGGGATCCATGCCTGGTTCATCTTTATGAAGGTCAGCTTGTCCACGTTGGCTGTGGACAGGCGGCTGCGCTTGTCAGTAATGACGCCCCCTGCCGTGCTGAATACGCGTTCAGATAAAACGCTGGCCACCGGGCAGGAAAGCACCTCCAAGGCATAACATGCTAACTCTGGCCACGTGGACAATTTCGAAACCCAGTAGTTGAATGGGGCCGAACCATCCGTCAGGATGTGGAGGGGTGTGCAGACATACTGTTCAACCATGTTAGTGAAATGCTGCCTCCTGCTAACACGTTCCGTATCAGGTGTCGGTGCAGATAGCTGTGGCGTGGAGACAAAACTTTTCCACATTTCTGCCATGCTAACCCTGCCCTCAGATGAGCTGGCCGTGACACAGCTGCGTTGGCGACCTCTTGCCACTCCTCTGCCTTCACCTTCCACCTGTTCCCCTGTGACATGTGGGAATGCTCTCAAGAGCGCCTCTATCAGCGTGCGCTTGTACTCGCGCATCTTACGGTCGCGCTCCAGTTCAGGAATTAATTCAGCAACTCTGCTGTCGTTGCGCAGGCATTGGAGCATATATTCGCTCATGTGGGCCAGGCTACCCATGGGTAAGGACAAGCTGTCCTCTGTGGGAGGCGTATCGTCATCGTCCACCGTATCCCCCCAGCCACGCACCAGTGATGGGCCTGGGCTGCCACCCCGCTGTGAACTTGCGTCATCCTCGTCCCCCTCCACCTCCTCCTCCTCATCCTCCTCGTCCTCCAGTACAGTGCCTTGGCTGGCGACTTGTGAACCTGTCCTCTGCTGCTTAAACAAACCTCCCTCTGAGCCACTTCGAACAGACTGGCCCGAAAGTGTTAGAAACGAGCCCTCATCCTCCTCCTCCTCCTCCACCTGGGCCACCTCCTCTAACATCATTGCCCTAAGTGTTTTCTCAAGGAGACATAGAAGTGGTATTGTAACGCTGATAACAGTGTCATCGCCACTGGCCATGTTGGTGGAGTACTCGAAACAGCGCAGCAGGGCACACAGGTCTCGCATGGAGGCCCAATCATTGGTGGTGAAGTGGTGCTGTTCGGCAGTACGACTGACGCGAGCGTGCTGCAGCTGAAACTCCACTATGGCCTGCTGCTGCTCGCACAGTCTCTCCAGCATGTGCAAGGTGGAGTTCCACCGGGTGGGCACGTCGCATATGAGGCGGTGAGCGGGAAGGCCGAAGTTCCGCTGTAGCGCAGACAGGCGAGCAGCGGCAGGATGTGAACGGCGGAAGCGCGCACAGACGGCCCGCACTTTATGCAGCAGCTCTGACATGTTGGGGTAGTGGTGAATGAACCTCTGCACCACCAAGTTCAGCACATGCGCCAGGCAAGGGATGTGCGTCAAACCGGCTAGTCCCAGAGCTGCCACGAGATTTCGCCCATTATCGCATACCACCAGGCCTGGCTTGAGGCCCACCGGCAGAAACCACTCGTCGGTCTGTTGTTCAATACCCCGCCACAACTCCTTTGCGCTGTGGGGCCTGTCCCCCAAACATATGAGTTTCAGAATGGCCTGCTGACGTTTACCCCGGGCTGTGCTGAAGTTGGTGGTGAAGGTGTGTGGCTGACCGGATGAGCTGGTGGAAGCAGTGGAGGAGGAAGCCGAGTAGGAGGAGGAGGCTACAGGAGGCAGAGAATGATGCCCTGCGATCCTAGGGGGCGGAAGGACGTGCGCCAAGGAACTGTCCGCCGGGGGCCCAGCCGCCACTACATTCATCCAGTGTGCAGTTAGTGAGATATAGCGTCCCTGGCCGTGCTTACTGGCCCACGTATCTGTGGTTAGGTGGACCTTGCCACAAATGGCGTTGCGCAGTGCACACTTGATTTTATCGGACACTTGCATGTGCAGGGAAGGCACGGCTGTCTTGGAGAAGTAGTGGCGGCTGGGAACCACATACTGCGGGACAGCCATGGCCATCAGCTGTTTGAAGCTGTCTGTGTCCACCAGCCGGAATGACAGCATTTCAAAGGCCAGCAGTTTAGAAATGCTGGCGTTCAGGCCAAGGGCTCGAGGGTGACTCGGGGGGAATTTGCGCTTCCTCTCTAAGGTTTGAGATATTGAGAGCTGAACGCTGCTGTGTGATATAGTGGAGACGCTAGTTGACGGTGGCGGTGGTGGTGGTGTCGGTGGCACATCCTCTGTTTGCTGCTCGGCAGGTGGCAACATTCCTCTCGAGGCGGAAGCCGAGGCAGCAGCGGTAGAGGGAGCAGGGGGAGCCTCAGCGAGTGCCTGGTTTTTAAGGTGTGTACCCCACTGCAGTTCATGCTTTGCATGTAGATGCCTGGTCATGCAGGTTGTGCTGAGGTTCAGAACGTTAATGCCTCGCCTCAGGCTCTGATGGCAGAGCGTGCAAGTCACTCGGGTCTTGTCGGTAGGACATTGTTTAAAGAAGTGCCATGCCAGGGAACTCTTTGAAGCTGCCTTTGTGGGGCTGGGTCCCTGTTGGCGATGTCCAGTAGCAGGCGAACTCTGGGGGCGGCGGCTCGTCTGCTTTGGCCCCCTGCTCCCTCTTTGGCTTCGCTGTTGTCTCGGTCTCACCACTACCTCTTCCTCTGAACTGTGAAAGTCATCGCCACGACCTTCAGTCCATGTGGGGTCTAAGACCTCATCGTCCTCTGCATCGTCTTCCACCCAGTCTCCCTCCCTGACCTCCTCCTGTTCAGTCTGCACACTGCAAAAAGACGCGGCAGTGGGCACCTGTGTTTCGTCATCATCAGAGAGTCGGTGACTCTGCTGTGGTGGTATTCCCATGTCCTCTTCATCTGGAGACATAAGTGGTTGTGCGTCAGTGCATGGTATGTCTTCCTCCACTGGGGAAGGGCTAGGTGGACGCCCCTGGGAAACCCTGGAAGCAGAGTCTTCAAACAGAAGAAGAGACTGCTGCATAACTTGTGGCTCAGACCGTTTCCCTGATATGCTTGGGGGTGATGTGACAGACTGATGGGCTTGGTTTTCAGGTGCCACCTGTGCGCTTTCCGCAGAAGACTGGGTGGAAGACCATGTGGTGAACGTGCTGGAAGCACTGTCGGCCACCCAATCGATTAATGCCTGTACCTGCTCAGGCCTTACAATCCTAAGAGCGGCATTGGGCCCCACGAGATATTGCGGTACATTCTGCCGGCTAGTTGAGGGAGTTCGTTCCCTACTGTGTGCGCCTGGGGCCGAACGGCCACGTCCTCTACCAGCAACAGAGGCTCCACGGACACCACCACGACCGCGTCCTCGTCCCTTAATAGTATTTTTCTTCATTGTTGCGATTCAACTCGCACCACAATGAAATATATTATTTTTTATAAGCAAAATCCCCTCACTGGAATACTTTCAGTCTTTTGACTGTATGGATTACAGATGGAATGACTGTTATATGTGAGTACCGCTTTCTTTGACAGATTCTAGTATGGGTACATATATGTTTTCCCAACCCCAGCACATTAGTTTGCTAATTCCAGATGTATGAAACGCAGGCCTAACTGTATCTAGTATATTGAACGCCAGATAAACTAACTTGGCCTTTTTTAAATAAAAAAAAAAATTCCCTCACTGGAATACTTTCAGTCTTTTGACTGTATGGATTACAGATGGAATGACTGTTATATGTGAGTACCGCTTTCTTTGACAGATTCTAGTATGGGTACATATATGTTTTCCCAACCCCAGCACATTAGTTTGCTAATTCCAGATGTATGAAACGCAGGCCTAACTGTATCTAGTATATTGAACGCCAGATAAACTAACTTGGCCTTTTTTAAATAAAAAAAATTCCCTCACTGGAATACTTTCAGTCTTTTGACTGTATGGATTACAGATGGAATGACTGTTATATGTGAGTACCGCTTTCTTTGACAGATTCTAGTATGGGTACATATATGTTTTCCCAACCCCAGCACATTAGTTTGCTAATTCCAGATGTATGAAACGCAGGCCTAACTGTATCTAGTATATTGAACGCCAGATAAACTAACTTGGCCTTTTTTAAATAAAAAAAATTCCCTCACTGGAATACTTTCAGTCTTTTGACTGTATGGATTACAGATGGAATGACTGTTATATGTGAGTACCGCTTTCTTTGACAGATTCTAGTATGGGTACATATATGTTTTCCCAACCCCAGCACATTAGTTTGCTAATTCCAGATGTATGAAACGCAGGCCTAACTGTATCTAGTATATTGAACGCCAGATAAACTAACTTGGCCTTTTTTAAATAAAAAAAATTCCCTCACTGGAATACTTTCAGTCTTTTGACTGTATGGATTACAGATGGAATGACTGTTATATGTGAGTACCGCTTTCTTTGACAGATTCTAGTATGGGTACATATATGTTTTCCCAACCCCAGCACATTAGTTTGCTAATTCCAGATGTATGAAACGCAGGCCTAACTGTATCTAGTATATTGAACGCCAGATAAACTAACTTGGCCTTTTTTAAATAAAAAAAATTCCCTCACTGGAATACTTTCAGTCTTTTGACTGTATGGATTACAGATGGAATGACTGTTATATGTGAGTACCGCTTTCTTTGACAGATTCTAGTATGGGTACATATATGTTTTCCCAACCCCAGCACATTAGTTTGCTAATTCCAGATGTATGAAACGCAGGCCTAACTGTATCTAGTATATTGAACGCCAGATAAACTAACTTGGCCTTTTTTAAATAAAAAAAAAATTCCCTCACTGGAATACTTTATGGCTTTTCACTGTATGGATTACAGGTGGACTGGTATTAGTAGGGGTGACACAAGCACACCCAAGTCCCTGATGTAGGATTTCTATGGCACAGACCACTATTACAAGTGATTAATGGACGTTGGGAGAGATTGTGCTGCAGCACTAGTCCCAAGATGGCCGCCGCCTATCAGCCCAGTAACATGTGCCACAAAATGGTCTGCACAACCTTTAAAAAAAATAGCCTTGGACTGTGCTGCTAAATCGCTATTGGTCTGAATCCCAGGTGTAGATGTCTGACTTGTTTGGAGCTTTGGAATGCACACTGTGGCAGCTTCTGCTGCAGCACTACAAGTCGCAAAATGGCGGCCGGCGGTCAGCCCAGGTACATGTGGATGGAAAAATCACTCTGGCCACTCTAAAAATAGCCAATCCCTATCAAAAAAGCAGCTCAGCTGCAGTTGTTCAGATGAATCACAGGTGGAGGAGAGAAATTTGCTTCCAGTTATTCAATTATCCCTGCCTATTCTCGCCCTAGCATCAGCTGCGTCTATCCCTGTTCTATTCACATCGGGAGTGAGCACGTCCCGACGTGCGCACAAGCTTATAAAGAGGCTGAGTCACATGCTGCACTTGGCCAATCACAGCCTTGCCAATAGTAGGCATGGCTGCGATGGCATCTTAGGGCAAGTAGTATGATGCATGTTGATTGGCTGCTTTGCAGCCTTTCAAAATGCGCCAAAATACATGCCGAACGACGAACCCGAACCCGAACTTTTACGAAAAAGTTCGGGTTCGGGTCCGTGTCACGAACACCCCAAAATTCGGTACGGACCCGAACTATGCTCGAACTGTTCGCTCAACACTAGTTCTGACGCATTTGGCTGAATATGAGCAGATAATATTGCCCGAAACACTTCAGAATTCATCCTGCTGCTTTTGTCAGCAGTCACATCATCAATAAATACAAGAGAACCGGTTCCATTGGCAGCCATACATGCCCACGCCATGACATTACCACCACCATGCTTCACTGATGAGGTGGTATGCTTAGGATCATGAGCAGTTCCTTTCCTTCTCCATACTCTTCCCTTCCCATCACTCTGGTACTAGTTGATCTTGGTCTCATCTGTCCTTAGGATGTTGTTCCAGAACTGTGAAGACTTTTTTAGATGTCGTTTGGCAAACTCTAATCTGGCCTTCCTGTTTTTGAGGCTCACCAATAGTTTACATCTTGTGGTGAACCCTCTGTATTCACTCTGGTGAAGTCTTCTCTTGATTGTTGACTCACACACATACACCTACCTCCTGGAGAATGTTCTTGATCTGGCCAACTGTTGTGAAGGGTGTTTTCTTCACCAGGGAAAGAATTCTTCGGTCATCCACCACAGTTGTTTTCCGTGGTCTTCCGGGTCTTTTGGTGTTCCTGAGCTCATCGGTGCGTTCCTTCTTTTTAAGAATGTTCCAAACAGTTGTTTTGGCCATGCCTATTGTTTTTGCTATCTCTCTGATGGGTTTTGTTTTGTTTTTTCAGCCTAATGATGGCTTTCTTCACTGAACGTGACAGCTCTTTGGATCTTATCTTGAAAGTTGACAGCAACAGCTTCCAAATGCAAATAGTCCACTTGAAATGAACTCTGGACCTTTTATTTGCTCATTGTAATTGGGATATTGAGGGAATAACACACACCTGGCCATGGAACAGCTGAGAAGTCAATTGTTCCATTACTTTTGGTCCCTTAACAAGTGGGAGGCACATATGCAAACTGTTGTAATTCCTACACCGTTCACCTGATATGGGTGTAAATACCCTCAAATTAAAGCTGACAGTCTGCAGTTAAAGCACATCTTGTTCGTTTCATTTCAAATCCATTGTTGTGGTGTATAGAGCCAAAAATGTTAGAATTGTGTCGATGTCCCAATATTTATGGACTTGACCGTGCATATCCATCTTTAGTTTTGCATAGTATTTAATTTTTGACAGATTCAACCATGGGTAAATAAGTACACCGTGTACCATGGATATACCATTAAATATTTATGTTTAATGTAACATTTTAGTCCTTACAGAAAGGATATTTTTGGCCCTTGAGTGACGTATATGTCTCACCACTCTAGGATGTGGTGGACATAGATGTAACAGGAATGTCTTTCACTGTTCACAATATCAAACTTACCAGTTACAAGTTTCTTACCAAAGGTAACAGATGCATATTGGGCAACTGGTGTATAATTGCAATCTTTCAATGAATACTCAGTCTTATAGGTAATAGGTGTATCAGTAGAATTGTTTAATAGATGACCGCATACTCCTTTCCTTGGCTTGCGGTGCAAACAACTTCTCTGGGTGTCAACACTTTGGTTGGAGTCTCCTCAAGGTGATAGCGGTAAACCTGGCTAAGCTGCAACTGGCACAACAATATCTTATTCACTTAGAATGGTCTCCTACAATGTAGATGTTCTCACACCGACACTCCCAGGTTGTCTTATCTCCATCCTCTCAACAACCATTTACACGTTATACTGCCTTATCCCTCAGCATGTTCTTTCTCAGGATAACAATATTGTTCATAATTTCTCAAACAGATGGCACACTGGTGTTTGTCAAAGGCCTGTTTGGTACCATTACCCAAACAAAAACTGTTATCTGGATAAAGGTTTTTGGTGAATATCTTATACATCTATGTTCCTGTCTCAACTCCTCTGTGGTGCCCACCTGTGTCTCTGTCCCATCTAGACCCTTTGGTAGTAATGGCCAATACCACTCACCACTATGACAAGCTAGCTAGACACAGGAATCTTTCAGCTCCCACCAGTTGTGTGGCTCTCCAACATGCAACGTATCTGCAAAGGTTCTGCTTGCACTACTATTTGTTCCCACTGGGAATGCTCTAGCTGAATTGGGGATACTGCTGGTGTTGACCATCCCCCCCCCCCCCCACTGCTCCCTCAACTATCTCTTTGCTGCTTTACCTGGTGGTTAATAGTGTTGATCACGAATATTCGAAATTCGAATTTTTATCGCGAATATTGGTACTTCGAAAATTTGCGAATATTTTGAATATAGTGATATATATTTGGAATTTCGAATACTCATTTTTTTTTTTTTTTTTTATATTCGATTTTTTTTTTTTTTTATCCGTACACATGATCCCTCCCTGCTTCTAGCTTGTGGGCCAATAAGAAGGCTGCAATATACTTGACTTTAGGAGTAGTGTTGTTTGCGAATTTTGCTCTATATTCTTTTCTTTTAGAATATTCGCTATATTGCTATATATTCTTGTTTTAGCAATATTGCGAATATTCGAAAAAAAACGAATATAGAGCAATTTAGCTAATATAGTGCTATAATTCAGATGAGAAAAAAATTACAACTATTAGACAAAGAAGATTATAGCACTATATTAGCTAAATTGCTCTATATTCGTTTTTTTCGAATATTCGCTATATTGCTATATATTCTTGTTTTAGAATATTACGAATATTCGAAAGAACAAAGTTATAGCAATATAGCGAATATTCAAAAAAACGAATATAGAGCAATTTAGCTAATATAGTGCTATATTCTTCTTTGTCTAATAGTTGTAATTTTTTTCTCATCTGAAGTTCAGATTGGAAAAAAAATTACAACATCTGAACTTCAGATGAGAAAAAAATTACAACTATTAGACAAAGAAGAATATAGCACTATATTAGCTAAATTGCTCTATATTCGTTTTTTTGAATATTCGCTATATTGCTATATATTCTTGTTTTAGAATATTACGAATATTCAAAAAAACGAAGTTATAGCACTATAGCGAATATTCGAAAAAAAAAACAAATATAGAGCAATTTAGCTAATATAGTGCTATAATATTCTTTGTCTAAAAGTTGAAAAATTCGCAATGAAAATTCGAAAATTCGAAAATTTGAATACGAAAATTCGCATATTACACGATCATTACCTTGCCGATTTTTGGAGCAAAAAAATCGTAGAATATAACGAATATTCGAATTTACGAATATTCCACGGATATTCTACGAAATATTCGCGAAATATCGCGAATTCGAATATGACCCCTGCCGCTCATCACTAGTGGTTAACCCATTTACTGCTGCAAACATTTTATATTAAATAATGCTTTACATTTTACTCATGGTGTTTTCTAAAGTAACCAGCTCATCAGTAACCAGTGTGGACCATATGTAAGACCCCTAGGACACCATATTTGATGCTTCTCTTGTGTCAGAATGCTGTCACAGGCTACCTGTGATGACAAATTTATTTCCACCATAGCATGCAGCTTAAAGGCACTTTACATGGCATAATAAATATGGGATATCATACTGTATATGAGTGTAAGTTACATGGAAATATAATTCCATGCATAAACTTAACATAATTAATGCTGGCATATCAGCAACAGTCACATATTACCGTAGCAGGTCTGTGCCCATATTGCAGCCCCCAGAAAGCATGAATGGGTCTGCAATCCATATATATGGTACAGTGTGGAACAGAGGCATGGATTAGAAGCGCTACAGAATGCTTTTTTCAGACGGAGGGCACACAGTCGGCGCCCATGCATTGCGGACCCCAATTTGGGGTCTGCCGCATGGGCAGGGCCGGCACACGGTCATGTGCATGAGGCCTAATAAGAACAATTTCAGAACTTCACATTTTATTAACCAAAACAATAACAATAGCAAAGTGCTTATAAGAGATATAGAGATAATGATAGATATAGAAATAATTTCTTGAGTGAACAACCACTTTATTCTAACAAATACTATTTGTTATTGCAGTACTTTTTGTGTTAGTATGACATGATAGAAGACTTAGATGAATACTAGATAAGAGCAAATTTCATGTTATGAAATTCATTAATGTTTTGTTTGGTGGTAAAAGCAGAATTGCGTTATGGATTCCATTACCACGGACCATAATGCAATTCTATGATGAAATGATTAACGGAATGCCTCTAAACTCCCCTGCATAACGGAAACGGGACGGATCCGTTTTGCAGTCCATAGACTTCTAAAGGCATTCCTTTATGCATTCCATCATAGAATTGCGTTATGGTCCGTGGTAACAGAATCCATAACGCAATTCTGCTTTTACCACCAAACGAAGCGTAAACGAATTTCAAAATATTAAATTCTCTCATCTCTAATGAATACATTAAATCTTCTGCTTGTTACCAAATCCTATTATGCAAGAAAATATAAAAAAAATATGTATTCAAACCTTCATATGAGATCCCTGGGGTAACAGAAGCATTAATGTTTGAGGAAGCTTGTAACTCTTTAGACTATGGAAACAATCTCATAAGACTATACCATCCATCACAACCCATTTCTATCTGGTGACAGATTGCTCTCAGCAAAGGGGCTTCTCCTGTTGATTAAACATTTGATGTGCATGTTCCAGCAACTCATAATTGTGCTTAACAAAATGGCGCTATTTATTTTAATAAGCTATAAAATTAATACTAGTAGTGTGTCATTAGTAGTGTTTTTATTGGATCTCATAGTTACTGCATGTTAGAACTTTAGTGGCATGTTTAATTTTTATATGATTTTCTGTGAAAAACATTGATGAACATTGATCTAAATCTAACTCCCAGAACTACAATGAAAAACAAAATGAAGGGATGGTGGTGCTTTCTGAAGTGCTTCAATTCCTTTATTTTCTTATCCAGTCACAACAGGACATTCATTTTTGTCACTTTGCTTGGTAGTACAGCTCAGCCTCATTCACTCAAAGGTGTATTCCGGATTCATAAGATTGATGACCTACCCTAGGAAAGGTCATCAATTTCAGATAGGTGGAAGCCGAACTCTTGGCACCACTGCAGATCAGCTATTTAAAAGGGCTTAAGCGCTAGTGCAAGAGCTGCTTTCTCATCAATATCTACCTACATGCTGTCTACATTGTAGATGTGGGGCATGAATGGGATAAACAGCTGTAATTACACTGTAGCACCACTACAATGTAGATGGTGTATAGGTAAATATTAAAGAAGATGGAAGCACTTGGACTAGCACCACAACCCCTTCAAACATCTCATCTGCTTGGGTGCCGAAAATCGGACCTTTCTGCAATTGATGACTTATGCAGAGGATAGGTCATCAATTTCATGAAACCGTAAAGTCCTTTAAAAAGAAAATCTGTAGTTTTCAGCAGTGTTGCTTTCTATTTGAAATGGTTATTTTGTCCTATTGTGCGGTTGTAGGAGGATCCAACTCTTAATAAATTGGTTGCATCTTCTGCTGTCTGTGCATCAGAAACTGAAATCTACTCCAGCCAGGAGATGGAGTATATTTCTGATGAATGTGTGTCACTTTTCTGGCACACATGTTGTTAAATGAGTCAGCCCATGGAGCTTTCACCCATGTCCCACCTAATCCTGGCCATACCCCACAGATTTTTTGGAAAAGCGGTGATGCTGTCAGAAAAAGTTAAAACGTCACAAACACATCTTTGCCACTCCTTAAAACTGGCTTAGGCCTCTTGCACACATATGTATTTTCATTCCGTTTCTGCTCCGTTTTTTTTTTAGGACCATATACGGAACCATTCATTTGAATGGTACTCCGTGTGCATTCTGTTTCCGTATTTCCGTTCCGCAAAAAAATAGAACATGTCTTATTATTGTCTGCATTACCAACAAGGATAGTACTGTTCTATTAGGGGCAAGCTGTTCCATTCCGCAAAATACGGAATGCACACGGATGTCATCCGTATTTTTTGTGGATCTGTTTTTTTGCGGACCGCAAAATACATAGGGTCGTGTGCAAGAGGCCTTAGGGAGAGATAATATCTGCATTGGAGGCTCCGTTTTAGGATTTTATTGCAGGATCCATTAAGAAAACTGGCCAAAAAATTCCTGCATGTAGGACTTTTTGTCCAGTAAAAAAACTGACTATAATTGTAGTCTATTGAGTATGTTCAGCTCTGTTCACGTCAGTTATGCGCCCGACAGAACAATGTAGAAAAATAGCAGTGGCGTGAACCTGGCCTTAGAGCTTTCCGTGCTGGTCTTGACATCCCCTCTCTGCCAGATGATGTGCCTAATTCATGATGAAGCACATGCCTCGTCATACATTAGGCACATCCTCATGCAGTCTGTGCACCAAACAGAAATCTACGGCAGCCATACATTTCTGGCTTCATCTGTGGCAGAAAACTGGCATAAATGAAGATGAATTTGTCGGGATGGCTGACCACGCCCCTTCTTGCCCTTGCCTTACCCCCTTTAGGGAAAGTGACATAAAATTCAAAAGATTTTTTGTTAATTTAAGTTTACATTTTAGTTTAAAAAAAGTCTACCTAAAAAATATCTATTCATTTTTTTTGGACATATGGGGCTTTCAACTTTTCCCAATATGCAGTGGATATGATTTTATTTGGTCATATGTATTGATAAATGGAAAACAACAGGAAAAAACACCTGTTAGTAATATCTTTTTCTAAAGCAGTTGTCTCAATATATATTTACTCCAAAAATATAGCTCTACATGAACACAGCCTACATTTTAGATTCTTGCTAGTGTTTTCTCTTCAGGAGTTTCGCAGACAAGTAAGTTCCATTTTCCTGTGTTGTTGATACAGCACAGGGTCGGTCTTTCTTGACATCCTGAATCAGTTGATGATATTGTGCAGAAGAGCAGGTGGTGCCATCAAACAGAGCATACAAAACAGTCTATTAATTTAACCCCTTCAAGACCAAGCTCGTTTTCACCATAAGGACAAAGCCACATTTTGCAAATCTGACTTGTTTCACTTTATGTGGTAATAACTCTGGAACACGTTTACTTATATAAGCGATTCTGAGAATGTTTTCGCGTGACATATTGTATTTCATGTCAGTGGTAAATTTGAGTCAATATGTTTCACATTTATTTAATTTGAATGTCTCTGCTTTTAAAGCAGATTGTGATACCTCATAAAATAGTTGTCACTGTACATTTCCCAGATGTTTACTTCATGTTGGCGTCATTTTGTAAACATCATTTTATTTCTTTGGGACTTTTTTTTACAACCACTTCAGTTACATTGTGGTGGCTTACACAGTGACTTGGAAAACTATTCAAACCCCTTTGTATTTTTGTGCCTCACAACCTGGAATTAACATGGATTGTTTGAGGATTTGCATCATTTAATTTACAGAACATGCCCACAACTTTGAAGATGTTTTGTTAGTTTTATTTATCGTGAAGCAAACAACAAATAGGACAAAAAAACTGAAAAAGTCAATGTGCAGAACTATTCACCCCCCTAAAGTCAATACTTTGTAGAGCCACCTTTAGCGGCAATCACAGCTCCAAATCGCTTTGGATAAGTCTCTATGAGCTTGCCACATCTTACCACTGGGATTTATGCTCATTCCTCTTTGCAAAACTGCTCTAGCTCCTTCAAGTTGGATAATTTGAGCATGTTATGTATAGCAATCTTTAAGTCTGACCACAGATTTTCTATTGGAATGAGATCTGGGCTTTGACTAGGCCATTCCAACACATTTACATGTTTCCACTTAAACCACTACAGTGTTGCTTTAGCAGTGTTTTTGGGGTCATTGTCCTGCTGGAAGGTGAACCTCCGCCCTAGCCTTAAATGACGCACAGTGGTACAGGTTTTGCTCAAGAACATCCCTGTATTTAGCACCTTCCATCTTTCCCTCAACTCTTACCAGTTTCCCAGTCCCAGCTGCTGAAAAACATCCTCACAGCATGATGCTGCCATCACCATGTTTCACTGTGGGGATGGGGTTCTTTGGGTGATGTGATGTGCTGGGTTTGCACTAGACATAGCGTTTTAATTGATGGCCAAAAAGTTCAATTTTAGTCTCATCAGACCAGAGCACCTTTCTCCATACATTTTGGGAGTCTTCCACATACCTTTTTAACAAACTCACAATGTGCCTTTCTGTTTTTGCTGAAAGTAATGGCTTTCTACTGGCCACTCTGCCATAAAGCCCAACTCTAAGGAGCGTACATTACGTAGCATCAGTATTAGGCAACGGGTAGATATTTTGCACTAATCAAATAAGTAGTGGAGCCAAATTTATCATAACAAATGCATTCTGTTAGCTGTTGCATTTCATAGTGTCAGTATTTGGCAACAGTTAAATATTTCACCCTATTCAACCATGCAATGGAGCAAAATTTATCAGAGCAAATACATTCTGTTAGCTGTTGCATGACATAGCGTCAGTACAAGGCTGCGTCTACACGACGACAATAAGTCGCGCGACAGATAGGGCACAACTACACTGCAACATTTGTAGCGCAACATTTTGTTGCACTAATGTCGCGCAACAATTTTTATAATGGCAGTCTATGGTGTCACACTGCAACATGCAACATGCTGCGACTGCGACGCAACAGTTGCAGAAAATCCATTTGAGATGGATTTTTCTGCGACTTTTGCATCGCAGTCGCAGCATGTTGCATAGTGCAGTGCGACACCATAGACTGCCATTATAAAAATTGTTGCACGACATTAGTGCAACAAAATGTTGCGCTACAAATGTTGCAGTGTAGTTGTGCCCTATCTGTCGCGCGACTTATTGTCCCGCGACAAATGTCGTTGTGTAGACGTAGCCTAAGGCTACATGCACACAACCATTCTGTGTTTTGTTGTCCGCAAATTGCCGATCCGCAAAACACAGATGGCGTCCATGTGCATTCCGCAATTTGTGGAACGGCACGGACAGCCATTAATATAACTGCCTATTCTTTTCCGTAAAACGGAAAAGAATAGGACAGGTTATATTTTGTTTGCGGACCACAGAACGAAGAAACGGATGCGGACAGTAGACGGAGTGCTGTCTGCATCTTTTGCGGCCCCATTGAAGTGAATGGGTCCACATCCAAGCCGCAAAACTGCGGCTTGGATGTGGATCAAAACAACGGTCGTGTGCATGTAGCCTTACAGAGCTATTATTGCTGAACAGCACTTGTCCTTCAAACATGTTGGAGGTGGACCGCCTTGGGTCATTGTAGGTAATGTGTTCTTTTAGCAAAAAAATTTGTAATTTTTTATGGTTGGAGCTACGACGGTATTACCAGACAAATCGCTCTACCAACTGGACCCATATTCTTCATTGCTAGTTAACACATTCTGTGAAAATGTATCAGCAGCAACAAATTTTAAACAAATTCTACGTCACTGTGGATCCCTCCATAATGTCCGGGATCCCTCCAGACTATGGACCTAATGGTATTTTGCTTTCAAAGTGTACCAGGGTTAAAACCAGATGGGCTGAACATGATGGATGGATCAAACATGGCTGCTGGATTATTTTCATAATGGACAGGAGCCTGAAAACTAGCTGCCATATAATATGGCGACCAAACAGGGGCTGTTGCTGGCCTAAAGTAATGGCATCTGAAGAATTAAAATTTTGCAACAGTCATGACCACTGGTTGCGGACATTAATGCCAGGTGTCTGCTCTTTAAAACAGCAGACATCCGGTAGCCATGGTGCCCGCTGCACGTACCAGCGGGTGCCATTTTTAAATAACCTGCCGCTGATATAAATATTCTGTCTGTGGTCGGGAAAGGGTTAACTCTTTAAAACAGCAGACATCCGGCAGCCATGGTGCCCGATGCACGTACCAGTGGGTGCCATTTTTAAATACCCTGCCGCTGATATAAATATACTGTCTGTGGTCAGGAAAGGGTTAACTTCCAAGCCTTCACACTGAGAGGCCTTGGTATACCTGATTTATAGTGACAAATTAGTTAAAGACAAATCAAATTCCTTGTCGAAGTTCGGTTAATCGGCTGAATTTTATTTTTCTAAACTTCGCTCATCTCTAATGGATAGGCCATTAATAATTACATACCAGAAAACTCCAGCTCTTTTTTAAACCTGTACATTGGTCTTCCTTTTCCGAGCACATAGATAAAAAAAAAAAAAAATGCACGTTTTTCAGAAAAGCAAGAAGGAAAGCCACAGTTCTTAAAAACTAACAGGTGATAAAAACTGACAGGCTCATAGATCAAGCATATCATAATGGAGCAGTGACCGCTTTGCATAATACAGCCATACATCTTGTGCTAGCATAGTCAAAATTAGAACAGCTCAAAATTAGACAACTTTCCTGAATGCAATAATGATGCTTATACAAACAGAAATCAGAATGCTAGTAATAACATCACTTATATTTCATATTTGTAAGAAAGTAGGAGGATTATTGTATCCATCTAAAATATGATGCTCTTGAGAAGACGGGCTTTAATCTGTTTTAAAAGGGAACCTGTCACCATGAAAATGCCGGGTAAACTGCTAGCCGCATGTTATAGGGCAGGGTGAGCTGATTGATATATAGTTTTATGTATTTCATTAATTGTCAATCACTAATAGTACAGCAAGCACCTGAGGAGCCAGTACAAAGGATGGTAGAGGTAGTTGCCCTTATGAGATGTTGTATCCTGGTGTACTCCATTAGACCGTTGCTCCCTGGGAATGTGTGCAGTAGAAATGCAGTTCGAAGCATGAAGTCAGCTCTTTTTGCTAAGTGCAAAATAAAGCGGATGGTACATCCAATACCAGCAGATTCAAAGTGCAGTGACTGGCAGCAGTTTAGAGGCAGGTTTGATGGCTACAAATTTGCACTTGTTGGTATCGGTGTCCACTTTTTATTGAACACGCCATGTAAACATTCACAGTGCAGGTGGAAAAAGTATGTGAACCCCTAGACTAATGACATCTCCAAGAGCTAATTGGAGTGAGCCAACTGGAGTCCAATCAATGAGATGAGATTGGAGGTGTTGGTTACAGCTGCCCTGCCCTATAAAAAACACACACCAGTTCTGGGTTTGCTTTTCACAAGAAGCATTGTCTGATGTGAATAATGCCTCGCACAAAAGAGCTCTCAGAAGACCTACAATTAAGAATTGTTGACTTGCATAAAGCTGGAAAGGGTTATAAAAGTATCTCCATAAGCCTTGCTGTTCATCCGTGATGGACATTTGGACACTGCGCTGGGACAGGGAAGTAGATGTTGTTGCTGATGGTTCATGCAAAGGTCCAGGTGCAGGGCGAGAGGCATCTGGGCCTGCGTCTTGGACAGGGGATTGGACAGCACGTAACACAGGGGAAGAGGAGGCAGTGGTGTGACCCGCAGACCCAGATTGTGGACCCAGGCGTTCGGCCCACTTATTAGGGTGCATGGATGCCATGTGGTGGATCATGCTGGTGATGGTGAGGTTGCTAGTGTTCACGCCCCGGCTCATTTTGGTACGGCACAGGTTGCAAACTACCACTCTTTTGTCGTCTGCACTTTCCTCAAAAAAGTACCATACTGCGGAACACCTACCCCTTGGCAAGGTAGATTTACGCATGGGGGTGCTTGGTGTAACGGTTGCGTGCCTGTTTTGTGTGTGCCGACTTCACCCTTTTGCAACCCCACTGCCTTTTCCAGCCTGTTGCGGTGCTGCGAATCTCTCCCCCTCTGTACTGCTGTCCTCGCTCTGCTTTTCACCTTCCCATGTTGGGTCAGTGACCTCATCGTCAACCACCTCCTCTTCCACTTCCTTACTCTGCTCGTCTTCCTGACTTGACCTAACCACAACCTCAGTAATTGACAACTGTGTCTCATCATCATCCACCTCGTGAACGAATGATTGCCGTTCACCACCGTCATCTTGGTTGGGAATCAGGGCACAATATCTCAGGTCCCTCTTCAAGCGTGCTGGGAGCGAGGGCCAAATGTAATAGTGGCACTGGAAAGAGATCCTCATAATATCCGAGTGTGGGATCACCCATTTGGCAAGCCTCTCCATGGTGGGAGGAAGGATGATCTGAGAGAGGATTTGTTTGACCAGACTCTTGGCTACAGAGACTGTACTTGGTGGAACAAAGGGTGGGGCTTAACCGACTGGAAGCATTATCTTCAGCAATCCAACCGACCAACTGTTCGCACTGGTCCGACTTGTACAGTGTTGTCGTGCACCGCCTAGCTAAGTTGGACATGAAGCTGGGTACTGTTTTCTTAATTTTTTTTGTGGTACACTGGCAGCAGGCACAGTTTCATTGTGCCCAGTGCCACGGCCTCTGTGTGAACCATCAGCATTATGCCCACTTCCCCATCCCTTAGTGCTTGCCTTCTTCATATTTATGGATTTGTTGCTGGTTGTGACGCTGTTTTTTTTACTTTCCACAAAAGACAGTTTTCAGATGCAGTACAGTATATGACACAGAACAGCACAGATTTTGGACACTATTTTAGCCACAGAATTTTGGAATCTGCAGTACAGACACTATTTTGTTGAAAGAAAAAGGAAAAAGTCTGGTACCGTGTTAGCCAATAGTTCAGAAGATTCTTTAATTCCATCTGTGTACGGTACATTATGGTATCCTCCATTTGGTTGAAAGAAAAGGGGAAAAGTCTGGTACCGTGTTTGCCAATAGATCTATTGGCTGGACACTATTTTATATTTATAACTATATTATTCCCAATATATGGCCCTAACAACCACTGGCGGTGTTCAAATGCAGAGTACTGAGATTAAAGGATTAAACCACAGACAGTAAAAATGGGTTCAGAGTCTGGGAAATATAGATATTTTTTCACTTTTTCCCAAGATAAGGCCCTGAAAACGACAGACTGTGTTCAAATGCAGAGCACTGAGATTAACGGATTAAACCGTAGACAGCAAAAATGTTGTCAGATTCTGGGAAATATGTATATATATATTTTTTTTTCATTTTTTCCCAATATATGGCCCTGAAAATCACAGACGGTGTTAAAATGCAGAGCACTGAGATTTACGGATTAAACCGCAGACAGCAGAAATGTGGTCAGATTCTGGGAAATATATGTAAATTAAAAAAATAAATAAAAAAAGTGCAACTTTGCACTTTAAAATTGCTACCAACACACACAATAGTCCTTAAAAGGACTTTTGGGTCTTTGACACATCTTTAAAATGAGTAATTTGCGATCAAATTCTCCCTACCTGTCCCTTCCTAACAGCAGCTCTTCCTGACTCGCAATGAGCCGAATCCGCGTGATCGGGTGCTATATATCACCCGATGACGTGTTTCGGCCAGCCAATCACTGTGTCATTACAGTGATGAAAATACTTACATGCACGTTTATTGGCTGCTTAGCAGGCTCCAAACGTGCAGGGAGGAGACTCGAGCATGGTGCTTGAGCACATGTGGTACTCGGCCGAGTACCGCCATTTGCCGAGCATAGCGATGCTAGAGCCGAACAGGTATTTGGCCGAGCATGCTCGCTCGTCACTAGATGTCGGGCCTAGATATAGGGAAAAAATTTAAAATACAGAAAACTATTTTTCTCCCATAATCTGTCCACATTTTTTCTGTCAACAGTGTAATCCGTGAATTGTGTGATCTGTGCTTTAATACATTGTGTGGTTGTCAGGCCTAGATATAGGGGAAAAAAATTAAATACAGAAAACTATTTTTTGCAGCACTTGCACTTCATATGCAATTGAATATACAGGAAAGAATGTTTCCTAACAATTTTTCATGTAAAATTTATTTTTTGGGGGGTTTTGGGCATATTTTTGTCAGTCTGTAAAAGTGGCGTACAACTCGGACAACATGGTTCCCAGCAGCGACCTTGGAGTCCAAGATCATCGTCCCCATGCTGTACACGATCCATTTCGGTGGTGTTTCTGTCACTTTCTGACCTTTTCCAATGGACCAGGCACCCTCCCCTCTTCAGAGCAGGGGGTGCCTGGTTGTCTCCCATTGACTTCCATTATACTCGGGTGCTTGGCCGAGCACACGAATATAGCAATGTGTTTGGGCCAAACACCCGAACACCCGAATTCTTTGGTGCTCGATCATCACTAGTGATCTCATCAAATTGCCTCAAAAGTCTGTATGCGTCGCGCATGAGCAGCCACTGGCGTGGTGAAAAGAAACCAAGCTCCCCAGAAACTGTCTTGCTGCATAGTTCGTACAGGTAGTCGTTAACAGCATGTTGCCGCTGGAGCAGCCTAGCAAGCATATACAAGGTGAAGTACCAGCATGTCTGGCAGTCACAAATCAGTTGTCTGACGGGCAGATGGTGTCGCCGCTGAACGTCAGTAAGGCAAGCCATGGACGTGTAAGATCTTCTAAAATGACGAGAGATTTTCCTGGTCTGCCGCAAGATGTCCTGGACCCCGGGGTATTTGGCAATGAATCGCTGCACGACTAAGTTCAGGACGTGTGCCATGCAAGGCACCTGTGTAATTTTGCCCTGTTTCAGTGCGCTCAGCAGATTGGCACCGTTATCGCACACCAATTTACCCACTGTCAAATTGAGCGGGGTTAGCCACCGATTGGCCTGTGACCGCAGAGCTGAAAGCAGTGCAGGACCGGTCTGGCTTTTGGCTTCCAGGAACAACAGCCGCAGCACAGCATGGCCACATCTCACCTGGCACGTCAAATAGGTTCTGGGGAGCTTGGGGGTGCAGCAGATGAGGCGGTAGCAGTGGAAAAGATGGAGTCAGCCGAGGAGGAGACGGAGGATGGAGTAGGAGGAGAAGAAGAAGAGGCAGGCCTGCACATAATCCGTGGCAGTAACACCAAATCCACACTGGTGCCACGGGTTACATGCTTGACGGCCGTCAGAAGGTTGTGCCAGAGATATATTCAATTGGCGCTGAATGATGCAATATAGCTCTTGGATGTCCTTCTGGGAATAATATTTCAATTCAAACCTGCGGTTTGCTGCGTTTCCGGGTCATTCGGGTCTCCGGTGACCCGATAATCCGGAATGGGATGGTGATGGGTAGTGTGATAATACACCACAAATCACCATCCTTAGATGGCGGGTGGGGGTTAACTTCCCCCAGCTCTGCTCTCCTCCTCCACACTGCTTCCGAGGAGAGAGGAGAGAGGAGCCCGTCCGTCCATCCATCACTGAGCCCAGCACCCCCACGTGAGCCACCAAAGTTTGCAGGGACAGGTTTAGGGAAAGGTTAGATTAGGCAGGGAGACTGAGGGATAGTTTTAGGGAAAAAAAAAGTTTTATTTTTGGGCTTCACCCTGATCGAATGTCTGGGGTCAACAGCACACGCAGCTGTGCGACCCTAGACCCCCCAGGGGTGCTGCAGTGTGCGTGCGCTGACTGTGGCCGGCACTTTTAGCGTCCGGCCACTGTTAGCGCATCGCCCACCCCACCACTGATCAGCTTCGGACCGCTGATCAGCGAGTTTGAATGTTTGTTTTTTTTGACATTTACATTTTTTATTATTTTATTTTATGTTTCTGTTTAGGGTGGGTTAGGGTAGTGAACGCGAACACCCGTCCCCCCACACACACGCACACTAAATACATTTTTACACACGCACACACACACTCCCCTATGGCTCGTGTGGCAGTGTGAACATTGAGGTGGTGTTTCCCCAGGTTCCAGTCCGGGACTTAGGGCATGCTCATGTCCAGGGATCCTATTTAATCCTGCTACTGGATCTTGGGTGTGTCTCACTCTGGAGAGTGTGCAGACAGAGGCCTGGTGAGGCTCTGTCAGTGTGGTCTCAGCTAGGCAAGGCAGAGGGGACACGAGGCTAGGCAATAGCCTGGACTTTGGGGGACTTGCACACAGAAGGCTGGAGTGGCTCTGTGTGGTCTGAGCCGGGAGGGCTGAGAGACCACTATCCCACAAGAGACACTGGTGTGGGAGCAGCCTGGAGGCTGCTGGAGGTTGGGCTGGGAAAGCCGCATCTCATCACGGGTGTGAACTGTGGTTACGCTTTAGGTGAGTCAGGAAAACCTATGTGTTTAGATAGGGCCCTGACGGGCAAGGTATTTTATTTTGGCTTTGTGTGTTTTTCTTTATGCCGTGTGCCACAATAAAGCACAGTTTGGCCCCTAAATACTGATGTCTGTGAAGAAGTGTGTGATTGCAACCCCTGGAAAAGAGCTAATCCCCCACACCCGCCAGACGCTTTCGGCTGAGGAGGCATACACCCTGCTTTCCTCCCATTCCGAGAGCCCCAGTGAGGACGAGGATGACCCCTACTCATACCTCATAATCTAGTGGATCAAGGGGACACCCATTCCAGGGACTGTGGCCGACCAGATAAATCCACCTAAGCCTGTGGCACTCGGCGATACTGCGCCTGCGCGGGATTTCGGAGGCCAAGAGATGAGGAAGCAAGGACGGTGCAGTGAATTAATTAAATAACGTAGTGGAGGGGGCGGCGCCGTAGGCCAAGAGAGGAGGAAGCAAGGATGGTGCAGTGAATAAATTAAATGACGTAGTGGAGGGGCCGGCGCCGTAGGCCAAGAGAGGAGCAAGCAAGGCCGGTGCAGTGAATAAATTAAATGACGTAGTGGAGTGGGCGGCGCCGTTCAGCAAGTATGTGGGAGTACATTTATTTCTGAGGAGGCGTGCTGGGCTTGGAAGAAAGGCGGGCTGGGCACTGCAGGGGGGCGTTACTGGGCACTAGAGCAGAGTAATAAAGCCCCTCTGGGCACCTTGAGACTTCTTTTGCATATCAAAAAAATCGCTTTTTCATCTGAATGAAAAGTTGAATAAAAGAAAGAGGACACAGGCTGGAATGAAGGTACTTTATTGCACATTGCTATGTTAACGGTTTTATATGGTCAAAATAGGTGACAGATTCCCTTTAAGCATTTAATCAAACGAGGTGGCGCGTTTCAGAAATTTTATTCCCTGTCACCTATGCAGAGCAGGGGTTTATTCACGTCTAAAATTGTATAATGTCAACCCAAGAATGTAACAGAAAAATTACAGAAATTAATTAACCTATCTACTTGGTAAAGCAGGGGTCTATGACAAAAAACAATTGTTTATTGTCACCCGAAAATGAAAAATAAAAAATTATTGAAATTTATTAAGCTGTCAACTAGGTAGAGGAGGGGTATATTACAACCAAAAATTGGTGAATTTGACCATAAAATGTAAGTAACAAATGGTATTTTTTTTTACCGGTCTAATAGGTATAGCAGTGGTACATCACACCAAAAAATTGCGGAATTTCACCAGAAAATGTAACTGCCAATTATTTATTTTTTTGTTAACCGGCCTACTAGGTATAGAAGTGGTACTATGCACCCAAAAATTTGTTAATTTCACCCGAAAATGTAACTGACAAATCTTTTTTTTTTAACCGGCCTACTAGGTATAGCAGTAGTACATCACACCCAAAACTTGGTGAATTTCACCATAAAATGTAACAGACAATTTTTTTTATTGTTTAACCTGTCTACTAGGTATAGCAGTGGTAATATACACCCAAAAATTGGTTAATTTCACCATAAAATGTAAATGACAAATAAGTGAAATGATATTAAATAAAACATGTACAAAAAAAAAATAATATATTGATTTGTGAGGTGGAGTTCCATATGGAGTAGGAGTTTGAGGAGGCGGTGGACATAGCGGAGTAGGTGGAAACGGCGGTGATAGCCAATTACATTTTTTAAAATTAATCCAAAATACAAACATGAGCAATTGCGCTGCAGTATAACAATGGCTGGTTAGTGCCGGTATACATGTCTATTCTGGACAAGGTACGGACAAGTCCTGAGGGATCCATGCCTGGTTCATTTTAATGAATGTGAGCTTGTCCACATTGGCTGTGGACAGGCGGCTGCACTTGTCTATGATGACGTGTGGTTGTAGAAAAAAATCAGAACGGCACTGCATAAAACAAGACAGACCCCTTCTTTTTGTCATCACCTCGTCACCGGAATACTTGGCAGGTACACTTGTGTAGTGAGCACTGCCGGCGGTGCTCTGTCCAACATGTAACCAGGCAGTTACTGCTTCAATAGTTTTGCACAGATAAGAGACAAAAGGACGACACTCACCGCTATGCGCTGAAACAATTAATTTTATTCCTGGTAGAGAGCAGACAACATACATGCGTGCTCCAGCTGAGTTAGGCGACGGCCGTTTTGCACCTCAGTGCTTCGTCTGGCCCATAATCCATAACGGGCCAGACGACGCACTGAGGTGCGAAACGGCCGTCGCCTAACTCAGCTGGAGTACGCATGTATGTTGTCCGCTCTCTAACAGGAATAAAAGAAATTGTTTCAGCGCATAGTGGTGAGTGCCATCCTTTCGTCTCTTATCTGTGCAACACGTTCAGATAATACACTGGCTGCAGGGCAGGCCAGCACCTCCAAGGCGTAAAGGGCAAGCTCAGGCTATGTGCCCAATTTGGAGACCATGAAGTTGAAGGGGGCAGACCCGTCATTCAGTACGTGTAGGCGTGTGCACACATACTGCTCCACCATGTTGGTGAAATGCTGCCTCCTGCTAAGACGTTCCATATCAGCTGGTGGTGCTGGTTGTTGTGACGTGCTGACAAAGCTTTTCCACATTTCGGCCATGCTAACCCTGCCTTCTGAGGTGCTACCGGTGCCCCAGCTGCGTTGGCGACCTCTTCCTCGTCCTCTGCCTTCGCCTTGTGCTTCCACTGTGCCCCTGCTGTCAGGTGTGAATGCCACAAGCAGCGCGTCTGCCAACGAAAAGCTGTCGTCTGTGGGAGGTGTATCGTCTGTGTCCTCTGTATCCCCCCATCCATGCACCAGTGATGGCCATGAGCTGGTCTGGGTGCCACCCTGCTGTGAACATGGTTCCTTCTCCTCCATCTCCTCCTCCTTATCCTCCACCTCGTCATCCTCCAGAACTGTGCCCTGGCTGGACAATTGTGAACCTTGGGTTTGTGGGTGCAGGAACCCACTCTCGGAAAAACTTGGGAATGACTGGCCGGAAACCCTACGAAATAATCCCTCTTCCTCCTCCTCTTCCTGTGCCACATCCTCTTCAATCATTGCCAGGAGCGTTTTTTCAAGGAGGCATAGAAGTGGGATAGTAAAGGGGGGCGGAGCCAGCGCTTGATCCGGATGGACGTGTAAAGCGCTGCTCTCCCGTCTGCATATCCCTCACAGCACCTTATCTTAAGCCTACCAAAGCCAGAAATGGTCAAAATCAGGGGCCAAAAGCCCACAGACCAACCAGGAGGCAATCGCTCCCAAAGTCAAGCGGGGGAAATTGAAAAATTTATGAAAAAAGCTGCGCTGCTACTGGGAGCCGAGAATCTAAGATGGCGCCCGGCACCCCACGCTCCGGTCATAAACAACCTGCCGCCTGCAGCAGTGATCAGGTAGGAGACGACCCCAGTGAAGCGGAATGCCTACCAATTTCTAGAGCCTTTCTAAAAGAAGCTCTAGCAGAAGCCCTGGGCCCCATAAGTGTGGACATTTCTTCTATAAAAGAAGACATCAGGCACATAGGTAGGAGAGTAGAGGCCCTAGAGGAAACACAGGCCACAATCCTCCAACATCAAGAAGAAGTGTCATCTAGCATGTCGCTAGCAAAGTGCCACTTAAATGCCTTATACACAGCCATGGAAGACCAGGAAAATAGAAGCAGGCGTAACAACCTGCGTTTCAGAGGGTTGCCTGAGACCATCATGGCAATGGATATCCCGGAAACGGTAACCCAGATATGCCTCAAGATTCTGGGCCCTGACTCGACACATGAAGTTCTGCTTGAACGGGCGCACAGAGCCCTCAGACCCAAACCAAGGGACAATGAGCCACCCAGAGATATAATATGTAGATTTCTACACTTCCCTGTGAAAGAAGCCATTCTGGCCGGCGCGAGGAGCTCCAACTCAATAGAATGAGAGAACAACAGCATTACCATTTATCAAGACCTGTCACAATCAACCCTCAAAAAGCGCAAAGCTTTAAAACCTCTCACGGATTGGCTTAGACAAAAAAGAATCATCTATAGATGGACATTCCCTTTTGGTTTATCCTTCCTTTTATGATGGTCGTCGCATCCATGTCTCCTCATTTGCAGACCTGGACAAGACCTATGATCTTCTTCAGCTATCTCCATTGCCTATTGCTAACTGGGACATGGTCTAGAATCTGAATTCTCTACCATAATTACCCAGGACCGTCCCCTGGGAGCCCCAACGCACCGCAAGGGCACAAAGAAGCAGCAGAAGAAGAGATTCCTTTTCCACCCCAAAGCGCCTTTCCATGGCGGACAGCTAGTTAGCCCTTTTTTCTTTCTCTTTTTTTTTTTTCTATGACTTAGGTGACCAAGAAAATCGTCATATGGGACTTAATACTGTTGAGCATTTATTTTATGTTTAAAGTATTGACTGCATGCTATGTGCTTGGTGTGGAGCTGGGTGCGCTTTATTTTCGGGCCTTGCTCTTCACCGAGTAATAGATGTAGAGACAGTAGGGATTTCTCCTTTGAGTTTTCCCATCTGTTTGAATGTCAGGCTAGTCATGCTAGGATTAATTTACTTTGTTTTTGCACTGATGATTTCCCATTTACTTATGATCTACTACATTGAGAAAGTCAAGTGAGTCACCTTACTTACATATTTTCTTTTTCTTTTCTTTCTTTTAAATACTCCAGGCTGTCTTTTTTGCTAAATAACTACAGATATAGCCTTCTTTCTTCAACTACTCCCTGGTTTCCCCGGGAGAGACCAAATCTGAAAGTTGTTGTAACTATCAAAAGGTTCCCCATCCTTCCCCCCTACTAATACCACATAAACTCATTATGTTTTGGTATTCTTGCTAACCTAGAGGGAAAGTGCTTCTGGGTATAATACCCTTTCCCCCCCCTACTGGTTCTGTTATCTCTGACAAACAGAGTTTGTATACACCCTGCCTTGTGCGGATGATACTCATCCTCTCATTGTTTTTATTTAATCTTTTTGGTTCTTGTTCTATTTGTTCTTACCTTGACAGGTACTTAAGAAACAATTCTTCATCCTTTTCAATGTGGGAGCAGAGACCCCCGTCGGGATGGAATGATTGTGGAGGGAAAAATCTGAGGAGATGGGTGCTTTGTGGGTCCTCTCGTGGCTGTACTCTCCGCCTCACGATATATCTGGTTTGTCAATTACTTAAATGTACTGTCACCTATAGCTTAGTGTCTTCCCATTCTACTAAAACAATATGGCAGATTTTAAATTAGCCTCATATAATGTTAAGGGGCTGAGATCCCCTTCAAAAAGGTGCCAGATCCTATCCCTCCTACACAAGGAAAATTGGTCAGTGGTTTTTCTCCAAGAGACACACTTTAAACATAACAACTATCCTAATCTTTCTTTTTCCAGATTCCCTTGCTGGTATCATTGTGGGGCCGGGGGTGCAGCCTCGAGGGGAGTCAGCATAGGCTTCCGCAGAGGCATTCCATTTCAATACAAGTCTCATATCCAGGACCCAGAGGGTCGATATTTAATCCTTAAAGGTCTGGTAGGACAATCTATGTTCACATTTGTAAATATTTACGCCCCAAATACTGACCAACTTAACTGGCTCAATAACATTTTTTCTTTAATAGAGCAACATAGAGAGGGCTTCCTGCTTGTCGCAGGAGATTTTAATGTTGCTTTCAACCCTTTAATAGACACATCATCTAAAAAATCCCCTATCTCCGCAAAACCTCTCAGACTGATACATACTAAACTACACAACCTGGGAATTATAGATGTATGGCGTTTCCACAACCCTGATTTAATTGATTACTCCTTTTATTCGTCCCCAAATAATTCCTATAGCAGAATTGATTACATCCTAGTCCCAAAGGAGAAACTACAATCCTGTTCTGTACCCAAAATAGGAGACATCACTCTATCTGATCACTCTCCAATTTTTTGTACTATATCCCCGGAAATAAAAAATGCTAGACAACCTAATTGGAGATTCAATGAGTCCCTATTGAGTAACATGAAACATACTGCCCAAATCTCCTCTTACTTAGAAGAATATTTTCTAATTAACAACACCCCTGAGGTAACCCCTCAAGTTATCTGGGACGCTCATAAAGCCTATATACGCGGAAGATTGATCAGCCTTTGCTCTTTTTTAAAGAAAGAGTCAGAGAAGAAACTCAACACCCTGCTTTTACAAATCCATCAGGTGGAAAAAGCTCATAAACAATGTTTGATGGCACAGAAACTTGCGGAACTTTCTTCCCTTAGAACTCAGCTGAAGAACCTTCTGAATGAGCGTTCAGCCAAATTTTTTCTGTCTGCTCAGCAGAAGATTTATGCTCATGGAAATAAAGCTTCAAAATATGTTATGAGCCGAATTAAACAGAGAAGAGACTCCCGCTATGTTCAGTCCATTAAATCCCCCCAAGGAGTTCAATTATTCAAAGCCGAAGAAATAGCTGAACAATTTAGACTATTTTACAAATCTCTATATAATCTCCCAGCTTCTAACCTCCCTAATCCCTCCCTAGACAGAGAGCAATATCAATTCGTTTCTGGAGACCCTTAACCTCCCAACATTAGATTCGGCACAACAAGAATCCCTGACCAAACCGTTCACTATCCCGGAACTAATCACTGCAATTAAATCTACCCCTAAGGGCAAATGCCCTGGCCCCGATGGTCTCCCCATAACTTATTACTCATCCTTTCAAAGTACTCTACTACCCCACTTACTTCGTATCTGTAATCTCTCATTGTCTAATAAATCACTCTCTTCTGATATGACCAAAGCAGTCATTACGATAATCCCCAAAGATGGTAAGGACCCCTCGATCTGCTCCAACTATCGCCCAATTTCCTTACTTAATGTGGATCTTAAACTCTTAGCAAAAATGCTGGCCACTAGGCTCCAAAGCTTACTCCCTGAACTTATCCGGCCTGATCAGGTGGGTTTTGTCAAAGGCAGGGAAGGCAAAGATAACACCACGAAAATCTTAGATGCCCTGTTCTATGCCTCACATAAATCCTACCCTCTGGTCTTGCTTGGCACGGACGCCGAGAAAGCATTTGATAGAGTGGACTGGACTTATATCAGATTAGCCCTGGCTAAATTCCAAATTCCTGAGCAATATATCAACTCTATATTCTCCATGTACACCTGCTCCTCGGCGTCCGTGTCAGTAAACTGACTTCTTTCCTCCCTTTTCCCCATTAGAAATGGAACGAGGCAAGGATGCCCCCTCTCTCCACTCATCGTTGTCCTTGTAATGGAATCCCTCCTTCAAGCCCTTAGGCAAGACGATGAAATTAATTGCCTTAAAGTGGAGAACCGAGAGTTTAAATTGGCAGCTTTTGCTGATGATCTACTGATCATCACCACTAATCCACAGAGATCCATGCTCAAGATCCTCTCAACACTTGACCTTTTTGGCTCCCTTTCCAACTTTAAGGTCAACCCTTCCAAGTCCCAAGTTTTACATATAGGCCTTTCTTCCGCCAATCTCACCTCCCTCCAAATTAACTCCCCTTTCAATTGGCAAACCCAACAACTAACTTATCTAGGGATTAAACTGTCCTCTCATCTGCCTGATCTATTTCAATTAAACTACAAACCCCTCTTGGCCTCTATGATAGCTCAAATGGACTCCCTGGATACTCCGTATCTCTCATGGTTTGGAAGGAAGAATATCTTTATGTCACTGATCATGCCAAAACTTACATATATGATGCAAGTTCTCCCTATTAATATCCCTAATTCATATTTTGCTTCCCTAAACAAGCATGTCCGTAAATTTATTCGGCAAGGCAAAAGCCCCCGTATCTCCTTTGATACCTTAACTAAACCTAGAACTAGAGGAGGTATTGGTCTCCCTGATCCTAAATCTTACATGCAAGCCATTCAGCTTTCTAGAGCTATTGATTGGATTAGGGAGCCCATACATAAATCCTGGCTCACATTGGAGACTGCTCTCCTTCCCTCCTCTCCCCGGGCCCTTTTGCTGGCTGACAGACTACCCCCGACCCAATCCTCAATACCTAACCCTCTTGTACGTAGCACTCTAAGGGTCTGGGGGGGTTTCTCGTCCATCAATGGGGCTCCAATACCTCTCACCTCACTTATGCTCATAAATGATATAATTAATCTGGCCCCCAAAGAGCTGAGAGAAAGCTGCCCGTTGCTCATTAGGTCCTCATTGATCTCCATAGCCCAATTCCTAGATACAGATGGGTGTATTATTCCTGACCCGGAAATATGCAAACTCCTGGGGACACAGATTCATAACCCCACCCTGTTACATTTTCTTAAGACTGAATTACTTAGTAGGGCTAAAATTCCCCATATATCAGAAGAAACAAGATGGTTGGTAGAAATGTTAAGCAATAAGAGATACCCTCCTAAAACTATCTCCACAATTTATAAACACCTGAAATCCCCTACCTCCAATATTAAACCGGCAATAGTGGGCAAGTGGGAAAAAGACTTACAAAGACCACTGACCCCTCAAGAAACTTCAAGAATTTTAATCCTACCACACAAATTATCCAGATGCATACGAATCCAAGAAAACAGCTACAAGATTCTTATGCAATGGTATAGAACTCCAGATAAAACCTATAGATATAGTAAAACAGCCACTGATCTGTGTTGGAGATGCCATAAAACCAAAAGGATCCTTCTTACATATTTGGTGGACATGTGAAATGATTAACCCATGGTGGCACACAATCACCAAACTATGTAACCAGATATGTGAGTCATCCCTCCCTTGCTCCCCTGAATTGACCCTGTTATCTCTGGGGATGGAGGGCCTGGGCCTACATAAAAAATCCCTCTTTACCCTCCTATTGGCAGCGGCTAGATTACTATTGCCAACCCACTGGTTATCTTCTGAAATCCCCAGTATTGAACACTGGACAAATAAGGTGGACCAGATATATAGATTAGAGGAAATCTCACATTGGGAGTCACACTCTAGACCTTCTTTCCTAAAAACTTGGACACCCTGGAAACGTTACAGGAACTTCTCCTAGGTATAGAATCTTGTGGCTATCTTTCATAGCCTTGTCTCGTACACCCCCCCAGATAGCAAATCACTAACATACCTTACCACTCCCCCCTTCCTCTCCCTCCCCCCCATGTGCACACCTATATCATAGATTTGTGAACTTTATTTTCGCGCTTTTATGCTTAACCTGACTTTGCTGTTAGGCTTATACTTCTTGCTGATACCTGTCACGTTGGGCTTAACCGCCCTTTGGTTACTTATTTTTATTTGTGACACCTTACATTAGGTGATTTTCACTTATGTTTATGTCACTTGTAATGTTGTACGCTTTACTTATTGGAAAATGTACAATGCTTTGAAAAATTGAAAACAATAAAAATTTTCAATAAAAAAATAAATAAAAGAAGTGGGATAGTAAAGCTGAGAACGGCGTTATCGGCACTGGCCATGTTGGTGGAGCACTCGAAACAGCGCAACAAGGAAAACAGGTCTCGCATGGAGGCCCAATCATTGGTGGTGAAGTGGTGCTGCTCCGCCGAGCGACTCACCCGTGCGTGCTGCAGCTGAAACCCCACTATCGCCTGCTGCTGCTCGCACAGTCTGGCCAGCATGTGCAAGGTGGAGTTCCACCTTGTGGGCACGTCGCATATGAGGTGGTGAGCGGGAAGGCCAAAGTTACGCTGCAGCACTGACAGGCGAGCAGCAGCAGGGTGAGAACACCGAAAGCGCACACAGACAGCCCGCACTTTATGCAGCAGCTCTGACATATCGGGGTCATTTTTAAGGAATCTCTGCAGCACCAAATTCAGCACATGTGCCAGGCAAGGGATGTGCATCAAACCGGCTAGTCCCAGAGCTGCTACAAGATTTCGCCCATTATAGCACCACCAGGCCAGGCTTGAGGCTGACTGGCACAAACCACTCATTGGTCTGTTGTTCAAGGCCCGTCCACAGCTCCTGCGCGGTGTGGGGTTTGTCCCCCAAACAGATACGTTTTAAAACTGCCTGCTGTCGTTTACCCCTGGCTGTGCTGAAGTTGGTGGTGAAGTGTTACACTGACCGGATGAGGAGCTGGTAGAGGATGAGGAAGCAGAGTAGGAAGAGGAAGCAAGAGGAGGCAAACTGAAGCACCCTGCAATCCTCGGTGGTGGAAGGACATGCGCCAAACTGCTATCCGCCTCAGGCCCAGCCGCCACTGCATTTACCCAATGTGCTGTTATGGAGATGTAACGTCCCTGACCGTGCTTACTGGTCCACATATCCGTAGTGAGGCGCACCCTGCCACAGATGGCTTTGCGCAGTGCACACCTGATTTTGTCCCCTACTTGGTTGTGCAGGGAAGGGATTGCTCTCCTGGAAAGTTGTGGCGGCTGGGCACGATGTACTGTCGGACAGCCACCGCCATAAGGCCTTTAAAACTATCCCTTTCCACCAGATGGAATGACAGCATTTCAAAGGCCAGTAATTTAGAAATGCTGGCATTCAGGGCTAGGGATCGCGGGTGGGTAGGGGGGTACTTCCTCTTCCTCTTCAGCGTTTGGGAGATGGAGAGCTAAACACTTCCGTGGGATATTGTGGAAATGCTTGGAGACCCAGGTGGTGGTGTTGCTGGAAGATCCTCTGTTTGCGGGGTGTCAGGTGGCACTGTCACTCCAGAGGTGGATGAAGAGGCCGAGACTGCAGCAGAAGAGGAAGCAGGAGGAGCCAGAGACCTTTCTTGGTTTTTGAGGTGTCTACTCCACTGCAGCTCGTGCTTTGCACTTAAATGCCTGGTCATGCAGGTTGTGCTCAGGTTAAGTACGTTTATGCCTCGCTTCAGGCTTTGATTGCACAGCGTACAAACCACTTGTGTCTTGTCGTCAGCACATTGTCTGAAGAACTGCCACGCCAGGGAACTTCTTGTCCAGGGAACTCCGCGTACTGTCTAGAGGACGGCCGCTCCGCTTTTGCACCCTGCTCCCTCTTCTGCTGTGCTGGTGGCTCTGTGCGAATTACATAGGTCACTCGCATTACCTTGATTCCATGTGGGGTCGAGGACCTTATCGTCCTCCACAACATCTTCCACCCAGTCTTCACCCCTGCCTTCCTTCTCGGTCTGCACACTTTCGAAAGCCCCAGCAGTTGGCACCTGTGTTTCGGCATCATCCGAGACGTGCTGCGATGGTCCTCCCATGTACTCATCCTGAAAGATAAGTGGTTGGGCATCGGTGCACTCAATCTCTTCCACTTCTGGGGCAGGGCTAGGTGGATGGCCGTGGGAAACCCTGCTAACAGAGTCATCAAAAAGCAGAAGAGACTGCTGCATGACTTGGGGCTCAGACTACTTGGCTGATTTGCAAGGGGGTGAGGTGAAAGACTGATGAACATCAGCTGCAGGTGCCAACTGTGGTCTTTCAGCAGGAGACTGGGTGGTAGACAATGTGAAGGAACTGGATCCACTGTCAGCAAACCAATCTACTATCGCCTGTACTTGTTCATGCCTCACCATTCGTAGAGCCGCATTAGGCCCGACCAAACACCGCTGCAGGTTCTATCGCCTACTCACACCTGAGGAAGGGTTTTCACTTGTGCGTGTAGCTGGCACAGATCGACCACATCCTCTCCCTGCAACAGGAGCTCCACCAGCAGCACCACGACCTGAGCCACGTACCGTATTTGACGCTCTCCTCATATTTCTCAAATTTAGGATCTTGCCCTAAATGGGTGTTTAATTAATAGTAGAATATAACGACAGTATTTAAAGACTGTATCTCACATGGCCTGACTCACAGTAGGCCTGCATTAAAGATTTCTTTGCCCAAAATGGCTGTATTTCAAATACCTGAATCAAACCCCTGTATTTAAAGGGTGTATCTCAAACGGCCTGACCCACAATTAAAGATTTGTGCACCAAATGGCGGTATTTCAAATATCTGAATATAGCACAAACGTATAAAGGGTGTATCTCACAATGACATTTGCAGCAAAGGCTGCCAAATAAACTTTTTTTGCCCAAACGGGTGTTTGCTTAATAACTCAATATGGCAGCAGTATATAACCCAGGAATTTAAAACGTCAAGATGCTGCAAGGCCTGAAATATTGTGTATTTTGCCCCAAAAAGGGTGTTTTATTAATGAAAGAATATAAGCCCTGCATATACAGGGTGTATCTCACACAGCCTAACCCACAGTAGGCCTCAATTAAAGATTTGTTTGCCCAAAATGACTGTATTTCAAATACCTTAATCAGACCCCTGTATGTAAAGGGTGAATCTCACACGGCCTGACTCACAGTAGGCCTCAATTAAACATTTGTTTGCCCAAAATGGCTGTATTTCAAATATCTGAATCAAACCCCTGTATTTAAAGGGTGTATCTTACACGGCCTGATCCACAATAGGCCTTAATTAAAAATTTATTTTCCCAAAATGGCTGTATTTCAAATACCTGAATCAAACCCCTTATTTTAAAGGGTGTATCTCACACGGCCTGACCCACAGTAGGCCTCAATTAAAGATTTGTTTGCCCAAAATGGCTGTATTTCAAATTCCTGAATCAAACCCCTGTATGTAAAGGGTGTATCTCACACAGCCTGACCCACAGTAAGCCTCAATTAAACATTTGTTTGCCCAAAATGGCTGTATTTCAAATACCTGAATCAAATCCCTGTATTCAAAGGATGTTTCTCACACGGCCTGACCCACAGTAGGCCTGAATTAAAGATTTGTGCACTAAATGGCGGTATTTCAAATATCTGAATATAACCCAAATGTTTAAAGGGTGTATCTCACAATGACATATGCAGCAAAGGCTGCCAAATAAACTTTTTTTGCCCAAACGGGTGTTTGTTTAATAACTCAATATGGCAGCAGTATATAACCCAGGAATTTCAAACATCAAGATGCTGCAAGGCCTGAAATATTGTGTATTTTGCCCCAAAAAGGGTGTTTTATTAATGAAAGAATATAAGCCCTGTATATACAGGGTGTATCTCACACTGCCTGACCCACATTAGGCCTCAATTCAACATTTATTTGCCCAAAATGGCTGTATTTCAAATACCTGAATCAAACCCCTGTATTTAAAGGGTGTATCTCACACGGCCTGACCCACAATAGGCCTCTATTAAAGATTTCTTTGCCCAAAATGGCTGTATTTCAAATACCTGAATCAAACCCCTGATTTTAAAGGGTGTATCTCACACGGCTTAATCCACAGTAGGCCTTTTACTGAAATTTTTGGGTCCTAGTCCGGGGTCCAAAACTCAAAGTTTGGTACGAACCTGAACTTTACAGTTCGGGTTCGCTCAACCCTCATCCTAACCTATGCCCCATAAAACAATGAAACACACTCACCTATCCGTTGTGCCACCGTACCCACACTGCTGCCCCTTTTCTGTCTACTTCCAGTACCAAGATATGGCTCAGTGGCCACATCTGCTTGAACAACACATGTCGGGTGCTGTTCAAGCAGATTTGACTGCTGAGGACTGCTATTGGCACAGCAGTGATGTGTGATTCAAGCAGATATAAACTCTGAGGCCTGTGAATGGTCCTGCAGAGAAAATTAGTGGTCGGGAAGAAGGCAGTGTCATGGGCACAGAGGAATTTGTGTGTTAAATTTTTGTTAATTTCATAATGTGATCTTTACTAGAACAGACAGGTCTTACCAGGCAGTAATACAGTTTGCTGAAAGAGATGCTACAGTAAGCAATAGTTTAAAAATGGTACGGTATTTTAAGTATATCAAATGTAGTCATTTTATGAAGTTACAATAGTTTACATACCATATTTCAATTTTGTCACGTAAACCCTAAACATAATATGAATCCAAACAGGTCTAGTGGAAGCAATCTGCAAACATGACTGAATGCCAGGGCTCACTGGGTCTCGTAAGCCCTATGCTTCTCAAGACTAAGGTGCGGTAGACAGAGAGTCCAGTGTGACCAAAATATCCATATATACCCAGAACAATCTTTAGAAATCTCAAATCAGAAATGTCAGTTTTTTCTGCCTTAAAAAGCCACGAGTCACGACAATTAGGCAGTTTTCTGTAACATTTGGTAAATGTACTATGTTTAAGGCCTCTTTCACACGAACGATATGTCAGGATCTGTTCAGGAAAAAACTGATGGTCTTGCACACAAATTCACTCAGTCGTGTCTGCGATTGCGTTCATTGTTTCAGTTTTTTCCGGGGGGTGCAATCAGTTTTGGATGCTTTTTTACCCGCGTGTGAAAAAAAACCTGAAGAATAACAATCAAGACTTCCTAACAACCATCAGTGAAAAACACAATGCATCCGGATTGCACCTGGATGCAATCCATTTTTCATGCAAGCCCCATTCATTTCTATGGGACCAGAACTGCATGAAAAACGCAGAATATAGATCATGCTGTGATTTTTTTCTGAACGCGGAAATGATACGCGAAAAATGATGCTCATGCACACAGACCTATTCAAATGAATGAGTCAAAATTCAGTCCAGATGTTCACACATCGCACCCGGATGGAAATCTCGCTCGTGTGAAAGAGGCCTAAAGGGTAAGAGGGACATTAGAACTGGTTTATGGTTCATTTACTACAATATGTGCGACTTTTGCAAAAGTCGCAAAATGGTCGCAACCAACACCAGGAAACCTCCACCGTCTACTTTTACACATTAGGGTGTAAACTCCAAATATATTATTGCTGTGTGCTATTTCAATAATTTGGTGAAACCACACAATGCAAAGCTAGATTTAAAGTGACATGTAAACTATGTCAAATGATAATTGCCTAATATTGCAAACCCATGTCTCAATAGTTTTTAGCTACTGTCAAGTGATTATACAGTGACACAAACTGTACATATAATAGTTTTACCAGTAACTGTATATTCTTCTAGCTTCAGAGTCTAACATGTTAAAATCCACTTATGAAATCAAATAACCTATGCCTCCCATTGTTTTTTTTCCTATTAATAAATACCCTTTAGCTGTACATTGCTGCCTACTTGACCGGAGAATTCAATGCAAGCAGCAGAATGTATTAGTATTGCATTCACGGTTCAAGGGGATTTTATTTCTCATTTGGTGCTGGTGTTTGGACCTAATTCCTAGTATCATATAATAGATGTTGTCACCCTACACGCAATTTCTTTTTATTGAATGTCAGTTTGTGGTACCCTTCAAGAGACATGGAAAACTAAGGCTTGTTTTATTACAGAACTGCTTCCTTTCTATTAAACATTACATATATGTGGATAAAAATATAAACTGCACATCGTGTCCATGCTGTACACACAGGATATACCCTCATGGATGGCATGACTCCACCATTTATATTGTTCTTGATTACAAATTGGGTAGAACTAATCCCCCTAAAGTCCCCTCCACACAGGCCTGATTGAAAGGCAATTATCATGAACGAACAATTTATTCCCAATAATTGCCTATTGTTAAGAAGAGGGGAGAGAGCTGCATTTACATTTAGCAATCATATCCTTTGTATGAGGATGAGTGATCACTTCTGCAATCATTACTCCCCATACAGATTCATTGTTTGCAGCATAACCCTGTTTAAAGGGTGATTTGCTGCTTTACTTTCATAGGGCAATTATCATTAATAAGTGTGCATACAAATACTCATCCCTTATAACTGGCCAGATACTCAGAGCCAAAATTAAAGGACCTTAAAAGGGTTGTGCAGGATTTTTATAATTATGTCCTATCCTCAGGATAGGTCATCAATATCTAGGGTGGTCTGACTGCGGGCACCCAGTATGTTCAGCTCATTGAAGAGATTATGGAGGTCCAGTGAGCGCTGCAGCCTCCTCACAGCTTGCCAATCACAGTGCTGTTCATTTTATAGCAGCTGTGATTGGTATTGCAGCTCAGGCCCATGCACTTGTATGGAACTGAGCAGCACCTAGGGCACGTGATAAATGATGTGATGTCGCTGGCCTACAAAGTTCAGATATTGATGACTTAAAGTATCCTAAGGAAATCTGGGAAACCCCTTTAAGACAATCTATCATCTTATCGTCTTAAAAAGGTCTCTGGGAATTATGTAAAATGGCCATTAGTGTTGAGCGAATCGACACATTCGAAGTGGAATTCAAAGTTTAGGAAAAAATTAGATTTGCCGTGAAGCCGCATTTCCTCTTGCTTCGGGGTAACGAATTGGATTTTTTCTAAAAATTGAAAGTAAGAAGCCTGGAAACTTGATGACCCATAATGCCATGCAGCCAGCCAATCAGCAGATATCCATGCCCTGTGATGTCAAAACCCTATAAAAAGCCTCATCCCACACAGTCTCCGCCATTTCACTATGAACTGAGCTTAGTGAAAGACGTAGCAAGCAGTTATGCACTAGGAACATTGTTTCAGAATTGTAGAATATTGGATAGTGAGAGTGCAGGGACAGCACAGGGACAATGCAGGGAGATCATAGGGAGAGTTTTTAGACTCTGTAGGAAAAGCATAGGGAGAGCATAGGGAGACTGAAGGGACAGTGCAGGTTGGGTGTAATCGCCATCTGAGGCTACGCCGCTAGTTTATATATAGAATTACTGTGCCTAACTATTAAAGGGCGGTCTAATATAGAACCATCTTCATCTTGTTTAACTGCTGACAAAATCCTTGTTAATCTGTTAGTTTATATATAGAATTACTGTGCCTCAGTTTGAAAGGACAGTCCAATATATTGTCGTCTTCATCCTGTTGAATTGCTGGAACATTTGCAGTTAATTTGTTACATTATACATAGAACTACTGTGCCTCAGTATTAAAGCGCAGTCTAAAATATTGCCGTTTTTATCTTGTTCAACTGCTGCCACAATCCTTGTTAAACTGTTAGTTTATATATAGAATTACTGTGCTTTAGTATTAAAGAGCAGTCTAATATATTGCTGTGTTTATCTTGTGCAACTGCTGCAAGATTCACAGTTAATCTTCTACATTACTGATACAGTAACTGTACGCTGTGGCCAACAGATAGCTGCCTGGGCCCTCCAAAGGAACAGGGAGTGGAAAAAATGTTGCTGTAGAAAACACAAGTATCAGCAGAAGAAGGGGTTGTGGTAACAGCAGCTGCAGGACCAGTCCAGTGCTGCCACTGTCATCCAGAGGTCGGACTTGTTCTTCAAGATTATGTTAAGTAACAAAAGATACATACAGCCAGGAATCAGTGGGTTCATCTGACACCGCACTTATTTGGCATGGCCCAGGAACTGCCTTTGTGCCTTCACCTGTCCCGAACCTACCTCTTCTTTTTGCTGCTCATTCTGCTAGCCAAGTAGGGTATTCCACCGGCTCTGCTCCGATTTTTTGCGAGGATGAGCTTTGTGAGGACAGTCAGCAGTTACAGGCCAGCACAGACTTGGAGGAGAGGACTGCTGCGGACTCCTCTAGGCAACTACTAATGATGACAGTCGGGTGGGAGCTCCTGTTGCGAGAAGTCAGGGATGTGCACAAGACACAGGTGAGGGTGACACAAGTGATGACCAAACAGGTGTAGATCATGATGTAGCAGATCACGAAGAGGGGGCATCGTCATTATCAGGGAAAAAGGGTAGCAGTATGCCCATGAGCCAGCAGGGTGGAAGCGTGCATGTAAGATAGCAGGGTGGAACCAGTGGGAGAACTGCAGCCAAGTGCAGGAGATATACATAGTCTGCTACTCGTGTGACTACTGTACCTGTAAGGAACACACTAGCAGTGCACGGGTTCATAAAAGCAGCAGCAGGAAGGTATCACGCAGTGGTAGAGGGAGAATGCCATACTCAACAGTATAGTCAGGACATGTGGGCAGAAGGTGAGGTGCGGCCAGGGTGTTAATGTTGGCATGACTGCCCTGCGTCAACTCACAGAGCTTCACCATAAAGTGACGTCGGAAAACCATGTCACTCATTTAGTCTTATAGCCTGATGCAGCAACCACAGCATCTCCCACAAGCCAACACCCCCTCTCCAGCAATCAGGGCTCTACAATGTCATCAGCGGGAAGCTGTTGTTCCTTCCCATCAACTTCAATGTTGTCTATTGCTCCTGATGCTCCTCCTTCTCCTACTCCTTGTCACGTGTTTTGACAGCAATTGATCACCAAAGCAATTGCAGAAAGAAGCTGAACGTGCAGCTGGCCAATTTGCTATATACCTTCCTTTTCATGTAGATGACCCTGCACATTTCAGAGAATTGATGACTTATGCATACCCAAGTTGGAGAGTCCCATGCCGACATTACTTTTCCAAAAAAGCTGTACCAGTCCTGCACACATATATTGAGCAGAAGGTGGGCTAGTCCTTGAGCCTCTCGTGTCTGATGGAGTTAACTCCAGCGCTGACAAATGGAGTTGTAACTTTGGTCAAGGAGAATATACTCGTTCACAGCCCACTGGGCAAATGTCTCTCCGGGCAAGGCATGCCAGCAACCTCTGTGTTGTAATCGTGGGATTTATGTGCCAATGTCTTCCTCTACCTTCTCGTCCTCCATCTATTCTTCACCCTCCCCTCTAGGCACAGTTCACAGTGGTCCATCAGCATATCACCTATAGCATATCACCTATGCAAAGCTAGGTGTTGGCAAACGGTTCTGCACCTGGTCAGCCTTGGTGAACAGAGACACATCGTGGAGGAACTGCTCCACATCAATAAAGAAATCTAACACTGGATGCAGGGGTGAAGATCTGGATGCTGGGACGTTTTTTCTTTCGTATGTTACATAGAAGGCTGGTCCGGTCTTGTTCCGTGCATCCTTGTCCATGGTGAGCTGGAAATCGCAACTTTCTTACTTTACATTGTTACAGAACTTTTAGGTTGTACTCACTTGTGCTGAACATTTAACACGGTTGCCAATTCAAGATTTATTCAGATAGCCTCACCCACCCCGTTATTATTCACCGATGGCTCATTTTAAATCATCATCAGATCGCAGGTCAGCTATATATGCAAATTAAAATGCAAGAGCTGGATAAGCTCCTTGCCCAAGAAATGAGACTGTGGTGGGATTTTACCACACTCAATAAATACGTGGAAAAGTCCATGATACCGAGGGGACTTCGAATAAAAAAAATTCCCACTACTGTTTTTTCGGAACTGTTTGTTTCCTAATGGAACGACATTTTATCGGCATGTTCACTACAGCTGATGGCACTTATAATCGAACAGGAGGGGGAAAAAACTTGACTCAATCCAACGAGAAATTGAGGCTTGTAGTACCTGTTTGATTAAATATGAGGACATGCAGCAATTCCAGGAATTACAGGACATAACATCTAATACCCTGAAAAATATTATGGAAGTTAAACAAAATAAATTCCAAAGGGATCTCTTTGACTATAATAATGATCAGATATATGAGTGGGGTAGGCGTGAAAATTTACCACGCACCCCAAAATCCATATTAAAAAACAAAAAACAGCAAAATACGTCCCAGAGAAGGGCTGGTCCAGCCAGCAGGGTCAGCTTCAATTCATTCGATACGGAAGTCACTGAGGGTGCAAGTGACTCCCAGGACTCCATTGATGATGCGGATAAAAGTAAGGGGGAATTTATGTCCCCGCAAAATAAGCCCTCTTACTATAAAAAAATCCAGAAGTAAACAAAGACATGGAGGTCCAACTTCAAAAAACGGGCAAGAAGGGCGGGCAGAAAAAACCCTAAAAAAAATCATATGATGGCGACCAGACATCGAAAAACATAGGGTCCTGTTCACAAGATGTCCCTATGTATGATGTAATCAATTTATCGCAAAGGGTACTAACGGAGGACCAGCTAGATGTTTTGTCTCTTGGTCTTAACTTTGTACCAGCATCGGATTTTTACCTTTTTTCTACAATACTTGATGTTAATAAATTTGTTCGCAACCTGACTCTGAGGAAACATTTTTCCGACAATTCCACAATAACAGGTGATGACGGGGTAGATAATGAGAAACCCTGGGAGTCAGTTTGCAATGCTTTTTCTGGTCTTTCCTTTGTGAAACAATGTTCACTTGTCTGTTTGGAGGGGCTACAGATAGAGAATCAAATGTTTGATGCTAAAGTTGATAGCCAGGAATTAAAAACCAGGAATGCTAGTTTTTATCCTATGAAATCAGGGGTTCCTAGCATGGATACCTTTCAGGAAACACTTGAGAGGGAACTCACTGAGATCCATACTCTCCAGGTTAACCAGAAACATAGGTATGAGAACCTTACTAGACGACAGGGAGAGGCCTTGAAACAACTAAGGGAGTGTTCAGACCTTGTAATCAAAATGGTGGACAAGGGGGGGTCTGTGGTAGTCATGAACAGGGATGTTTATTTTGGGCAGATGATGGACATGCTGTCGGACTCTTCAACATACAGAAGACTGGATGGAAATCCTATTGATAAATTCAATAAGACTTGTCTGTCCCTTTTGGATAAAGGTAGGGACAGAGGCTTCATCAATGATAGATGCCATTCTCCAACCGTTAGTTAGGAGACTACCAGGTTTTGTCATGGACACATCAGATGTCCTGAGGGCATTCTATGACAAATCCTGGAGTGAAGATTACATCTGGCTATACCTTGATGTGATCTCCCTCTATTCCTCCATCCCACACAATATAGCCCTTCTTGCAATGGAATATCACCTGCACAGATATAGTTGCCACTCGACCAAAAATGTGTTTTTGTTTATCTGATGACGATGAATGAGCCATCGGTGAATAATAACGGGGTTGGTGAGGCTATCTCAATAAATCTTGAATCAGCAACCATATTAAATGTTCAGCACAAGTGAGTACAATGGAAAAGTTCTGTAACTATGTAAAGTAGGAAAGTTGCGATTTCCAGCTAACCATGGATGAGGATGCACGGAACAAGACCGAACCAGCGTTCTATGTAACATACGAAACAAAAAGAGTCCCAGCACCCAGAGCTTCAGAAGGTTACATCCAGTACACACCTCACCCACCACCGTAGTTGACTGACATGTTTCGAATTATTCAGTTTTTAATCATAGCCTGGTGGAGTGCTCGCACCCCGGGGTATAAAAATACTCCACACCCCAATCATAGGGGTGGATGGGAAGATCTGAGCTCCTCCCGGGGGGGCGAGTCTTCCACACACACCGCATCCACCACCATATGTCACAAATACTGCTGATTTCAGCATATAAAACACATGACAAAATTTAAATACTCCTCCATAGATCTTTGTAATATCCAGAACATAATCTGGGCACTTAATAAGCAGAGAAGTAAGTAAAAACAACACCATTAGTGCAGGGGAAAAAAACTCATAATTGATCAATGTAAACACAAGCCGAGTCCACAATGTCATGCTAGTTAATTTGTCCATTGCTGCAGGGGAGAAAAAAACGCATGATTAATCAATGTGAACACAAACCGAGTCCACAATGTCATGCTAGTTAATTTGTCCCTCGGTTTGTGTGGTGGCTTAGATTGGAAAGATTATCTTGTCAATCAGATATATTTGATTACCATAGAATTTGCTAGACCATTAGTAACTGGAATAAAGATTGCAATACATAATATAACTCAAATATGTTACAATATCACTTCTCTGTCTACTATTGATAACAATACATAAGTTCCCTGCGCATATTGAGGCCCTTTGGATGCCGAGTATCTAGCCTAAATATCCAAAAGGCTTCGCGCAATAGTCTTATTAATATCTTTTTCCTAATATCCCCACCCCTGGGAGAGGGAGTAACCCTTTCAATGGCATGAGCTCTCAAAATGGCGACATTTCTATTATGTTCTTTGATGAAGAGGCTAGCAGCACTTGAGATACCCATAGCCATAGGGTTAGTGATATAGTTTAGATGCTCCTGCAGCCTGGCCTTAAACTGTCTGCAGGTACTCCCCACGTACAAAACATCGCAACTATTGCACTTAATAAGGTAAATCACACCTAGACTGTTGCAGTTAATATGGATCTTGATAGAAAACTGTTCTGTATGTGTAGAATTCTCAAACACTGTAGTGGGTTGTACATAGTTACAGGATTTGCAGGGGTGACCCCCGCACTTTGTAAAACCCTGATGTCTAAGTCAGGTAGATTTAGATTTGGCAGTGGAAGAAGAAAATAAGGAGGGTGACAATTTATTGGCCAGGCTGCCAGGACGTCTGGAAACTATCCTGCAACCATCCCGCACAGAGTTAAACAGGAATTGGTCCTCATAAAGGATTGGAATGCACCTTAGTATAGCCCGTTTAATCACCGTAAATTGTCTGCTGTAATTGAGGACAAGTGTAGGTTTATCCCTAAAATTTTATTATTTTTTATTTCTGTACCCATTACCCGGGTGTTTGAACAGAAAATCCATTCTAGTCCTCTTGACTATCTGGGCAGCCCTAGACAGCATCCAGTTAGGATATCCCCTCCTTTTCATTCTGTCTCGAATAATCACACATTCTTTTTGAGATAGAAACCATGATTACTGATAATAGGAAGAACATTTTGTCTATGCTACATCAGGGAGGGCTGACCCATGCACCCTGCATGGAGCATGTCTGTAATCTCATTGTCACCCGGTTCCTCAACTCTTCCAATAAGAACTGTTAAAAACTTTCAGGAAACTGTACATGCACTTCAGCCACTCCTACTGTGCAAAACTCACCCTCCTTGAGCTGCAAAGGCAAAATGCTCTTCCTTAACATTGACTGATATACAACATTTACACCTATTGGAACTCCACGCTGTACGAGCAGAGGAAGACAGTAAACTATTTCTTAATGCTGCAGATTCACAGGTCTACACCGCGGTGTAACTTACAGGTTAGCCAGTGGCAGCTCATGCATGACACGTGTCATTTGTTCAGGCCCTTTGAGGAGGCCACTTTATTTGTCAATCAGCAGAACTAAGGGATGAAAGATGTCATTTCACTCCTTCAAGTCCTTGAGGAGATGCCGAGAAATCTGATTGGCAAGGGGACAAAAGACTTGGCACCTCCATTTCATGTCCACCTGAGCCCCTAGGATGATGAACTGGCAGTGGGTGACGAGGAGGACATAAACATCCAGGAATTGTATACACAGCTAGGTGGTTTATCTGCCCAAGAAACAGCAGATAAACCACCTAGCTGTGTATAAAACAGGAGGAGCATGAGAAGCTGGAGGGCAACGATGCAGATGACCCCAACAGACCATGGTAGTATACTGTGGAGATGGATGCAGGTAGGCCCTCCGAGTCCCTTGCGCAAATGGCTAGATGCATGCTGTCATGTTTGTGTAGTGATAGCTGCATTGTCATTGTTTGACAGAGGGATGACTACTGGCTATCCATATTGTTAGACCCCCGCTACCTGTCAAAAATGGAAGCATTTTTTAGATCATCTGAGAGGGATGCAAAAATGGACTATTATAGAGACATGCTGTGCAGTCAATTGGTCTTTGCCTATGAGCGCCATCGCCTGTCCTCAGGAATGTCTGACCGGGTGGGACCCTCCCTCTGTGCTCATGCTCCACTGCCAAGACTAGTGGGGGAGATAGCAGGAGCAGCACAGCACCATTTGCAGCAACTTCAGTCTGGAGTCTATGATGAGCAGTTTTGTCCAACCGCCTACTAAAAAAAAACACCCAGCAGCAGTAAGACGTGCAGCAGAACCTTAACCAGCAGCTGGTAGCATATTTGGACTGCACCCTATTACTCATGATCCAATATCCCCTGGACTATTGGGCATGCAAACTTGAAGTGTGATGGCAACTAGTCGAGTTTGCCATGGGCATACTTTCCTGCCCATCCAGTAGTGTGTTATCAGAGTGGGTTTTCAGTGCAGCGTGGGCATAGTTACCCCTAAGAGAACTCACAGTTCCTCCAAAAATGCTAACCTTCATAAAAATGAATCAGGCATGGATCAACCAGGATTTCCAGGCAACAGTACCAGATGCAACAGAATACATCATTCTGCCACTAATGACCATACTGTAGTGTGCTGCCACACCAGAATATTCTGCAAAATGGGCTGTTACTTATGGCCACATTCTGTTGCCACCATTCTTATGCTGCCACCTACCTGCTGCCTCTACTGCCATTTCTACACTGGGGCTTCCTTGGCCTACTGATATGTACATGTTAAATTTTGTTAAGGCTTTTTATGCCTTGATATCACACTGCTGTTTTAGGTTCTGCTGCTACTGTAATCTGCCACCATCTTGTGCTGTATGCCACTACTGCTGTCCCACCTCCCCACTCTGTGATGGGTGACTATTGTCCCTTTTACTGCCACTGCTGTTGGCCCCCATCCCCACTCTGTTATGGGGCAACTATTGTCCCTCTTTGTCTGTGTTGACATCACAGTTTATTTTTCTGTTCTTCTGATCTGTTAAAAAAAAAAAAAAAAAAAGGATCCTGTATTCATGTATCCATAAGGCCTTTTTCACATGGTCAGTATTTGATCAGTATCTGTAAGCAAAAAAGCTGTAGTTGGCTGTAGACACAGATGAGATGAAAATATTTCCATTACATTTTATCTGTTTTGGACCCACTCCTGTTTTTGGCTGACAAATACTGACTGTGTGAAAGAGGCTTTATGGATGCTCCAAATACAGGCTTCTGATGGCTCAGAAAAACTGAAAAATAAACAGTGATGTGAACATAGCCTTCCTGTCATTGCTGCTGAAACCCTCCCACTCTGTTATAGGGCCACTATTGTCACTGGTACTGCCACTGCTGCTGCCACCCTCCCCACTCTGTCATGGGACCACTACTTGAATCTTGGGGCACTGCACAGTTAAGTCCTTTGCTATAAATTACACCTGGCGGTTACAGCGACTTGTGATATTGATGCACAGTAAATCTACAGCTAACAGAAGGATTAAAAAGTATGTGTTTGGTCTGTTAAAAAATGCATTAAAATAACTTTTTTTTTTCTCCACTACTTTAATGGCGGTGTCTTTATTTCTTTATTTTGTTCCAGTGAGGAGCCATTGCACTGGAGAGGTGTGCACAGGTTTTATGCTTTACTGAAGGGTGTTGTAAGGTTTTCATTTTGTTTAACAGAAGAAATTAGCTATGAATCCTGGCGCACTGCAGAGTGATACATTACACCTGTAACACTGACAGAATAGTATCTACAGAACGGATTAACTATGAATGTGGCTGTACTAGAATGTGATGCTCATGGCGATACACTCTCCCTGCAATCTCCCTGCAGTTTAAATTCCAAGCCCTCAGACTGAGATTGGGCCACCAAGTGGTATGAATATGATTAGGCAAAGTGGTGATTCGAGACAAATTAATTCATAACAAATCAAATTTATTGTCTAAGTTTGGTTAATTGTAATTTTTCAAAAGTTCACTTATCTCTTATGGCCACCAACAATGTGTTCTAGAATATGAGCAGGACTGGTTGTCTCCACTTACAGAGCTGCCTGGGGGATGAGGGGGTGAGCCTTACTACAAACTATGTTCTGGCACTTGCATATACTACACATTGGTGAGTTTTCCTGTCTGGTTGCTCAGCCACAATGGCATATCATAGGTTGGATCTCATCACTACCATCTACTGTAGAGCAGATTAGTGTGTAGTGAGGCCTGCCACTCAACCCCTAGGTAGCTCTGCAAGTGGAGGCAACCAGTCCTGATCACTTTCTAGGACAAGTTGCGGGAGGCCATTTTAAATAATTCCTGGAGAACCCCTATCAGCGCTGCTTTGTCTATCTATCTATCTAAAATAAAAATAAATAAATAAATTCCACGACACTCCCACAGATGTGATTCAAAAGTAGTGTTCTTTAATCATCAAAGCGATGTTTCAGTCTTCTTACTGGGACATTTCTCAAGCAGTGATCTATCTATCAATCTATCTATCTATCTTTCAAAAAACAAAGAGTAACAGCAGCACAGCAAATATGAAAAGTGGGTGCAATCCCTCATGGACTGTAGGCACCAAGTCCATAGAAAATCTCCAGAAAGCAAATAATGAGGGAGCACTCCAACGTGGATAAAGGGTGTCAGACCCGTTTATTACCCCTGTAGCAACGGTTCAGCCCAGCTCAATGGCGCCTTTGTTAAGCAAATAAATGAAGTCCAGTGCATACTTAAATACCCACAGTGATTAAGAGCATCGTAATTACATAATTGGTTGTCAATATAATGAATATGGTGCAAATTTTGTACAAAACACGATTGAAAATTCATAAAACATTATTGCAGTGTTACAACATGATTGGTATATCAGACATTTCATTCAAAATAATCTCTGATGTGCGCATTATTCAAATATTGTAAAGGAAAGTGCCAAGTGCATTACTAGCAAATTCACACCACCTGTGTAAAGAACAGCAACAGCTGTACTAAATAAAGTAAACTTCAAACAGCTACTACTGCGTTGGTGGTTCCAGTCGAGTCATAGCTTCCCTGACCCGCTAGTGCGCATGTCTCGGCATCTTTGCTGTATCAATCCAGCGCTAGCCGGGAAGCACGTCACGTGACCCAGGAGCGTCATCACGCAGATCATGTGAGCATTCCCAGGGTGCCTGGGGGAGGGAGGATGGAAACACACACAGGATTACCTGATTAACACAGTCACATGATCAGGTCATATATACATATACACATAAATGGTCATTAGAAAGCTCAACATGTTTAGAGCTGGTGTGGCACCAATAGGACATAAAAGAACAAAGTAGAAACTGGATATCAACCAGAAGAGGAAAGAATCTGTACTATGTACCAAGACAGATTAAAAGTGTATTAGGGTTCCATTATATGTGTATGCTGAAATCAGGAAGAACACATAACTATAAAGAGAGGGTGTTACTGACCATTATCCATGGCCAAGTCACTTCCCCTAGTGCAATATATAGGAGGTGTTGGGATTGGGTGCGAGAATTCACCATTGTGCTTGGCAAAATTATCAACACCTATTATGGTCCAATGATGAAGGGCATCAGTCCATGTCCATTAACAAGGGACCAAATTCTAATCCCAAACTCTCCAACTGGAACACAATAAAACTCACAAACGTGAAGTATTAACACAATTGGAACCCAATTATAAATGATAAAATATAGAACAAGAATAGCTCAAAATTACTGTATTGTAACCAATTATATAAACATTGTTCTTATAGTAGTTCCTAGAAGGCCAGACCAGCGGAGTTGTGCATGTTGCAGCATTAGAACATAAGACGGAACCATCAAGCTGTAGTGGTGACAAGATGACAAAGATAACATCATTCTAGATAAAAGAAGAAAAAAAAAGAGTAAATTTACTGTAAAATACAGTTAAATCAAACCCAATGGTAATGACAATGACATCATTCATGATTTCCCACAGGTAATCTCAATGAGGAGAATTCAAGCACAATGAACTACAGAAGACCCCACATCTCAATCACAGAGGCTCCACCTGAACTCCATATTCAGGCCTTTAGGTCTAAGGGTCTGTAATCGGTGTATCCGCTGGAGCTCTCTCTGCTTGAGAATTAATTCCCTATCCCCACCTCTTCTAAGTGGTGGAACATGATCAAGGATTCTGAATTTCAAACCCTTTCCTTTATGTCCAATTTCAACATGTTTTGGGACCGGTAAATCTTTCCTCTTTTGACGAATAGTGTATCTATGTTGGTTTAATCTCGTCTTCAAGTCCAAAGTAATCTCTCCAACATAGAGCAGACCACAAGGGCATTGAAGGAGGTATACCACAAATGTACTGTCACAAGTAATAAAATAACGAATATCATGGTGTGTCCCCAAAGTGGGGTGAGTAAACTATCACCCTTGAGCATATATGAACAGTTAAAGCAATTCAAACAGGGATAACATCCCATTCTTTTTGAGCCAATACATGTCTGAACCTTCTTCTTTACAGGTACATCAGCATTGACAAGTTTATCTTGTAAATTCTAAGGATGTTGATATGACATAAGTGGGGGGGACAGTAAATTCATTGATATTTTTCAGATTACTAGTTAGAATGGGCCAATGTTTCCTAATGATGTTACTAATATGGTTGCTCTATTCTGAAAAAGTAGAAATTAAGAGAATGTATAAAAAATATTCTTATCCCTTGTAGTCACTAGATTTTGTTGTTGTAATGTATTTGATAGATGTTTATCTATAACTTTAGAGGGATAACCCCTTTGTTTAAACTTTTGTACCATTTGTTAATATCTGAGTGATCGTTGTTTAGGGTCCTGTACTATACGTTTGATACTCAGAAGTTGACTATATGGTAGAATATCATTAGTGGATTTAGGATGACAGCTGTCATACCTTAGTAAATTATTACAATCAGTCAGTTTGATGTATAAATCAGTACACAACTTTTCTCCCACCACCTGTACCATGGTATCAAGAAATTGTACCTGCTCTGTTGAAAACATTAAGGTAAAAGTGATGTCGGGATCAATCAGTTCTAAAAATTGTGAAATTCATGTAAGGAAGATTCACTCCCTGTCCAATTCAAGAAAAAATTGTCGATGTATCGCCACCACCCCAACACCTGGTTGAAGTGGTGGGACACATAGACCTGCTCTTTTTCCATGGCAGCCATAAATGTATTTTCATATGTGGGCACCACGTTAGACCCCATGGCGGTCCCACACAATTGCAAATAGAAATGGTCCATAAATGCAAAATAATTATGGCGCAACACTAGATTGAGTAAATCAATAATGACATTTTGACTGTCTTTGATATAGTTACTAATGTCCAAGCATTCCTGAATTGCAGCAATCCCCCTGTTGTGATCAATTGAGGAATATAAACTGGTAACATCAAAGAAAGCAACTATACATTGTATAAGTAGAGTAATAGTCTCAATTTTTTCTAGAAAATCACTTGTGTCCCTAATGTAGGACCTTGTCTTGACAGCATAATCAAGTAATATTCTATCTAAAAAATATCAATATTAGAAAAAATAGATTCTCTGCCTGAAATAATTGGACGTCCGGGGGGATTAACTAGTGATTTATGTATCTTAGATAAAATGTATAGCAGAGGTGTTCAAGGATGTGTAATCAGTAAGAATGAATATAGATCTGAATTAGAGATGAGCAAATTTTTAAAAAATGCGATTTCCGAATCACCAAATTTTTCAGGAAAAATTCGGTTAGATCAGAATTACATAAAAAAATGGCTATTTCCTTGCTGCTAAGAGCCTTTATAGTGGTGTAGAACACTGTGTCTTGTAGTAACACACATAGGGAGTCTACTTTGGTAGTGAAATAATACTGTTAGTCCATATGACATGCAGATGACAGGCGTCGCTCTTAGTTATCACAGCATACTTCACTTATTTAACTCAAGTATCAACTCAGGTAGATGTTAGCGTCAAGAAGAAGCGCACTACTTTTACACCCTTGTCAGCTGATTCCACATCTATGTCTACAGAACCAGTTCTATTAAACGCTTATACAAGTAGAGCCCCCGACAGAGTGGAGAGGGTGTCAGCAGTAAGTTTGTGTTGAAGTCACTGATTCATTTTTCCGATTCTCTGATCCATCAGAACAATTACCCAGAATAAACGGATCCTGTCTGTGGAGCATACTCCTTCACTCAGTCAGTATTTGCTCAATAATCCATCAGTATTGCTAAAGGCAAAAAAAAAAAACAGAGTGCATCTAAAACAGAGATGACACGTGAATTGAATATTTGCATGTCTTCTGTGTTTTCTACCCACTCCTGCTTTTGGCTACCAAATCATAAGCCAATACTGATGGGACCATACAGGCCTTAAAGCTGCTACACAGACAGGATTCATTGTGCGTCTCGTTCTCCCTTCCTTCTGACAGAAGAAGTGTCAAATAATTTATGTCAGCCAAGACGAAAGCCAAAATAGTGGACCAGTCATGAAGTGAGGAGGGTGGGTACAGCATGAGAAGTCCACAGAGTGGACCAATGACATTTAGTAAAGCAAATATCCAGCTCACTGAATCGACTTAGATCACCCGTGTGCACGGAACAGGCAGGTAAGCCTCTGGTATGCATATCAACACAAAAAATGTTCCAGCACATTTTCTTTGGTAGCTTAAAATCCTCGTCTTTATTCAGGCAGTAGAAACAATGTACAGGTCGTACACCCACAAGTGAAACGTGTCAATGTCGCAACACTTGTGGGTGTACGTCCTGTACATTGTTTCTACTGCTTGAATAAAAACGAGGATTTTAAGCTACCAAAGAAAACGTGCTGGAACTTTTTTTGTGTTGATTTGGACCTATGACATAGTGGTAAGGTGAAAGCAGCATGAGGAGACCACAGAGTGGCCCAATGGCCCAATGACAGGGTCTGGAGGTGGCAGCAGCATGAGGAGACAACAAAGTGGCACAATGACAGAGTCTGGAGGTGGCAGCAGCATGAGGAGATCACAGAGTGGCACAATGACAGAGTCTGGAGGTGGCGACAGCATCAGGAGGCCACAAAGTGGCAAGATGACATACTGTGGAGGTGGTGGGCAATATCAGTACCCGCTGAAGATGGTGGGTGAAAGAAGGAACATCTGGCATCAGATGTGTGGCATCAGGTGGATAACAGCATCAGTATAGTAGCTGAGGCAGGTAGCCAGAAGAAACCGGTCTCTTTTGTCAAATTGCTGGTGTGGCATTATGGATGATCTAGTCTGATGCATCAGGCATTGGTGTGTGGAAATCCTGGCTGATCCACGCCTGATTCATCTTGATGCAGTGTCCCACTATGTGCTATATGTGGGTACTTTAAACTCTTGCTAAATATATCAAATGTATTGTGGTATCATGCTGTAATTCCCTTTAACAGGCTGGTAGTGTGATTTACCTTTATTCGCTCCTAGGTGGTGCTTGCACCACTTATATATATAGCTGGGGAAGGGGGGGTGTAAAGTTAGTGTGTCCGATGGTAATGAAGAGATGAGGAAGTTAATGGAGGAGGTGGAAGTTTGTAATTCAAAAAAGAGTTTAACGCATATAAGTGCAGCGCTTAATGCAGAATACAAGATTTTTTATCCACTCAAATAATTAAAAAAAGATTTTAGCGCATATAAGTGCAGCGCTTAATGCAAAAAACAAGATTTTTTGTCCAACAAAATAATTTTAAAAAGATTTTACCGCATATAAGTGCAGCACTTAATGCTGACTACAAGATTTTTTTCCACCGAAATAATTCAATTTTTTTTACCGCATATAACTGCAGCACTGAACGCTGAATACAATTTTTTTCCACCTAAATAAGTCCAAAAAGATTTTAATGCATATACAGCATTTTTTGCCCTATAAGACACATTTTTCTCCATTACCTTCTCAAATAATGGGCAACGTGGGGTTAATGTGAGTTACAGAATACAGGACACTTATTAATAATGTGAGGCACATGGAATAATGAAAGTCAAAATTCATAAGACTGTGCCGATAACATTAATAGCAAGTGACTGCTCATGTACCTCATGCTTTAACCCCAAGTTGCCCATTATTAACACACCTTTTGTTCAAAATATTTTTTTTCCTATTTTCACCCTCTAAAACCTAGGTGCATCTTATGGGACGGTGCGTCTTATAGGGCGAAAAAAATGGAAACTACCGTGCTGAAAGCCGAATATCTTTTTCTTTTTCTACTGATATATGCCAGTAAGGGTTTACCACATATAACTGGAACAGTCAACACCGAGTATATTTTTATTTTTCCACATATATACGCCACTAAAGGCTTTTCAACAGAGGGTTATAGGCTGTCAGTTTTAAAAAAAACAACGGGGGGGGGGGGGGGCGTGGCTAGGCTGCCGAACGAGATGGCCGCTTGAGTGAAGAGCTCCTGAACCTCAGCGACTGCAATCTTGCCTGTCCGTCTCAAATTATACTGAAGAGACACCTAACTGCTCCCACAGATGCACAACTTCCCCGCTCACACTATGGGGAAAAAAAGAAGCATTTACAGAAGCTGCAGGATGGCAAACTGGAGAGCTATTTTGACTGGGGAAGATTCAAAGATGGCGCCGATGAAACAGACAAAGCGGCACTGGGATCACCTATCAGTGCAATGTCTCCAGGGCATACAACTCGTTCGCCCTCCCCACCGGACATGTCCGACAGCACTAACCTGCTACATGAATCGCCTCCGTCGTTCCCACCAACACCAGAAGAGGCCAGAGCTTCAGGACAAGCTCTGCATGGGATCCAAAATGGCGCCCGTCCTCCGGCTCAGCGGGACCAGCTGCCTAGATTCCCTCATCCACAGCTGACTGCGGTACATTCCGGGAGCCAAACACAGCTGAGTGAGTACACCTCACGCAATACTGCAACCCCATATCCCTTCCAATTGCTCCCCACTTCTGACAAACCGGTCACTGAGGACTCTCTTAAAAATATGCTGCTAGCCCTGAAATCCTCCCTGCAGACAGATATTGCGGGGTTGATTAACCCTCTCTCTGCTAGGCTGCAGACAACAGAAGATAAGTTACAACATGTGGAAACAAAAATGGGTGACTTTGCAACATCCCAGAATGCTATCATCGATGCCCATAATACCCTGGCTGACGAGCTGGAAGCTGTCAAGATAAAAATGGCGGTCCTGGAAGATCGCTCCAGACGAAACAACGTAAAGTTTAGGGGTATTCCTGAAGACGTTGCCCCCCAAGAACTGCAAACCTACTTAAAAGGGTTAATAAGGGCACTTTTACCACAGATCCCGACACCGGATATGATAATTGACAGGGCCCACAGACTTCCTAAGCCTCCACACCTTGGGCCTAACATCCCGCTCGATACTTTACCACGCATCCACTTCTTTCATACTAAAGAAGCACTCATGACTGCGGCACGAAACATGACCCCATTACCTGCTCCGTACCAGAAGATTAAACTCTTCACAGACCTTTCTATGGTCACCCTTCGCCGGCGCAGAGCACTGCTGCCTATCACAACGGCCCTCCGAGACAACGTTTTCCCCTACAAATGGGGTTACCCCCGGAAGATCCTCATCCGCAAAAACGGACAAACACATGCCATCAAGACCCTTGAAGAAGGGAAACAGTTAGTTCAGCTATGGCAGATTCCGTTGCCCTCAAGTAAAGCGGACGCTGACCCTACCTTTATAATCTCTGCTACTCCACACGCATCAGAGGGCTGATACCCTGAGTTTGTCCCCTACAGGTGACAACTTATAAATCAGGACTTCTGCAGTGGTGATATTCTGTTTATTCCTACCCCGCTAGGACTTTCTGTGATATCCTATCCTCTGACACCACTCATCTTTTCGGTTCATTCCAACTCTAGCACTGAACTCTCGCCCTGTTCATACCTAGACGGTTACCACCGTCCTGTTAATTTCTTACTGAGGTTTAGACGGTTATCCCTGTCTCATTTGTCTTATTTGTTGCTCTTCCCGCCCTCCCTCTTTCCTCCCTCTCTTACCCACTATAGAGCCTTAAGTACTTGCAATTTTGACATAGATATTGTATACCATTATTGTGTTCTCTTCACCTTTTCAAGGGCTAAGATAGCTATCTTCTTTTAACATCATGGGTCTCAAGATTGTGTCCCTTAATGTTAAAAGCCTTAACTGCCCTCAGAAAAGGTCTTACATGTGGAAAGAAGCTTTAACGGCTTATGTTGATGTTTTGTGTATACAGGAAACCCATTTACTGCAAGCAGACGCCGATAGAGTATATCACTGCCTGTTTCCCACTATCCTGCACTCACACTGTGACAAGAAAAAGAGAGGTACCCTAATCGCTGTCAAAAACACTGTTGCTTATACTCCCATTAAGACCAAAATTGACCCAAAAGGTCGCTACATTATTCTAGTTTGTTCCATCAATAACATTACATATACACTAGTTAACTAGTACTTCCCTAACTCCCACCACTTGGCTTTTTTACATAAACTGATGCGCAATGTGAATAAGCTCAAACAGGGGAAGGTAATCCTATGCGGGGATTTCAACACCGTTTTACAGCCCACTATTGACTCCACATCCCCTACAAGGCGACTGGATGCAGGGGTTGCTTCCTTCTTATATTCTGAAGGACTCACGGACATATGGAGAGCTCAACATAGCCCAGAAAGGGACTTTACCTTTTTCTCCCCAATACATGTAACATACTCGAGGATAGACATGTTTATGGTAGACCACTACTCCCTACTCCACACACTTTCCACTGACATTGGCCTTATCAAATGGTCAGATCACGCCCCGATCACTATCACCCTTGAGGAACAGTTTCAATCTCCAAGAGCCCCTATTTGGAGGAATAACGCATTTCTCTTCAATAACCCGAAGCATGTTTTGGAACTTTCCACACATTTGAATGAATACTTTCACTTTAACAGCATATCAGTTTCAAACAAATTTGTCTTGTGGCAAGCCCACAAAGCGTTCATACGGGGATCTTTGATTAAGCTGAACTCCACTGTAAAGAAACTGTAAAGAACGAGACATTAGACAAACCCTTGAGCACATTGCTAATCTGGAGGCAATAAATAAATCCTCCCCAACCCTTCAGGGTTCCAATGAACTTAGAATCGCACGGAATAAGCTTAGCAGCCTACTACTACAAAACTACCATAAATCCCTCCTAAGGCTTCAATCTAAATATTATTCCCAGGGAAACAAAGCGGGCAGACTTTTGGCGCAACAACTAAAAGCTCAACAGTCAAAGTCCAAAATACCACGTCTGTTGCATCCTATAACTAAGGCAAAATTGATAGATCCCAGAGACATTGTCAACCAATTTAAAACATACTATCAAACACTCTACAATCTAAAAAGTAGTACCCCACTGCCTGAAAATTACTCTACCTTAGTGGAGGAGTTCCTCTCACAGGCGTCCCTCCCTACTCTCACCCAGCCACAATTACAGTCACTCAATGCACCGTTTTCAATCACAGAAATCAAAAAGGTAGTTACATCACTATCTATAGGCAAATCTCCAGGCCCCCGATGGACTCTCTAATGAGTACTTTCGCCACTTTCAACATATTCTTGCTCCTTACATGCTGGAAATGTTTAATACGATACAGGAGGGACACTCCTTCCCCCCAGACATGTTGGAAGCACTAATAGTCACTATCCCAAAACCCGGCAAGACGCCTGACATACCCCAGAACTTTCGGCCTATCTCACTGCTTAACTCCGACATAAATTTTTTTGCCAAGACCATAGCAAATAGATTAGCTCCACTCCCCCCTTCACTGATCCACCCTGACCAAACTGGATTTGTGACTGGCCGACAAGTGTCTGATAACACCAGGCGGATTGTGGACTTGTTTAATTACGCTGAAATGCATAATCTCCCAATGTTTGCGATTACATTAGATGCAGAAAAAGCGTTTGATCGCCTACATTGGGATTACGCATTTTCTACACTCCGTCACATGGGATTCTCAGGACAAATACTACAAGCCATCAACTGCTTATACTCCTCTCCCTCCGCGAAAGTCTGGGTTAATGGAGTACTATCAGACCCATTTGGAATTACTAATGGATCTAGACAGGGATGCCCCTTATCACCTCTATTGTTTATTCTGGTACTGGAACCCTTGGCACAGACTATAAGAAACTCACCTTTGATAGCTGGAGTGGAGATAGGGGGAAGATCCCACAAAATCACACTTTATGCAGATGATATCATTCTCACATTAACTGATCCCATCAATTCACTAGACACTGCCCTTAAAATGATCTCACATTACGGTTCCCTCTCCTACTATAAGATTAACAACACTAAATCCCAAGCTCTACCTATTAACATACCGCCGAAGAAAGCGGCCTCTCTAAAATCCTTCCATGAACTGGACTGGAAAACGTCAGAGATCCCATACCTGGGAGTTAAGATTACTTTGCCTTGCTCCCTTCTTTATAGCAGGAACTACCACCCCCTTCTAGCCACCATGTTGAATGACTTAAATAGCTTCTCTATGAAAGAATTGTCCTGGGTGGGTAGAGTAGCATCCTTCCAAATGATGACCCTCCCCAAGCTTATATATATCTTTCGTGCCTCCCAATCCCGGTCCCTGCAACATTCTTCAAAAAAGCACAGTCGATTCTGGGTAAGTACATCTGGGGTCCAACCAAACCCAGAGTAGCTCGAGCATTATTGACCAAGAAAAAACATGCTGGCGGACTAGGCCTTCCTGATATTAAGAACTACTTCCGAGCAATAACACTCTCCTTTGCCCGGGAATGGTGGACCCCAGATGACACAAAAGCCTGGATCCAGATTGAATCCCATACAATCAAACATGCTACTTTAAAAGATTATCTGATCCATTTGTTATGGAACCCGTCCCAGCCACATAATGACCTACTAACGATACAACATGTTAGCAATCTATGGTCCACAGATCACAGAACACAGAAAGACTCAAATTCTACCCTCTTACCACAAGCCACTATAAGTACATTGGAACTCAGAATCTCTGACATCAACCTGACGAATTGGCGAGGAAAAGGGATCACTTCCATATCCCAAATCATGTCAGACCGCCGACTCCTCCCCTTTGACTCGCTTCACCGCTTATTCACTTTGCCGCATACAGAATTCTATAACTACCTGCGAATCCGACACTTTATTGCAAAAATTACCCAATCTCCACCCTCAATAAATTCTTGCATACTAAGACTATTCCAATTCCCATCCCTTGGAATAAAAGACACACCACATGTTACGTATACGACATATTAGGAGATAAAGCCACTTTCACCAAGACTCTAACCATTGCAAAATGGGAACTAGAGCTGGGGAAGTCCTTCCCAGACCTGGACTGGATCCTAGCTATTAGATTTCTGGTTTCTAACTTCAAATGTATCACCCATTACGAAGCAAGACTTAAGACCCTCCTACATTGGTACTTTACTCCACAGAGATTAAACGCAATCTACCCCTCATCCTCCCCCCATTGTTGGTGAGGATGCGGTGCTAGAGGCTCCCTATTTCACATTTCATGGGCATGCCCCATACTCACACCCTATTGGCACAGTGTTTTTGACTTGATCTCTGGGATATAAGTCCAGAGTATAGAACCTCTTCCTGAACTGGCTCTCTTGTTCCTGGGTATACACACCATCCCCCCAGCAGGCAGAAACATTGTGGGACATATCCTACTTAGTGCTAAGTTGATTATTACACGTCATTGGAAGCAATTAGCCTCACCAACCTTAGCTGAGGTCATACAGGAGGTCAATACGTCATGCAGGTACGAACACTCAATACCACTCACGACTATTTCCCTCAAATCCAGGCAACTTACTTGGGGCCCATGGCTCCACAACCCCAATTACTCCCCCTGAATAACAGGGTTGCTCCGCCTACCTAGGACAAGAATGGAATACTGAAACTCAGATAGATTTATATGTTAGATAATAATCGCTATTACCTTAATGCCCCTCTTTCCCTCCCCCTTACCTTTTATTGTTATGGTCTATTTGTTGCGGACCTTATTGTACTATATTTTCACTATGCAAATTACCTATGTATATTGTCGCTCTATAAGCAAGCCTATTGTATAGGCATATATCGATGTCAATCAAAATACTACGGCATATGGCTTTCTCTGTATGTTCCACTAAAATGCCAATAAAAATGATTTACTCTAAAAAAGACAACGGTGCCTGAAGCGGAGTGATCTGAAGTGGTGGAAGAAGGTGGAAGTAGGGGAAGAAGTAGGTCCGCACTGGAAGAGAGAGACACGGTCCTCGTGCCGTTTCTGTGCTGCAGAGAAGTCCCCGTAGCGTCTAGTAAGCAATACCGCAGATAGATGCGGTCTGGTGTGAATTAGTTTGCATTTTTGTGCAGTGTTAGTGCCTAGTGTATTCACCTATATTGGTGCGACGCTCTTATGGACGTCGTCAGGTAAGCGCGCTGTGCGTGAAACGTAAATACAAAATTTCACTACAACGTAATTCGGTCCATACCGCAAAAAGGACTTTCCCAAATATAACTGCAGTGCTGAATGCTGAATATATTTTTATTTTTCAGCTGAAATATGTCAATAAAGGTTTTTCAAAATATAAGTGCCGCAGCGAATGGCGAATGTATATTTCTTTTTCTACTGATATACGTCACTAAAGGTTTTTCCAGATATTAGTGCAGGAACGAATAGCGAATGTATATTTATTTTTCTAATGAGATACGTCAATAAAGGTTTTTCTACGTGCAAGTGCACCAGTGAATGGCGAATAGAGATGGCCTTGCGGATCGCTCGGCAGTCATTTAAAGGCGAACTTTGCTCATTCGCGGTTCACCGAACGGGCGATCATATGGCGATGTCTGCCGGCGCCATATTCTTTTACATTGTGAAGAACTTTGACCCACAACAAATCTATCAGGTGGTCTATGATAGCCAATTGAGACGTTTCAGAACATGGACACACCTTCTACCTTATAAATAAACCCGATCCAGCCGCCATTTTACATTCAGTTTTTTGCCAGTGTAGGGAGAGGTTGCTGTGTGGAGCAGGGACAGACTGTTAGGGGCACCAAACGCTAGCTAATAGGGCCACAAAAGTCCTTTAAAGGACTGGTATAGGTGTGCTATCGAAAGATGTGACTTACTGAGAAGTATGATATACTTATAATATACTTTCTAAAATAGAAAGTATATAATAGTGCATTTGCATTGTGCAGCAGTTGTGTGCGTTTATGCAGCAATACTGCAGCTATACCGAGGGGAAAACGTTATTGGAACAAATAATTTCAACTGGTGTGATATACTAGTTGCCCCCCAAAAAAACTGATTGAGGCAGGAGTGTGATATACCAATAATATACTTTCTATATAATGCATTTGGGTAGTGCAGCAATTGTGTGTGCTTCTGCTGAGTTACCGCAGCTACACAGAGTGACAAACGCTATTGGAACAAATAATTTCAACTGGTGTGATATACCAGTTTCCCCCCCAAAAAACTGATTGAGGCAGGGGTGTAATATACCAAAAATATACTTTCTATATAGTGCATTTGGGTTGTGCAGCATTTGTTTGCGGTTTAGCTGCATTACCACAGCTACACAAAGTGACAAACGCTAATTTAACAATTAATTTCAACTGGTATGATATACCAATTGCCCCCCAAAAAACTTATTGAGGTAGAGGTGTGATATACCTATAATATACTTTCTATATAGTGCATATGGGTAGTGCAACATTTGTGTGCACTTCTGCTGCGTTACCGCAGCTACACAGAGTGACAAGCGCTATTGGAACAAATAATTTCAACTGGTGTGATATACCAGTTGCCACGCAGAAAAACTGAGTGAGGCAGGGGTGTGATATACCAATAATATACTTTCTACATAGTGCATTTTGGTAGTGCAGCATTTGTTAGCGGTTCTGCTGCGTTACCGCAGCTACACAGAGTGACAAACACTATTGGAACAAATAATTTCAGCTGGTGTGATATACCAGTTGCCCCTCAAAAAAACGTATTGAGGCAGGGGTGTGACATACCAATAATATACTTTCTATATAGTGCATTTGTGAAGTGCAGAATTTGTTACGCGGTTCTGCTGTGTTACCGCAGCTACACAGAGTGACAAACGCTATTGGAACAAATCATTTCAACTGGTGTGATATACCAGTTGCCCCACAGAAAAACTGATTGAGGCAGGGGTGTGGTATACCAATAATATACTTTCTATATAGTGCATTTGGGTAGTGCAGCATTTGTTTGCGGTTATGCTGCATTACCGCGACTACACAGAGTGACAAAAGCTATTGGAACAAATAATTTCCACTGGTGTGATATACCAGTTGCCTCGAAAAAAACTGATTAAGTCAGGGGTGTAACATGCTTATAATATACTTTCTATATAGTGCATTTGGGTAGTGCAGGATTTGTTTGCTCTACTGCTGAGTTACCTCAGCTACACAGAGTGACAAACGCTATTGGAACAAATAATTTCAACTGGTGTTATATACAAGTTGCCCCCCAAAAAAACTGATTGACACAGGGGTGTGATTTACCTATAATATACTTTCTATATAGTGCATTTGGGTAGTGCAGGATTTGTTTGTGGTTCTGCTGCGTTTCCACAGCTATACAGAGGGACAAACGCTATTGGAACAAAAAAATTCATCTAGTGCGATATACCAGTTACCCCCCAAAATAACTAATTTAGGCAGGGGTGTGATATACCTATAATATACGTTCTATATAGTGTATTTGGGTAGTGCAGCATTTGTTTGCAGTTCTGCTGTGTTACCCTAGCTATACAGAGTGACAAACGCTATTAGAACAAATAATTTCAACTGGTGTGATATACCAGTTGCCCCGCAGAAAAACTGATTGAGGCAGGGGTGTGATATACCAATAATATACTTTCTATATAGTGCATTTTGGTAGTGCAGCAATTGTGTGCGGTTCTGCTGAGTTACCTCAGCTACAGATAGTGACAAACGCTATTGGAACAAATAATTTCAACTAGTGTGACATAGCAGATTCCCCCCCAAAAAAAACTGATTGAGGGAGGGTTGTGGTATACCAATAATATACTTTCTTCATAGTGCATTTGTGTAGTGCAGCATTTGTTTGCGGTACTGCTGCGTTATCGCGGCTACACAGAGTGACAAAAGCTATTGGAACAAATAATTTCAACTGGTGTGATATACCAGTTGCCCCGCAAAAAAACTGATTGAGGCAGGGGTGTTACATACATATAATATACTTTCTATATAGTGCATTTGGGTAGTGCAGGATTTGTTTGCACTTCTACTGCGTTACCGCAGCTAAACAGAGAGACAAACGCTATTGTAACAAATAATTTCAACTGGTGTTATATACCAGTTGCCCCTCAAAAAACTGATTGACACAGGGGTGTGATATACCTATAATATACTTTCTATATAGTGCATTTGGGTAGTTCAGCATTTGTTTGTGGTTCTGCTGCGTTTCCACAGCTATACAGAGTGACAAACGCTATTGGAACAAATAATTTCAACTGGTGTGATATACCAGTTGCCCCGCAGAAAAACTGATTGAGGCAGGGGTGTGATATACCAATAATATACTTTCTTTATAGTGCATTTGGGTAGTGCAGCATTTATTTGCGCTTCTGCTGCGTTACTGCAACTACACAGAGTGACAAACGCTTTTGGAACAAAAAATTTTAACTCGTATTATATACCACTTGCCCCCCCAAAAAACTGATTGACACAGGGGTGTAATATACCAATAATATACTTTCTATATAGTGCATTTGGATAGTGCAGCATTTGTTTATGGTTCTGCTGCGTTACCACAGCTACACAGAGGGACAAACGCTATTGGAACAAATAATTTCAACTGGTGCAATATACCAGTTGCCCCCCTAAATAACTGATTGAGGCAGGGGTGTGATATACCTATAATATACAGTATTTTTCGCTTTATAAGATGCACCTGATGATAGGTTTTTGAGGAGGAAAATAAGAAAAAAATATTTTGAACCAAAAGGTGTGCTTTTGGTAGGTTTTGAACTAATGGTGGTCTGTGGATGACGCACTGTTATGGGGATCTGTGGATGACGCACTGTTATGGGGGGATCTGTGGATGACGCACTGTTATGGGGGATCTGTGGATGACGCACTGTTATGGGGGGGATCTTTGGATGACGCACTGTTATGGGGGGGATCTTTGGATGACGCACTGTTATGGGGGGCATATGTGGATGATGCACTGTTATGGGGGATCTGTGGATGACGCACTGTTATGGGGGGATCTGTGGATGACACTGATGGGGCATCTGTGGATGACACTGATGGGGGATCTGTGGATGACACTGATGGGGGATCTGTGGATGACACTGATGGGGGATCTGTGGATGACACTGATGGGGGATCTGTGGATGATACTTATGTCACCCACAGATCCCCATAAGTGTGATCTACAGATCCACCATCAGATGCATCAGTGTGGAGGGAGGAGGCGTAGACACTCATGGCTGGGCCCGGTGCAGTGACTCTACTCTAATACACCGGGCCCCGCAACTGTTAAATACATTCAATCCGATTTATATCTAAATGTATACGCTCTGTTCGGTACTTACTGTAGTACCGTAAGTATAGCATTAAGACGGCGCAGACCGGCAGCTCCCTCGGTCATGCGCCGCCTGCTGCAGCTCCCTCCTCATGCGCCGCCTGCCCCAGCTCCCTATGTCATGCGCCGCCTGCCTGCTTATCTCACTTTATGAATGAACAGGCAGGCGGCGCATGACAGAGGGAGCTGGGGCAGGCGGCACACAACAGAGGGAGCTGGGGCAGGCGGCGCATGACAGAGGGAGCAGGGGCAGGCGACGCATGACAGAGGGAGCTGTCTTGCGTCTTAATGCTATACTTACGGTATTACAATAAGTACCGAACAGAGCGTATACATTTAGATATAGATCAGATTGAATGTATTTAACAGTTGCGGGGCCTGGTGTATTAGAGTAGAGTCACTGCATTGGGCCCCGCCATGAGTGTCCCCGTCTCCTCTTTCCACACTGATACTTCGCTGGCTGCGCTGTGCAGCATAGCCACCAGCGAAGTATCCGCTTTATAAGACGCATGGCCATTTTCCCCCCAGCAGAAAAGCTGATTGAGGCAGGGGTGTGATATGCCAATAATATACTTTCTACATAGTGTAATTGGGTAATGCAGCATTTGTTTGCGGTTCTGTTGCGTTTCCGCAGCTACACAGAGTGATAAACACTATTGGAACAAATAATTTCAGCTGGTGTGATATACCAGTTGCCCCCCAGAAAAACTTATTGAGGCAGGGGTGTGATTTACAAATAATATACTTTCTATATAGTGCATTTAGGTAGTGCAGCATTTGTTTGCGGTTCTGCTGCGTTAACGCAGCTACACAAAGTGACAAAAGCTATTGGAAAAAATGATTTCAACTGGTGTGACATAGCAGTTGCCCCCCCAAAAAAACTAATTGAGGCAGGGGTGTGGTATACCAATAATATACTTTTTTATATAGTGCATTTGGGTAGTGCAGCATTTTTTGCGGTTATGCTGCATTACCGCGGCTACACAGAGTGACAAATAGCTATTGAAACAAATAATTTCTACTGGTGTGATATACCAGTTGCCCCGCAAAAAAACTGATTGAGGCAGGGGTGTGATATACCTATAATATACTTTCTATATAGTGCATTTTAGGTAGTGCAGCATTTGTTTGCGGTTCTGCTGCGTTACTGCAGCTACACAGAGTGACAAACGCTTTTGGAACAAATATTTTCAACTGGTGTCATGTACAAGTTGCCTCCCCCAAAAAACTGATTGACACAGGGGTGTGATATACCTATAATATACTTTCTATATAGTGCATTTGGGTAGTACAGCATTTGTTTGTGGTTCTGCTGCGTTACCACAGCTACACAGAGTGACAAACGCTATTGGAACAAATAATTTCAACTGGTGTGATATTCCAGTAGCCCTACAGAAAAACTGATTGAGGCAGGGGTGTGATACACCAATAAAATACTTTCTACATAGTGTATTTGGATAATGCAGCATTTGTTTGTTGTTATGTTGTGTTACCGCAGTTACACAGAGTGACAAACGCTATTGGAACAAATAATTTCAACTTGTGTGATATACAGTTGTGTTCAAAATTATTCAAGGGTTTTAGGGAATTTAGTGTACATTTGTAATTGTGTTCAGAATGAAATCTTACAAGGACTTTTTAAAGAACCAAATGCAACTAAAATGACATCAATTGTTTTTGTAATACAGTATTAAATGTTTTTTTTTGTGATTTCTTCATTGACACAATTATTCAACCCCTTAAAGACTACCATTCTTAAGAACAGAGGTTCATTCAAATGTTTTCGATCAGGTATTGAAAACACCTGTGGATGTCAAGGAGCAGCAATCAAGCATAATAAGCACCAATCTGCACCAGCAGATTTAAAAGGACTGTGATACTCAGCTCCTTCTAGACATTTACTGAAGATTGCAAAGATGTTAAACATACCAAGAGACACCATAGGAAGCATCATTCACAAATTCAAGGCAAAGGGCATTGTTGAAACGCTACCTTGTCGTGGCAGAAAGAAGATGCTGACTTCGACTGCTGTGCGCTACCTGAAGCGCAAAGTGGAGAAAAGTCCCCGTGTGACTGCTGAGGAACTGAAAAAAGATTTGTCAGATGTGGGTACTGAAGTTTCAGCTCAGACAATAAGGTTGAATTGTCCCTTGGGGGTTGAATAAAACTGATAATGATGTGAGCACAGAAAATACATTTGTGGTTATTTCATTATAAATGTTATGTTATATTTGTCTGACTTACAAGTGCCTCTTTGATTTAATTGTAAACAAGATGACTGAAATGATCAAAATCAATGTCAAACTGGCCAAACCACTCAATTTCAGTGGGGGTTGAATAATTTTGAACACAACTGTACCAGTTGCCCCCCAAAAAAACTGATTGAGGCAGGGGTGTGATATGCCAATAATATACTTTCTACATAGTGCATTTGGGTAATGCAGCATTTGTTTGCGGTTCTGCTCCATTACCGCAGCTACACAGAGTAACAAACGCTATTGGAACAAATAATTTCAACTGGTGTGATATACCAGTTGCACCCCCCCCCCCCAAAAAAAAGACTGATTGAGGCAGGGTTTGTGATATACCGATAATATACTTCCTATATAGTGCATTTGGGTAGTGCTAAGTTTGTGTGTGCTTTTGCCGCATGTGATATACCAGTTGCCCCCCCCCCAAAAAAAGTGATTGAGGCAGGGGTGTAATATACCTTATTCCAAAAATACTGCTTCTCTTCAGAGACTTTGTGACAGGCAGAGGAAGAGGCAGGACATTCCGCAGGGGTGGTAGGGGTCAGGCGAGTGCACCAGGTCGGAGCCTAAGTGGGAATTTGCAGAAGGTGCGTGCGATTACTTTAAAGGACCCACCAGAGTTAGTTGAGTGGCTCACTCAGCCTTCCGCTTCTGCACTCTCCTCATCCTCTATATCTGCACCCTCTTCACTCTCTGCTGTGTGCAACCCAAATACACCACTACCACCACCACCATATCCCCTCCGCTCGAGTCAAAGGAATTATTTTCCCATCCATTCCAAGACCTTACCGATTCTCGGCATCGGATCAGGTACCAATGGTCGCCACCCAGCAGTCTGACGACAGTATCCAGATCAATCTTAAAGGGCTTCTGTCACCCCACTAAAGTATTTTTTTTTTTTTGGGCTAGTTAAATTAGTTATATTGCGATATATGAAAATATAATGGTGTTACTTACTTTGATCCAGCAGTTTCTTCCAAAATCAAAGTTTTATAATATGTAAATTAGGTCTCTACCAGCAAGTAGGGCGGCTACTTGCTGGTAGCTGCTGCAGAAAACCGCCCCCTCCTTCTGTTGATTGACAGGGCCAGCCGGGATCTCCTCCTCCGGCCAGCCCTGTCGGCATTTCAAAAATCGCGCGCCTGTATTCATTCGGCGCAGGCGCTCTGAGATGAGGAGTCCGTAGTTCTCTGACCTGCTGTAAAATTGATATCCAATGACGTGTAATCTACCTCCAGCCACATACTTACTTGTTATTTTCTGTACGGTGAATGAATAATTTTTGGGGCCTGTAGTCCACTGGCCTGCTGTAAAACTGATATCCAATGACCGTGTAATCTACATCCAGCCACATACTTACTTGTTATTTTCTGGACGATAAATGAATAATTGTTGGGTTTTTCAAGAGGGGGGAATTTCATTAGCTATGTTTTTAATCCAATTTTATATTTTTAGTTCTTTTAAACATATGTATTTGACCTGTATTTATACTGGCCTGCAGTAAAATTGATATCCATTTACCGTGTAATATACCTCCGGACAACATAATCACTTGATCTTTTCTGTCCGGTGAATGCCTAATGTTTGGGACCTGTAGTCCAGTTGCCTACAGTAAAATGTTTATCCATTGACCGCATAATCAACCTCAATTTATTTTATGTCAGGTGAATGCCTAATTTTTAATGTCCGTACTCCCGTGACCTAAAATAAAAATTTTATAGGCTCCAACAGGGCACAATTCAAAAAATTTCCCTTTAAGACTCATATAAATATCTCCTAATTAAGATACATATTTTTTGTTGGAATTTTTGTAATTGATTCCCCTCTAGTATGTCATTGTCCATGTTGTGGGACTATTTGTGCACCTCTACTAAGTATTTGGTGCCTGCAAATATGAGCTGAAGGTTTTTCAGGTTTTAAAATGAATAGGGCCACCGCAAACTTGCGGTTCGCGAATATTTGATCGTGTTTGCGAACCGTCCCGGCCGATGTTCGTCCATCACTAATGGCGAATGTATATTTATTTTTCTACTGCAATACACCAGTAAAGGCTTTACCAGATATAACTGCACGTGAAGCGAGAATATATTTGTATTTGTAGTACTGAAATACGCCCCTATACTCTTTCAACAGTAATAACTGCAGAAGTGACCTGATAATATATTTTTCTTGTTGGAGTGAAATTGGCTACTATACGCTTTGATCAAAAAAAAATTAAAGAGTGAAGTGCGTATATATATTTCTTGCAGTACTGAAATACGCCCCTATACTCTTTCACCATAAATAGCTGCAACAGTGCAGTGCGTATTTATTTTTCTTTTTTTTTCCTGAAATACGCCCCTATATGCTTTTAACATAAATAACTGCAACAGTGCAGTGCGTATATATTTTTCTTTTTTTACTGAACTACGAACCAATACGCTTTCACCAGAAATAACTGCAGTAGTGACCTGAGAATATATATTTCTTGTTTGTACTGAAATAGGCCCCTATACGCTTTGACCAGAAAAAAAATAAAGAGTGAAGTGCGTATATATTTTTCTTGTCGTATGTAAATACGCCCCTATACTCTTTCACCTGAAACAACTGCAACAGTGCAGTACATATATTTATCTTTTTTTTACTGAAATATGCTTGTATACGCTTTCACCAGAAACAACTGCAACAGTGCAGTGCATATATATCTATCTTTTTTTTTACTGAAATATGCTTGTATACGCTTTCACCAGAAATAACTGCAACAGTGCAGTGCATAAATATTTTTCTTTGTTATTGAAATACGCCCCTATATGCTTTAACCAGAAATAACTGCAGAAGTGAAATGCGTACAAATTTTTCTTGTAGTACTGAATAAGATACTAAGATATAAGCCTCTAAGGGCTTTTAAACATAACACTTGCAGCCCAATAACAAAAAGCTGGAATAACAGAGCTGTCTAATGACTATTTGGATCCCCAAATAATCGTTCCCTGCACTTGAAAAATCACTTTCCTATCAATCTCCCTAGCGCCTTCTGTCATCTCTCCCTGCACTAAGATGCTTTGAAATTATTCCTCCTTATCCTTTTCCTGCACTTATAAATAATTTTTTCTGTCTTTTTTTTCCACAATGAGGTTTTTCCAATTGCTGTCCCTAGCGCCTTCACATGTCTGTCCCTGCACTCTCGAAAATGGCAGAATCTAAAATGGCTGCCTTATTTATAGGGCTGTGACATCACAGGGCTGGCTGGCTGCTGAATGGCTGCATGTAGGCATGTCAATCTGGGTGATCCCGCCTTCCCAGAGTTCCATGCCCCATGTCCTCACACGTGTAGCAGCCATTTTAGGAAAATTGCGATTAGTTACCACGAAGCACGAGGAAATTCGCAATCGATTGCAAAGATGTTAAACATACCAAGAGACACCATAGGAAGCATCATTCACAAATTCAAGGCAAAGGGCATTGTTGAAACGCTACCTTGTCGTGGCAGAAAGAAGATGCTGACTTCGACTGCTGTGCGCTACCTGAAGCGCAAAGTGGAGAAAAGTCCCCGTGTGACTGCTGAGGAACTGAAAAAAGATTTGTCAGATGTGGGTACTGAAGTTTCAGCTCAGACAATAAGGTTGAATTGTCCCTTGGGGGTTGAATAAAACTGATAATGATGTGAGCACAGAAAATACATTTGTGGTTATTTCATTATAAATGTTATGTTATATTTGTCTGACTTACAAGTGCCTCTTTGATTTAATTGTAAACAAGATGACTGAAATGATCAAAATCAATGTCAAACTGGCCAAACCACTCAATTTCAGTGGGGGTTGAATAATTTTGAACACAACTGTACCAGTTGCCCCCCAAAAAAACTGATTGAGGCAGGGGTGTGATATGCCAATAATATACTTTCTACATAGTGCATTTGGGTAATGCAGCATTTGTTTGCGGTTCTGCTCCATTACCGCAGCTACACAGAGTAACAAACGCTATTGGAACAAATAATTTCAACTGGTGTGATATACCAGTTGCACCCCCCCCCCCAAAAAAAAAAAAAGACTGATTGAGGCAGGGTTTGTGATATACCGATAATATACTTCCTATATAGTGCATTTGGGTAGTGCTAAGTTTGTGTGTGCTTTTGCCGCATGTGATATACCAGTTGCCCCCCCCCAAAAAAAAGTGATTGAGGCAGGGGTGTAATATACCTTATTCCAAAAATACTGCTTCTCTTCAGAGACTTTGTGACAGGCAGAGGAAGAGGCAGGACATTCCGCAGGGGTGGTAGGGGTCAGGCGAGTGCACCAGGTCGGAGCCTAAGTGGGAATTTGCAGAAGGTGCGTGCGATTACTTTAAAGGACCCACCAGAGTTAGTTGAGTGGCTCACTCAGCCTTCCGCTTCTGCACTCTCCTCATCCTCTATATCTGCACCCTCTTCACTCTCTGCTGTGTGCAACCCAAATACACCACTACCACCACCACCATATCCCCTCCGCTCGAGTCAAAGGAATTATTTTCCCATCCATTCCAAGACCTTACCGATTCTCGGCATCGGATCAGGTACCAATGGTCGCCACCCAGCAGTCTGACGACAGTATCCAGATCAATCTTAAAGGGCTTCTGTCACCCCACTAAAGTATTTTTTTTTTTTTGGGCTAGTTAAATTAGTTATATTGCGATATATGAAAATATAATGGTGTTACTTACTTTGATCCAGCAGTTTCTTCCAAAATCAAAGTTTTATAATATGTAAATTAGGTCTCTACCAGCAAGTAGGGCGGCTACTTGCTGGTAGCTGCTGCAGAAAACCGCCCCCTCCTTCTGTTGATTGACAGGGCCAGCCGGGATCTCCTCCTCCGGCCAGCCCTGTCGGCATTTCAAAAATCGCGCGCCTGTATTCATTCGGCGCAGGCGCTCTGAGATGAGGAGTCCGTAGTTCTCTGACCTGCTGTAAAATTGATATCCAATGACGTGTAATCTACCTCCAGCCACATACTTACTTGTTATTTTCTGTACGGTGAATGAATAATTTTTGGGGCCTGTAGTCCACTGGCCTGCTGTTTTTCCAATTGCTGTCCCTAGCGCCTTCACATGTCTGTCCCTGCACTCTCGAAAATGGCAGAATCTAAAATGGCTGCCTTATTTATAGGGCTGTGACATCACAGGGCTGGCTGGCTGCTGAATGGCTGCATGTAGGCATGTCAATCTGGGTGATCCCGCCTTCCCAGAGTTCCATGCCCCATGTCCTCACACGTGTAGCAGCCATTTTAGGAAAATTGCGATTAGTTACCACGAAGCACGAGGAAATTCGCAATCGTTGCAAATCGAATTTTTCCTGAAATTCTAAACGAATTCCACTTCTTCAGCTTCCATTCGCTCATCTCTAATCTGAATCAATCATCCCTCCCTCTTTTGCAGCATCCAATTTGGATTTAATGAGTCTGGTAATCTCAAATTTAGGATCATAAGATAAATGCTTATAGATTTCAACATCACTAAGTTGTCTCTCAATTTCCATGATGTACCAAGATGTATCCATTACTACCACCGCACCTGCTTTATCGGGGGTTTGATGGTCAGTTTCCAGTTATTGCACAATTCAGAAATGGCCTTTGGATCAGCACTAGACATATTTGGATGTTTGAAGGGTGTCACCATCGAATTTGATTTCAAATTCTCAATCTCAGATGTGAAACCCTTGGTAAATGTATCTAGTGCTGGTAAATTCACTTATGGACTGAAGTCACTCTTTAGATGTAAATGTAATTGTCTAAGAGTGAATTCTGGACCTGAATTACAATTAGTACTATCTTTTACATAACATTGTTCAGAAACCCTTATCTTAAGTTTGATGTTACGAAATAAACGCTGTAGATCAATTTCTAATTGAAACCAATCAGTCCTAGTAGTAGGGCAAAAGGATAGCCCCTTACTAAGTACTCCTATTTGTGCGTCAGGGAGGGTTACAGAAGATATATTTACCACTGCTGTCTTTGCAGGCGTGTTAGATGTGTCTAATGCTGTGTTTTCTTGCTCACAGATCACTGTTCCTTCAAGTTTCATCCATTTATCCTGTCTCCTCCCTCCTTGTCTGGTCCTGTAGGTGTCGGGCCTAAAGCTAAAAAAGACGAAGAAAGCAATGGCGTCTCTTCGCCAGATGCAGATAGGCCACCCAAATGACCTATTTGTTGTTGATTCTTAGTGATAGAAGATCGTTGTAAAATGGGCGTTTCTTCAACATGTCTTCCTGCCATGTATACACATTGCCTTTCAGGTAATCATCAGCATCCCTCAACCATTTCTTTCTCTTGGTGATCTCCTGTTCTTTGATAAACTTGTAAAGAAAAGTGGTACAATTAGTGAGATATAAATCCCAATCTTCTTTAGCCAACAGGGTTTTCAACAACGGCCTGAATACGGAGTTCAGGTGGAGCCTCTGTGATTGAGATGTGGGATCTTCTGTAGTTCATTGTGGTTGAATTCTCCTCATTGAGATTACCTGTGGGAAATCACAAATGATGTCATTGTCATTACCATTGGGTTTGATTTAACTGTATTTTACATTTACACCTTTTTTCTTCTTTTATCTAGAATGATATTACCTTTGTCATCTCGTCACCACTACAGCTTGATGGTTCCGTCTTATGTTCTAATGCTGCAACATACACAACTCCGCTGATCTGGCCATCTAGGAACAACCATAAGAACAATGTTTATATCATTGGTTATTATACAGTTATTTTGAGCTCATCTTGTTCTATATTTTATCTTTTATAATTGGGTTCCAATTGTGTTAATATTTTTTTGGGTTCTAGTTGGAGAGTTTGGGATTAGAATTTGGTCCCTTGTTGATGGACATGGACTGATGCCCTTCATCATTGGACCATGATAGGTGTTGATAATTTTGCCATGCACAATGGCGAATTCTCGCACCTAATCCCGATACCTTCTATGTATTGCACTAGGGGGAGTGACTTGGCCATGGATAATTGGTCAGTAACTCCCTTTCTTTATAGTTATGTGTTCTTCCTGATTTCAGCATACACATATAATGGAACCCTAATACACTTTTAATCTGTCTTGGTACATAGTACAGATTCTTTCCTCTTCAGGTTGATATCCAGTTTCTACTTTGTTCTTTTATGTCCTATTGGTGCCACACCAGCTCTAAACATGTTGAGCTTTCTAATGACCATTTATGTGTATATGTATATATGACCTGATCATGTGACTGTGTTAGTCAGGTGATCCTGTGTGTGTTTCCCTCCTCTCTCCCCCAGATGCCCTGGGAACACTCACATGATCTGCATGATGACGCTCCTGGGTCACGTGACGCGCGTCCCAGCTGGCGCTGGATGGATACAGCACGGACGCCGAGACATGCACAGTAGCAGGTCAGGGAAGCTATTACTCACATTGGAACCACCAACGCAGTAGTAGGAGTTTGAAGTTTACTTTATTTAGTACAGCTGTTGCTAGTAATGCACTTGGCACTTTCCTTTACAATATTTGAATAATGCGCACATCAGAGATTATTTTGAATGACATTTCTGATATACTAATCATGTTGTAACACTGCAATAATGTTTTTATGAATATCAATCGTGTTTTGTGCAAAATTTGCACCTTATTCATTATATTGACAACCAATTATGTAATTATGATGCTCTTAATCACTGTGGGTATTTAAGTATGCACTGGACTTCATTTATTTGCTTAACAAAGGCGCCATTGAGCTGGGCTGAACCGTTGCTACAGGGGTAATAAACGGGTCTGACACCCTTTATCCACGTTGGAGTGCTCCCTCATTATTTGCTTTCTGGAGATTTTCTATGGACTTTGGTGCCTACAGTCCATGAGGGATTGTACCCACCTTTCATATTTGCTGTGCTGCTGTTACTCTTTGTTTTTTTAAAGATAGATAATTTTCCAGTGAATTATCACCGTTAAGATACATTTACCACGCTGTGGGTTTTTTTACGCTAGTTTTGGCATGCTTTCTTTGCTGAAGTTTTCCTTAAAAATGCCTACATTTGCCATTGATTTAAATTAGTTTCCATGCTCATATTTGAGAAATAAAAAGATGAACATGTCATTTCTTGGTGTGTGGTAGTATATAAATTAGCTCAGCTGAATAAGTTAAATCTGTATGTTTATCTGTAAAGCGCACAATTGCAAATCCGTGGCAGAAATCTGTCAGTCATCAAAAAAATTTGTTGTGTGAGCATACCCTCAGATTACTGAGGCATTTATAAACTATAACTATTACCAGAAAATAACTCTGTTCAACATGATGACTCAAGGCTTAGCCTTTCACTTATTGTTGCAAAACTAGTAAAAATACGAAAGGAATGTGTATGTTTTCCTATTTTTTTTTTTTTTTTCCATTCAGATTTCTTTGTCCTCCACTTAGAAAAATGAATGGTTTATAGGCTTCTTATGACATTGAACCTATTGTGTATGCCAGTTTTATTGTGAACTGTTGAGAACAGGAACTGGTGTCAGTCATGAAAGCCTGTTGATGACCTGTAAGCTACATAAATTGTTCAGAGAAGTACATCTCTGTTACTAGAATACAAGCAGCCTTTATTTTCTCAATGCTAAGCAGAATACAGTGTGTCTCTGCTGACAGGTTGACAGCAAATCTATGGATAACCCATGACTTTTCCCTCTCATAATATTTCCATTTCTTATTTTAAAAAAACAACACCTCTGCACCTTGACCTAACAGTGCATCATGGGCCTAAGAATTTTCAGAAACCTTCAGGTTCTATCAGGCCAAGTGATTGTGTGGTACTGTCAGTGTAATACACAGCACCTCTCCTACCCAATTAAATGGGAAACCTTGAATTAACACCTTGCGTTCCACATTCAAACCTGTAATAATGCACAAGAAGGATGCAACCTGGCATATCAACAAATAAATTCAAGGACCTGTAAAAGCCTAAAGCTGTTTATTGTAGGGCCTGTTAGGATACACCAGGGATATTTCCTATGCGCATAGACAATGTACTCTAGTTGTACTCTGGTTGTAGCAAGTTATCCCCTATCCACAGAATAGGGGATAACTATAAGGGCTGTTTCACACGAGCGGATGCCGTGCGCGACATCCGCTCCGTAAATGACAGCCAAGACCCGATGCAGACTGCAGAAGCACGGAGCATTAACATGACTGATAATGCTCCGTGCCTCTCTGTGATCTCTTTACTACGAAATCACAGTGAGATAAAGTTGTCACTGTGATTTCGTAGTAAAGAGATCACAGAGAGGCACGGAGCATTATCAATCATGTTAATGCTCCGTGCTTCTGCAGTCTGCATCGGGTCTTGGCTGTCATTCACGGAGCGGATGTCACCCACGGCATCCGCTCGTGTGAAACAGCCCTTAGAGTAGTGGAAGTCATACCCCTGGAACACCTACCTATCATGAGAACAGAGACCATACTAGGCCTCAGATATGGGAGTTCCGGAAATAGCTGAATACTGTACTCAGGCGCATGATCAGTTGGGGTTCCAGTGGTAGGACTCTTACAAATCTAATAGTGCTGTAGTAATAATAACCATAACAATTTATGCTGTAAATGTGCATACTTAATTTCAGGTTAGTAACAGTGTTAAGAATAGGCAAACGTTTTTAATATTTTTTGCTTTTTCTTCAAAATTTCCTCATGATTAAATGCTATATATAGCTAAAACCACACACCATGACACCTGGTGTTGGCCTGTGTGTCTTAGTACTGTGCATGTTGGCAGTAGGCACTCTGCAGCCTTCCTATGAACTATGATGCGGACATCATTAGTAACAAGGTGGAACCTGCCTTCATCACTGAACACTATTCATCATCTCGCCAATGGGCTCTATTGGAGCACCAGTGCAGACACTCTTGGCAATGATGACAGGTCAGTGGCAAATAAGCTAGTGAAATGTGAAGTCCTGCTTCAAGTCCCTCCAGAGATAACAGCAGAACGAATTTGTGATAGCCATGGCTTTCCTTTGTGATACAGAAGCTGCTCTTATACAGAGTTTTTGGCGAGCATCTATCTTGACCATCCAGAACCCTCTCTACATGTGTGAGTTCCCGCCTCAGGCCACTGTCAGTGCAATACTGAAACTTCCAACATCTAACTCTTTCTGAGATTTAATGGGTGGATCATCAAGAATCTCAAAGTCCCATTATTTAGCCCTTTTCATACTGTAATTTTCACAAATGATACATGTCTTTTTCTAGCATACATAATGAACACTTCAACAACACCTAATCAACAGACCTGTAAGAGAAAAGATGAAAATGCCACACAAAGAAGTCTGTGGAGCATCTGTATGCAAAGTAACTCTCTTGGAACTTTGATCACTACATGAAATACCCTCTAGAATTGCCATATTGTAAAATAGGCTTTTTATCTTAGCTTCTTCTTGTTCAAGAAAATATAAGGCCTTATATAGTTATGACTATGCAGATACAAGGTTTGGAATGCAAGTTGGCAAAGTGAAAAATTGAATGTGTCCCTGAAGCCTAAAAATCCAATTCCCTGAAATGTTAGTAGCACAGGTTCCTAGAGGTTTTTCAAGAATATCAGTGCAAACACTTATTTGAAACCAAGTATTGGATTCTACTTTAACATTTAGATTTAAATGTTAACATCTTGGAATAATTAGCTGCTAGTGTGCTAGTATAGATGTGGCTCACCTATTACTCTACACATTTCTTAGATTAGAAAAATATTGAATTGCATTGTCAAGAGATATACTCAATTTAATAAAGCTGATTTCTAACATATTTTATGAACATAGCAACATGGTATTAGGACTGTTTCATTAAAAAAGCCCCTTTATTGATATTTTTTTTTTGATTCAGTTATGAAAGCAAATATTTAGTTAAACATTACATTATGTAAAAGACAGTTCTAATAATGAACATATACACAATAGTAATCATATTTCCTTCTGTTTCTGTTTTCTGTGCCCACAAGTGGTCATTTAAGAATGCATGCTATAAATATAATAGCTCAATATGAGTTTTGATCAATATAATTATGGTATGTAGTATTTTTAGGTTGCAATCCAGATGTTATGTGAAATAAAGTGGTATTCCCAGATCCTCAGGAGAGGCCATTAATATCTGATCGGTTGAGGTTCGACAACCTGCACTGCTGCTGATCAGCTGTTCCCATATAGTTTCAGTCCTGGAAGTCTACACCTGAACTCCAGCTCCATCCTTTGCTAATTGCTTCACTTCAATGAGAGCAGTTCATCCACTGCACAGTGGACAGGTCTATGTTTTTCTGCTGCTGACTTTCAGTGCCATAACAGGGCGTCAAAGCTCCACTCATCTGATATTGATAGTAAAATCCTGGACAGCCCTTTTAATCCTTATTTAAGTAAGAAATTAAGTGTATTCACATAAGTAAATTTTCCATGTTTCCTAATGTACCATTAACATTGTCATAAGTCTGCCCTGCTTTTCCACCTTTCCTATGTCCATATACATGCTATGCTTTGTGGGGATAAGGAGAACGCAAAATGGCAAGGCTCAGTGGAGGAGTAGATAGTGTAGGAAAAGCAGAAAAGGCTAGGGGACATAGAAGGAGACACAACCTGATAGGGACTCTGTGTAGGGATAATGGGGAATATACTGTAAGATGGACATGAGGGAGACAGACAGTGGAGGGCTCTGTTCAGGGTAAGAAAATGCTAAGTGGCAAAGATATTTGGGGGCAGGAGTGAAATGGCAGCCAAATTATGTAGGGAAACTGAGGCTGCTCGATGGCTATTCCAGGAATCCACTGGGTGAAAACTTTAAAGGGTTTGTCTGGGATTTGTATATTGATTGTCTATATTCAGGAAAGGTCATCAATATCTGATCAGTGGGGGTCTGAAACCTGGCACCCCCACCAATCAGCTGTTTGAAGACTCCAGTGAGCACTGCAGCCTCCTCAGAGCTTACCACGCACAGTACAGTACATTGTATAGCGGATGTTCTTGGTATTGCTGCCTAAGCCCATTTAATTTAATGAAACTAATCTGTGCCTAGACCAGTGTCACATGCCGGAGGTCCCAGGCAGACCTCCAGGACAACATGCGAGCAGGATACAAGGAAACCAGGCCAAGGAACCAAGACACGTGACAATGACTATAACAAAAGACCTCAATGTTCTTAAACGGATCAGTGGCTATGGACCCACTGCGCCACTGACTAGAAATACTCTGGAGGCGAGTATCTAAACAGCTACCTGGTCTTCACTAGAGCCTCAAATGGTGAGGATAGGCTTGGGCCAAAGGTAGTTGCCAGGGGCTACTCCAGAGTGTAAACCAAGTTTGTGTCAGCAGGATCAGGCGGAAGAGAGATACAAGAAAAGTACCGACAGTACATTGAGTCCACAGGCAGGCAGGCAGAACGGAACAGAGGCAGAAGCAGAAACAGAAGCAGTTACCTGCACTGCAAGCAATAGAAGATAAGCGGCCCCAGGAAGAGCTGCACAGAGACAGAGAATGGGCATTCACATGGGCATTCCCCCTCCGGGGAACACAGGAAACCTCTTCCGAAGGTAGACATGAACAGACATGAACGGAACACCAGAAGTAGTAATGACTGCCAGAGAGACATTAGCAGGAACATAGATCAGACACTGATAAGCTCTGGTAGGCTATACAGATACAGAGATCAGACGCAGATAAACTTTGCTAGGCTATACAGATACAGGAACAGATACAAGGCAAGGTACAGGGCCAGAAGACAACAATACAGAACCAGACGGAACACACCGAGGTGTAGATGGTAGGTTCCCTTGGGTCAGTAGCAAAGGCAAGAAAAATGTAGACAGACAGACTATACAGAGCAGAAGGGTGAAACACCCACAAGACAATACAGAACAGACTGACCAAGACTGACCTTAACACTCTACGCTCAGAGACAGAAATAGCAGCCTAACGAGCACACCTGAATGGACCTACACAGGAACCAACCAGGGGAGGTTAACCCCATCAGAACCAAACAGGGAGGTACCAAATCAGGTCAGGGGTAACCAGAAACCACAGCATACCAATCTGCAATACAGGACGTTGCCCCTAGCAACCAGCATGCACGGAACACCGCAGCCAGTACGCAAGAGCGCAACAAACCTGACATACCCGCAGGGAGACGATACAGTCAAAGGGGGTATACACACATACGGGCAGGTTCACAATAGATACCACAGCCAGCACGCTGCCAAAAGCAGCCTGCAGCCAGTACGCAAAAGGCGTAAAGCCAGCTGCGCACAGTAAACCACGTCACGGTGAACCTCACCGGGACAACTAGTACTGTGACTGATGCACTTTGATGTCAGTGGCCTAGTTGGAGTTGGACCCCCACCAAACAGATTGATGCCCTATCCTGAGGATGACCTATTCCACAATTAAGACACCCTTTACACTCTATGACGTACTGACATGCCTCTAATGACCTGCATACCGCATTAGACACTACATCCTCAATTGCCAGATTACAGTTGCTAGTCAGAGATTCTAGTGAGAGAGACTTTAGAAAGATACAGTAGCATACCAAGAGTACAGCAATTTGTGGCATTGCCAGCCTCCATATTTTGCCATCTAGGAAAATTATTATGTATAGATTATTGTTAGATGTACTACAACTTATATTTTGCACTCAAGTTAAAAGAGACATTTATTATTCTACCTCTGGCCTGGTTTCACTCCTACCACACCATACAGTGGCTATTGCTCTCCTACACATCCTGCCATGCACCCCTACAACCACCAACATCAAAAGCACCCCAGACTACCATGAGACAGGAGTCACAACTATAGGAAGTGCCTTGATGAAAGCACCCCTCTCCCACTGAACTGGCCCTAGTGGCAACAGCCTGAATGAAACCACTATGAAACATAATATAGTCAGAGCCACTATCACTCCCATCCTTTGCCCCGGCTCCTCAAAAGCTCTCTCTGCATATATATGAGATGATTGGCTGATCACTCATAAATTGGTGAGTTCAAGTAACATTTTCCTGATATATATGGGCACGATAACACATTTCATTACTATGGTGGAGGAATGCGCAATTATTTTTCTTTAGATTTGTTCTACAGGGTGGGCCATTTATATGGATACACCTTAATAAAATGGGAATGGTTGGTGATATTAACTTCATGTTTGTGGCACATTAGTATATGTGAGGGGGGGGGGAACTTTTCAAGATGGGTGGTGACCATGGCGGCCATTTTGAAGTCGGCCATTTTGAATCCAACTTTTGTTTTTTCAATAGGAAGAGGGTCATGTGACACATCAAACTTTTTGGGAATTTCACATGAAAAACAATGGTGTGCTTGGTTTTAATGTAACTTTATTCTTTCATTCACAATCTTTAATTCATTGTATGTTAAAATGATAGGCCCAATAATTTATCACACAAAACTACCTCAAAAGATAGTCATCTACTGCCAACCAGAGTGATATGGTGGAGAGTACAAGCAGCCACAAGGTGTGCTCACTGGCTTACTCAGAGGGTGAGTGCGGAAACAAAGGGATACAATAAAAGAGGGAGACAGATACTGGGTCTCTTCCCCTAAGTCATCCCTTGATCTTCACTCATGAAAAAAAACACCCCTCTCTGTCTGTCCCTTGGTGTCCCTTATAGGCAATATAGTGACTGCCCAGCTTTGTCAGAATTTAACCTCCTCAGGACCGCCGTACGCAGGATTGCGTCTTTGCGGCGGTCCTGTTGTTCTGGGTGGACGCGCCGGTGCGTCCTCTCGCGAGACGCGAGATTTCCTGTGAACGCGCGCACACAGGCGCGCGCGTTCACAGGATCGGAAGGTAAGCGAGTGGATCTCCAGCCTGCCAGCGGCGATCGTTCGCTGGCAGGCTGGAGATGTGATTTTTTTAACCCCTAACAGGTATATTAGACGCTGTTTTGATAACAGCGTCTAATATACCTGCTACCTGGTCCTCTGGTGGTCCCCTTTGTTTGGATCGACCACCAGAGGACACAGGCAGCTCAGTAATATGTTGCACCAAGCACCACTACACTACACCCCCCCCCCCCCGTCACTTATTAACCCCTTATTAGCCCTTGATCACCCCTGATCACCCCATATAGACTCCCTGATCACCCCCCTGTCATTGATTACCCCCCTGTCATTGATCACCCCCCTGTAAAGCTCCATTCAGATGTCCGCATGATTTTTACGGATCCACTGATAGACTGATCGGATCCGTAAAAATCATACGGACGTCTGAATGCAGCCTTACAGGGGAGTGATAAATGACGGAGGTGATCACCCCATATAGACTCCCTGATCACCCCCCTGTCATTGATCACCCCCCTGTAAAGCTCCATTCAGATGTCCGCATGATTTTTACGGATCCACTGATAGACTGATCGGATCCGTAAAAATCATACGGACGTCTGAATGCAGCCTTACAGGGGAGTGATCAATGACTGTGGTGATCACCCCATATAGACTCCCTGATCACCCCCCTGTCATTGATTACCCCTCTGTCATTGATCACCCCCCTGTAAAGCTCCATTCAGATGTCCGCATGATTTTTACGGATCCACTGATAGACTGATCGGATCCGTAAAAATCATACGGACGTCTGAATGGAGCCTTACAGGGGAGTGATCAATGACTGTGGTGATCACCCCATATAGACTCCCTGATCACCCCCCTGTCATTGATTACCCCCCTGTCATTGATCACCCCCCTGTAAAGCTCCATTCAGATGTCCGCATGATTTTTACGGATCCACTGATAGACTGATCGGATCCGTAAAAATCATACGGACGTCTGAATGCAGCCTTACAGGGGAGTGATCAATGACTGTGGTGATCACCCCATATAGACTCCCTGATCACCCCCCTGTCATTGATTACCCCTCTGTCATTGATCACCCCCCTGTAAAGCTCCATTCAGATGTCCGCATGATTTTTACGGATCCACTGATAGACTGATCGGATCTGTAAAAATCATACGGACGTCTGAATGCAGCCTTACAGGGGAGTGATCAATGACTGTGGTGATCACCCCATATAGACTCCCTGATCACCCCCCTGTCATTGATTACCCCTCTGTCATTGATCACCCCCCTGTAAAGCTCCATTCAGATGTCCGCATGATTTTTACGGATCCACTGATAGACTGATCGGATCCGTAAAAATCATACGGACGTCTGAATGCAGCCTTACAGGGGGGTGATCAATGACAGTTGGGTGATCACCCCATATAGACTCCCTGATCACCCCCCTGTCATTGATCACCCCCCCTGTCATTGATCACCCCCCTGTCATTGATCCCCCCCCCCTCTGTAAGGCTGCATTCAGTCTTTTTTTTGGCCCAAGTTAGCGGAATTTTTTTTTTTTTCTTACAAAGTCACATATTCCACTAACTTGTGACAAAAAATAAAATCTCACATGAACTCACCATACCCCTCACGGAATCCAAATGCGTAAAATTTTTTAGACATTTATATTCCAGACTTCTTCTCACGCTTTAGGGCCCCTAGAATGCCAGGGCAGTATAAATACCCCACATGTGACCCCATTTCGGAAAGAAGACACCCCCAGGTATTCCGTGAGGGGCATATTGAGTCCATGAAAGATTGAAATTTTTGTCCTAAGTTAGCGGAACGGGAGACTTTGTGAGAAAAAAATAAAAAATATCAATTTCCGCTAACTTGTGCCAAAAAAAAAAAATTTCTATGAACTCGCCATGCCCCTCATTGAATACCTTGGGGTGTCTTCTTTCTAAAATGGGGTCACATGTGGGGTATTTATACTGCCCTGGCATTCTAGGGGCCCCAAAGCGTGAGAAGAAGTCTGGTATCCAAATGTCTAAAAATGCCCTCCTAAAAGGAATTTGGGCCCCTTTGCGCATCTAGGCTGCAAAAAAGTGTCACACATCTGGTATCGCCGTACTCAGGAGAAGTTGGGCAATGTGTTTTGGGGTGTCATTTTACATATACCCATGCTGGGTGAGATAAATATCTTGGTCAAATGCCAACTTTGTATAAAAAAATGGAAAAAAGTTGTCTTTTGCCAAGATATTTCTCTCACCCAGCATGGGTATATGTAAAAAGACACCCCAAAACACATTCCCCAACGTTTCCTGAATACGGCGATACCAGATGTGTGACACTTTTTTGCAGCCTAGGTGGGCAAAGGGGCCCACATTCCAAAGAGCACCTTTCGGATTTCACTGGTCATTTACCTACTTACCACACATTAGGGCCCCTGGAAAATGCCAGGGCAGTATAACTACCCCACAAGTGACCCCATTTTGGAAAGAAGACACCCCAAGGTATTCCGTGAGGGGCATGGCGAGTTCCTAGAATTTTTTATTTTTTGTCACAAGTTAGTGGAAAATGATGATTTTTTTATTTTATTTTTTTTTTCATACAAAGTCTCATATTCCACTAACTTGTGACAAAAAATAAAAACTTCCATGAACTCACTATGCCCATCAGCGAATACCCTGGGGTCTCTTCTTTCCAAAATGGGGTCACTTGTGGGGTAGTTATACTGCCCTGGCATTCTAGGGGCCCAAATGTGTGGTAAGGAGTTTGAAATCAAATTCTGTAAAAAATGACGAGTGAAATCCGAAAGGTGCTCTTTGGAATATGGGCCCCTTTGCCCACCTAGGCTGCAAAAAAGTGTCACACATCTGGTATCTACGTACTCAGGAGAAGGTGGGGAATGTGTTTTGGGGTGTCATTTTACATATACCCATGCTGGGTGAGAGAAATATCTTGGCAAAAGACAACTTTTCCCATTTTTTTATACAAAGTTAGCATTTGACCAAGATATTTATCTCACCCAGCATGGGTATATGTAAAAAGACACCCCAAAACACATTCCCCAACGTCTCCTGAATACGGCGATACCAGATGTGTGACACTTTTTTGCAGCCTAGGTGGGCAAAGGGGCCCACATTCCAAAGAGCACCTTTCGGATTTCACTGGTCATTTACCTACTTACCACACATTAGGGCCCCTGGAAAATGCCAGGGCAGTATAACTACCCCACAAGTGACCCCATTTTGGAAAGAAGACACCCCAAGGTATTCCGTGAGGGGCATGGCGAGTTCCTAGAATTTTTTATTTTTTGTCACAAGTTAGTGGAAAATGATGATTTTTTTTTTTTTTTTTTTTTCATACAAAGTCTCATATTCCACTAACTTGTGACAAAAAATAAAAACTTCCATGAACTCACTATGCCCATCAGCGAATACCCTGGGGTCTCTTCTTTCCAAAATGGGGTCACTTGTGGGGTAGTTATACTGCCCTGGCATTCTAGGGGCCCAAATGTGTGGTAAGGAGTTTGAAATCAAATTCTGTAAAAAATGACGAGTGAAATCCGAAAGGTGCTCTTTGGAATATGGGCCCCTTTGCCCACCTAGGCTGCAAAAAAGTGTCACACATCTGGTATCTCCGTACTCAGGAGAAGGTGGGGAATGTGTTTTGGGGTGTCATTTTACATATACCCATGCTGGGTGAGAGAAATATCTTGGCAAAAGACAACTTTTCCCATTTTTTTATACAAAGTTGGCATTTGACCAAGATATTTATCTCACCCAGCATGAGTATATGTCAAAAGACACCCCAAAACACATTCCCCAACTTCTACTGAATACGGAGATACCAGATGTGTGACACTTTTTTGCAGCCTAGGTGGGCAAAGGGGCCCACATTCCAAAGAGCACCTTTCGGATTTCACTCGTCATTTTTTACAGAATTTGATTTCAAACTCCTTACCACACATTTGGGCCCCTAGAATGCCAGGGCAGTATAACTACCCCACAAGTGACCCCATTTTGGAAAGAAGAGACCCCAAGGTATTTCGTGATGGGCATAGTGAGTTCATGGAAGTTTTTATTTTTTGTCACAAGTTAGTGGAATATGAGACTTTGTAAGAAAAAAAAAAAAAAAGAAAAAAATCATCATTTTCCGCTAACTTGTGACAAAAAATAAAAAGTTCTATGAACTCACTATGCCCATCAGCGAATACCTTAGGGTGTGTATTTTCCGAAATGGGGTCATTTGTGGGGTGTTTGTACTGTCTGGCCATTGTAGAACCTCAGGAAACATGACAGGTGCTCAGAAAGTCAGAGCTGCTTCAAAAAGCGGAAATTCACATTTTTGTACCATAGTTTGTAAACGCTATAACTTTTACCCAAACCATTTTTTTTTTACCCAAACATTTTTTTTTAATCAAAGACATGTAGAACAATAAATTTAGAGCAAAATTTATATATGGATGTCGTTTTTTTTTGCAAAATTTTACAACTGAAAGTGAAAAATGTCATTTTTTTGCAAAAAAAATCGTTAAATTTCGATTAATAACAAAAAAAGTAAAAATGTCAGCAGCAATGAAATACCACCAAATGAAAGCTCTATTAGTGAGAAGAAAAGGAGGTAAAATTCATTTGGGTGGTAAGTTGCATGACCGAGCAATAAACGGTGAAAGTAGTGTAGGTCAGAAGTGTAAAAAGTGGCCTGGTCTTTCAGGGTGTTTAAGCACTGGGGGCTGAGGTGGTTAAAGACCAATCACACCCTGGGCCAGACAAACGAATATATATTGTATATACTGGCCCGACGCGTTTCACTGGCAATGGGCCAGGTCATCAGGGGACCAATGAATATCAAGAAATCAGTAAATTCACATAGTGGGCGCTCCTCCAGCATCAGACACTACCAAATATGCCGGGCCCATCATTTTAACATACAATGAATTAAAGATTGTTTTAAGGTTTTCCCATTATTCAACTATTGTTTCTCATAATTTGGGTGCCATATTTATATGATTGTTGTGACTGGCAACTTTTCTGGTCAAGTTATTTATTTGTTTTGCATTTCATAGGGTATGGCAGGATTCTTGGCTAATGGTTTGGATAGAAATCAATGGCTATCTGAAGCCAGTGATGTATTCTCAGAAAAAAACACTTTCAAAAGATATAACTCTTCCTTTAAGGCTGCTTTTAAAGGATAACTGTCACACTTAGGCCCTAATTTCAATTTTCATATATGTAGTTACTAATAACATGATATTCCAGAATCAGTTACTATTAGACTGACTTACCCCATATTTAATAAGATTCAGCCCTTAGCAACCAGTCTGCATAAAACTGCAATTTCACTATTCAGTTAAGATGGCCGCCACTGCCCTTAGCCTGAGGCTAATTCCGCCTGCCCTCACTAGCCAGTAACAATAGCCCCCCAAAAGTGTCAGTTACCAGAGCCCTCCCCCTAAAGGGTTAATCTCCTGCAGCACAAAGGGGTCCTCTTACCCCATGTTGCTTTCATTTATACACTGAGCAGATGGCAGATCTCCCTTCCCTGATCTGCGCTGCTTCAGCTCTACTTCTCCAGCTCTGCTGAGTGAGGGAGCGTCTGCCAAGCGCAGGGACAGGGAGAAGTGCACACAGCCCAGGCACTGTTATCAGCTGCTGGGGAGGACCTGGCTTTGATCATTTACTTACAGTCTCTGGCTGTCAGTAATCTGACCTTGCACACTGCATGCTTCTGCGTCCTCCGTCCTTCAACAGAGGACGGACTATGCCTAGCAACCCTATTTTAAGCACAGGTAAAAGTAGGCAGTACAGGGGACAAAAATGTAGAATTAAGGGGTAATTGAATACACAGTGAAAAGTTGAAATAGGGCCACCAAGGAGATATTAATCACCACAATCCAATACTCCAAAAAAAAATAAAAAATATGACAGTTATACTTTAAGGAACTAACAAAAACATTTAAAGAACAAATTAGCTCCTGGTGGGAAATCCAATCACTTGAAAACTACATCAAACATCAAATAGTACCCAGAGGCTTAAGGATTTCTCTTACTCCAGCTAGCAGGTGCAGGAGCTCTACTCTAATGACCAAATAGGAGGAGGAGGCAACCAAAGGCTCCATACGCTTCATGTCCCTGCTACTGGAAGAGGAGAGAGCTAATTTGGCCTTATTAGATATTAAACTGAAGGAACAAATCGAGGTTACCAATAAATTAAAACAGGAACCTGATTTTGCCAACAAGGAAGCTCAATTAAAAACTACATTGGAGAGATTTTAGTTTCACCTGAAGGAGAGGAAGCACCGCCAGTTCAATAGGGATTTACAAGACTTTAGAGAAAATTGAGTCTATACCACTATTGATCGCGGAACACAAAAAACTAAAAAATCTGATTCTGACATTTCCTCAAGTGAAACTGACGTCTCTGAGAGTGAAAAAGAGGGTGGTCAACTGAACCGTGGAAGAGGTCGTGAACGTAGAAAGGGGAGAGGGTCACGTGGATCCTATGACAATAGTGGTTCATGGGGATCCTATGATAACAGTGGTTCACGTTTTTTAGAACAGGGAATACCCTACAATCTACAGAATCGCAATCAACATGCGTCGCCCATGACCCCAATACAAAACAGTGTGGGCAGATACTAAATCTATCATCTAGGAGACTTGAACAGGCCGAAATGGCAATACTTAATAAAGGCCTATCATTTGTAACTACTTCTTTCTTTAACCTGTTTAACTGGATCAAGGATTTGAGTCTGTTTGCCAGGAAACTCAAATGGCATAAACACTTCACCTTGACCAATAGACGGGAAAATAGAGAATTGGGTATTCCATCAGATATCTTACAGGATGTTAAACTCTTATTTAATCTGAGTGATAGCACTTTACAAGAGGGGAAAGGGCCATTTACCGCGCTCAAGAATAGGAGCACAAGAATACCACCAGCAGGCGACCCTTCTTGTATTGATGTTTTTATGAATCAGGTTTCCCGAGAATTAGAACATTTGGTTCTTGAGAAACCTAAATTCAATTGCTCCAAAGCAGAATATAAGGCAATTGAGAATCTGGAACGTGATAATAACATCACTATCAAATCCTCCGATAAAGGAGGTAATGTGGTTGTTTTAGATACGCCACATTACAAAAAACTTTGCCTTGATCTTCTGAGTGATAGAGACACGTATGAGAAATTAAAAAGTGATCCCACTGTTCGATATCAAAAAGAATCGAAAACTATTCTCTGTGAGGCAAAATCAGCAGGTTTAATCTCTGAGGATGAATTTGATTTTCTTTACAAGAAATACCCTACCATTCCAACTTTTTACAGCCTTCCCAAGGTTCACAAGGGAACCACCCCTCTCAAGGAAAGACCTATAGTGTCCGGGGTGAACCGTATAGAACAAAATGTGGGGATCTATATCGATCACATCTTGGCCCCTTTTGTCAAGACTCTACCTTCCTATATTAGGGAGACAGGTGATCTCTTGGGTCGTTTGGAAGGTATCTCCGTGGAAAATGACACGTGGTTGGCCTCCATCGACGTGGAGGTGCTCTACTCCTCAATCCCACACCATCTAGGATTGAGGGCAGTGGAGACGTTTTTGATAACCAGAGGTTGCCATTTCCACGCTCATAACTGTCTAGTACTTAGACTTCTGGAGTTTACGCTCACCTGTAATTACTTCCTCTTTGGCGGCGTCTTTTACCACCAGCTCAGGAGCACTGCGATGGGGAGTCCCTGTGCCCCATCGTATGCCAACCTGTTCTTGGGCTGGTGAGAGGAGACTATTGTCTTCGGTGAGCCTTTGACCCATGTGGCTGCGCAAGTGGTGACGTGGGTCAGATTCATTGATGACATTTTCCTACTATGGAATGGTGAAGCTGAACAACTGAAGCACTTTGTGGGGGTGCTCAACATCAATAATGTGGGGTTGAGATTTAAATCGGAGATTAAAAAGGACACCATCCCTTTCCTGGATATAGTCATCATGAGAGGTGATTGGGGGGAACTTCAGACTAAAACGTATAGGAAACGAACATCCACAAACTCTTTATTGAATTGGAACAGTCACCATCCCCTCCCTCTGAAAAAAGGTATCCCTACGGGGCAGTACCTACGTATGAGGAGGAACTGTTCCACGTTGAGTGAGTACAAACAACAGGCTGATGATTTACGTGATAGATTTAGGAAAAAGGGATATCCTGAATCTACTCTTAAATTAGCCTATCAGAGAGCCCACTCGAGGAGTCGAACGGAACTTCTTCACCCTAATAAAACACATGTGGTGGATAATCAAATACGCCTGATAGGCACCTTTGATGGTGCTGCAAGAGAAGTGTGTAATGTCATCTCCAAACATTGGAATATTTTACTCTTGGATCCCGATATCAAAGGAATTGTTGCACCAACCGCACAGGTCACATATCGCAGGGGTCGCAGTCTACGAGATTGGTTAGTTCACAGCCACTTCAGTGAGACCAGCAAACATGTGGGAACATGGCTTAAACCACTGGAGGGCTGCTTTCGGTGCAGTGGTTGCGTTGCCTGCCCCTTTATCATCAGGGGTTGTGACTTCTGCAGTAATGTAACAGGCAAGACCTATTCTATTAGACGTATAAACAGCAAAGATAGCGGCTATCATAGACAGGCCAGAGACCTCAAACAACGTCTAGTAAAAAGAGGCTACCCTGAGGAGGCTTTAAATAAGGATATGGAAAGAGTGGAGGAGAATTTCTCACAGGATCTTCTTTTAAGGGGTGATAACCGGAAAAAAGGTAATGGTGCGGATCCGATTAAGGGCAACAGATTTGCGTTCTCCTTCAAATACAGCCCTATGGCTGATCGTATCCGATCAGTCATATTCAAGAACTGGGATGTTTTGAGGAGGGACGCAACTTTGAGTGAGCTGACTGGACAGAGACCTCTCGTCTCATTCAGAAGGAGTCACACTATTAAGGACAAACTCGTCAGGAGTAGGCTCCAAAAAGATAGCAGCAAGAACTGGCTTAAGAGTAGTCTACCCAAAGGCAATTACCGGTGTGGAAACTGTTCACTGTGCACTAATAATTCGCAGAAGAAGAGCATCGAATTTGCCGGTATCCGGCATACAGTCAATGCCTTCATTAACTGCCGTAGTACTTATGTAGTTTATTTATTATTGTGCACATGTGGACGTTTCTACATCAGTAAAACTATCAGATGTCTCTTTGAACGAGTGAGAGAACACTTTAATTCTATCAAGACAGGTAAAGGTTGTCCTAGATTGATAGAACATATTAGAAGTTTCCACAATGGTGATACCAGCTGTATCTCTTTCTCTGGCTTGGAGATTGTGTCTGCCCCCCCCCCAAGGGGGAGACAGACACCGCCTCTTGTTGCGGAAAGAAGCTAATTGGATATTACGTACCCATGCCCTAGGGGAATTAGGACTCAACGATAGAAACGATCTGAGTCCTTTCCTGTGATGTCCTCATATGTACATTTTTCTACTGCACAATCTATGTTCATTCCTTGAATATTGCATTTGTATTGTTTTTATATTGTTTTTATATATGTGTTTCGCTTTAGCCACCTCCTCTTTGCTGATGCGGCCCGGGTTGTCAGTCTCCATGGCAACGGTCCACGCCAGCATTTAAAAGGAGCGGTGTGCTAGCACGCATTGACGCACAGCCAGATGAAGCGCATTTAGCGCGAAACGGCCGCCGCTGATCAATGCGTGTCTTGAATCGTCTGCCCCCTGCCTGATGTAATCTTGGATTAAATAAAGCTGAATATCCTGACTACACACTGGTGAGTGCCGCTACTTTCTTCTGTTCTACATTACCTCGTACTATTCTATTAAGTGCTTTTTGAATTGTAGATCCAGGGGAGTAATCTACAAGGCAACTTGTCACTGTGGCCTTGAATATGTGGGCAAAACCACCCGGGAACTTCGAAGGAGGGTGGGGGAACATCTTGGTGACATTAGGCACAATAGAGACACCCCATTAGCTAAGCACGTATAACTGAGCCATAATGGAAATTTTAAGGGCATGACTTTTATGGGCATTGAACTGATCCCTCCCCTGAAGAGAGGGGGTAATTGGGATAGGAGGATACTGCAGAGGGAGACATGGTGGATATTCAAATTGAAGATTTCCCACCCCACTGGCCTCAATGAGCAGCTTTCATTTGGCTGCTACATTGAGGAAACCAGGTCATCTCGTTGATTTCGGGTATCACCCTGTTCCGTCTGCGGTATTCCCACTTATGAGTTGTGGATGCCCATATTTGTGTCCGATTCTGATTGTACCGAATCAATTAAAATTCCCCTCAAATCAATGTAACTAATGTACTGGAGGCAAATACCTCTATGCGGGTCCTGTTCATATGTCATTGGATCCATTTACGCGTGATGCCTGCGTTATGGCCCATATGTGTGTTACTGACCTTTTCTGACCATAGGGCTTTATACGATTTCATTTGCCCTACTACTATATATTTTGTCGTTGGATCTGTCGTTGGACAGGTATCTGACCCTAATAGGTTTATTTTACTTTGAAACACTTATACTCACCTGTGCATATAATTTGTGCATATCTGGGGTTGACTGGTTTCGATAGATTATATATATATATATATATATATATATATATATATATATATATATAAAAAATATTATGTCCATTGATTGTTTTTTCTAACTGATCTGTTACCTGTTGAATCTGCTATGTAAATACCCTGGTAGCGCCTCCCGTGATTGTATGGAAGTGACACACCTTATTTGGTGATTATCGCCTTATGATGGTGGTTTGTGTGAACTTGAGTGAGCCCACCTCTATGTCTCCACATTTCCATCTTAAATCTGCCCCTTCACAGCGCTAGACCTACCTCCTGCTGTAGAGGGCTTGCCTTAGCGAATGGGCGGCACTGACACACAGTTGGTGCCGATCCCGATCATGTGTTGTGACGCGGGTACCTTGTGACCAGTTACGTCACGACCCGCGTGACCGATCACGTGATCTTATGGGCGGACTCAAACCCGCGCTGTCTTAAAAAGAACGCCAGCACGAGTATTCGCTCCCCACTGCCATACGCAGGAGAGGAGCGGATCCAGGAATCTTATACACATGGCGAGCTAAGTACTCTCTATTCACTAATAGCATTGTTCCTTACTTGCTGGCGCTGGCATATTTGGTAGTGTCTGATGCTGGAGGAGCACCCACTATGTGCATTTACTGGTTTCTTGATATTCATTGGTCCCCTGATGACCTGGCCCATTGCCAGTGAAACGCGTCGGGACAGTATATACAATATATGTTTGTTTGTCTGCCCCAGGGTGTGATTGGTCTTTAAATTCTGACGAAGCTGGGCAGTCACTATATTGCCTATAAGGGACACCAAGGGACAGACAGAGAGGGGTGTTTTTGTTCATGAGTGAAGATCAAGGGATGACTTAGGGGAAGAGACCCAGTATCTGTCTCCCTCTTTTATTGTATCCCTTTGTTTCCGCACTCACCCTCTGAGTAAGCCAGTGAACACACCTTGTGGCTGCTTGTACTCTCCACCATATCACTCTGGTTGGCAGTAGATGGCTATCTTTTGAGGTCGTTTTGTGTGATAAATTATTGGGCCTATCATTTTAACATACGATGAATTAAAGATTGTTTTAAGGTTTTCCCATTATTCAATTATTGTTCCTCTAAAGATACACAGAAAATTACAGAGTTGTCACTTACTAATTATCTCTTGATATCATTGACCACAGCAGAGAGAGAGCACAAATTGATAGGGGACATTTTGCTGTCAGATAGAATGTAATAAAAATAGGGGTTTAGTAAAATTTCTCCAACAGTTCATGTCGCCTTCATGTCGCCATTAAAACTTCCATTAATCCCATCACATCATGTCATCACTCTTGTTAGCTGTAGCCATCCCTCACTAACAAAATCAAATAGGTCACTGCCTCCTTCAGGATCAACATTGTCTTCTTCTGAAATACTTTTTTTTTTGTAATATGCCTGCTCAGACTCCTATTGCTGACAAGTTTATTATAAGCTTGCACACTCAAACATGCAAGAATTCAGCATGAAAGAGTCTCGACCTATTATTATTTTTAGAGTATGTCTTTTGGTTATATTTAAGATATGAAGAAGACATGAAGACACCACCATGTTTTATGGAGGTCCTGTAGTTAAAGACATAGACATAGACATTTGTTGTAGCTTAGATATACACTGTTACCTTCTGAATATACCTTATTGCGGATCCATTGCAGCCCTCTTAAAAAAAAAAACTGTCAACTGTCTCTGATAAATTATGTGGCAACAGAAAGAGCTTTAACAACCCAGAAGAGGATATAATGAGCCTGAAGTAAAAGGCATGAGGACAGAACTATGTTATCTTTAGACATATTCAAACCTCTGCATACATTGTGCAGTTATTTATAGCCCTTTTCTATACTGACTTATAAAGAAGCATGAATTTAAGAACTTGAGCATAAAGAGAGAAAAGAAAAACAGACTTTACTCTACGTGTATTCTTTAAGGAATGCTTAGTAAATGCACATTTATAATAGAAGGAAAATAATAATAATTTGGACAAAGAAAATCACACACTATGAGGGAAATGTATCTTCCCCGAACACTAGTATGAGACTTTTTAAACTTCACTGCAACAAAGTTCATTCACAAGCGCCATTTCTATGCCACCGTCGATGCTTTCCAAGAATGTAGCATGATGATGGTGGAGAGATGGTGGGGCCAGCAGTCCCAACATATTTATCTTCTTTTCTGCCAGTTTTCTGGTGTAAATGAAGACTCAAATGAATGCAGTTCAGAGTTTCCATAGATTTCAGTTTAGGCGCTCAGACTTCTTGATTATTTGTCTAATTTATGACAAGGCCTGCACCTAGCCATAAATTTAAGGTGCTCTCCAGGAAATGAAAATGATGACAAATCTTCAGGATAGTTCATCATTATCATATGGGCGGGGGTCCGATCAGCTGTTACAGGGAGCCACCGCATGCACCCGTACTCTGGTGAGCGCAGCGGGCATCTCCCCAAGCACAGCGCCATACATAATTCAGCAGCTGTGTACAATATTGCAGCTCAGCCCTATTCACTTCAATGAGCTGCAAGTAGGTAATCTGACTGATGTATGATGACGTCAAATGGCCAAAGAAGAGGCCGCGGGGCCCTTGTATGCCGCTGATCAACGGGCTGTCAGACCTCGTTGATCTGATATTCCTGAGGATAGGTCATCAACACTAATTACCAGATAACCCCTATAAGCACATCCTTCAGTAGCATAGAGGATATCAAGACCAGAATAGCATACGCCAGTCTTGATAAGTCTCCCCCTATATGCCAAAACATTCTGTATATATTTTCTAGTAGAGACAAACTTCCCCAATGCATAAATAGCTACTAAGCATCTTCTTCACCATCCTGCTTTGTGAATTCCTTACAGTTAATTTGTATACCGTATTCTATTTTACTGTTTTTAGTGGACAAGTAGTCTAAAAATGTCTCTTGATACTGTCTTAATGGCATGTGTCATGAATTTCTGAGATGTTACTTTGAGGTACAGTTTAATTCCCTGATTTCATTAGCTAGGATAATGTAGCTGCTGGGAAAGAGGAACAAACTTCCCCAAATTAATTTTAAGTCATATTTAGTTAAATTGGCTGTCACATTCAACTAGGTCCGAATAAATTTGACTCATATCAATAGTGCCACATGTTGCCCTGAGAGGTTGTGTAGGACACTCTGGAGACTCCTAGGTCAGTATCCAACCCCTTTCAAGATTTTTAATATCAAGGCATTCGAAGCGTAATTCGGTCTGAAGTTTAGGAAACATTTGATTCGACACAAATCTGAATTTCCTTACACTTCGTGGTAACAAATCAGTTTTTCCTAAAATGGCAGCGGCAGGTGTTAAACAGTGAAAGTAAAAAGCCTGAGACCGCAATGTGACTCATAATGCCGTGCAATCAGGCAATTCCCAAGAAGCCATCCCCTGTGATGTTACAGCCCTATAAAACGCTCATGCCGCATGGTCACTGCCATTGTCCTGTGTGCTGAGCATAGGGGGAGATGTGACAAGAACTCATGTGCTAGGGACAGTGTTGCTGCAATAATCTAGTGACCATGTATGATCCATCCACCATGTTTGGCCAGCTGGTTTTAACCCTAATAATTTTAAAAGCAAAATACCACTAGGTTCATAGTAGGGAGGGATCCCATCCTTATGGAGGGATCCACATGGGATTATGGTCATCAATGCTGTGTACCATCTCTGGTACCATCACACAGGAGGACAGGGGCTGCTGCATACACATTCCAACACCCTTGATCCATGCTAGGGGGAACCGGAGCAGACCCAGATGACCACGGCATCTGAAGGGTTAAAAGTCCACAAGCGGCATTACTGTTGGTCAAGGATATTAATGCCATTTTAAAATGCCTGTCCACTGGCGTAAATTTACTGTCTGTGGACGGGAAAGCGTTAAGTTCCAAGCCTTCACACTGAGATTAGGCCACCAAGTGGAAAGAATATGATTAAGCAGAGTGGCCTTTGTATGCCTGATTAATAGCGATTCATGACAAATTAATTCGGAACAAATCTAATTTCTTGGTGACCTTCGGCAAATGTGCAGAATCAATTTTTTTAAATTGTCACTCATCTCTACGCAAGAACAAAGTTTCTGGCAGTTGAAAGCCAACTGCCTAATGATTGACTCCCCTGACTCAAAGTGAGGAGGTCCCCATACACATTAGATGGCTGGAACTTGGAAGGCTTGGCCGACATCCATGATCAGCTTTAGGTTTAGGACAAGCTGTAGGCATATCATGGGCAGTGTGTAATCTCCAGCCCACTGCACAGAGGCTATCAGATAATCGGTTGGTAATGACCTTACATTATCTACAGAAAATAGCCAAGATCAGATTCAGCAAAAAGAGAATGTGCAAGGACATAAAGATTTTTAGAAGTGATCCAGTGCATTATTGGATGGTTGCTACGCAATAGCCCCATTGGTAACTTTCTTAAAAAGTGGCATCATATCATGCTTACAGGTGAAAGTTAACAAGAGGAATGTGAAACAGCAGGTATAGACCCACTGTGTCAGTGAACAAATTTGACTTGGAGATACTCAAGAATGTTATCTAAGTAGTACCGTGGTTTTCACCCTTTCAGCCCTGGGCAAGTATCTGGTCTTAGCTGCAGGGAGTAGTCTCCAGTCATGGTCCATGGAGTAGTCTTTTGGAATAGTCTCCGTTCAGTGACAGCTGACACAGGTGGGCCAAGAGACACTGGTGTGTGGCACCAAGGTGACAGGCAAGAGCATAGTCAATAGAGAAATCAAGGTCAGGACAGATAGAATCTGTGCATTATTGTCAGGTAATAGGACAGGGCAAGCAACAGAGGGTCATTATGGAAATCAGGCAAAGCTCACAGTGGGCAATACAGGGTCTATCCATTAAATGGATAGAGTTTGAGGCATGTGACAGTCAAAACATATACATAACATTATAGAGCACGTTTGTTGGACTGTAAAAGCTAGGATCCTACAACTCAAAACTCTTCCTAAAGGTGCCCAAGACAATGCTGCAATGGAATAGGAAAGATTAGCCCATGCACATTGGCCCCTTAAAAAACTGTTAGAGCATGCACACCCTAAAGGAGAGAGCAGCAGGAAGCACATGGGTACAGCCTGCAGTAGTGCGACAGAGAAGGTGAGTTTTCCAGCAGTCATGTCAGGAGATGGGAGATATCAGTGGCGATGGACCACCAATGTACATCACGAGCACTGGATATCCTTTCCATTTTAAATATGATACCAATGATTACCAGTCATTTACATGTGCTGATTATTATGAAATTAGTCAAATCACATAATTCATAATAAATTGACCCTAAGCATTAGTAAAACTATGAAGCAATTATTTTTCATAAAAAAATTAGTAAAATCACTCACATAATCAGAAACTGATTATAAAACAATAATGCAATTGATAATTCAAAAGAAATATAACCAAGATTACATATTGTACTTTCATCTCTTCTGTTTTTGTAATTTGTCCATTCTGTATAAACCTTATTCTGACTAATGTGGCCTCCATCCAAATAAAAGATTTCTCATCAGCATATCCAAATGACGCTCTCCTAAACAGTTTCTTAATTAGTTTTTGAGAAAATTCATTAAGCCAAAACCCCATTTATAGTCAACACTGGAGGCTAGAAAAGTTCCACTAATATCCATCAACTTTTCCTTTTAAGAAAACGAGTAATTTGATGGAAGTGTCACCGGGTCAGTTAAGTTTTAAAGTAGGATTCAACTTACAATCTAGCACTTTTTTTTATCCTATGGTCAAGACCAAACCTCCATTTTCTTTGACCAGGGGGCAAATATTTTGTTTGATTACCCACTGTGTGACATAATGTGATAAGTCTATGTTTTTCTATGTGCTCAGTTACTAGATTAACTCAGGTCCAATCATATAGAAGTGCCCATAGTTTTTCCTGCCAGTGCAATACCCTGCAATAATAAGGCTAGGAAAACATGGGTGTTTTAAATTCTGATATCATAGTGAATGTGATCCACCATGCGTTGGCAGTGTCCGGCATATGCAGACCCATCAATTCCAGTATTCTGTTCCAATGCCAGAACACAATGCTGGATCCAGAAATTCTGGTATTCTGCTCCTATATCGAAATTTAAAACACCAGTGCGAACCTAGCCTTAAAAGCAATAGTTCCAGTAACAAAGCTTCCAATAGTGTACTTTAATGTAAGGGTGAGGTCTCCAGGAAAGGGTGAGGTCTCCTGGTAATAAAGTACATTAGTACATTAGAAACAAACATTTATAGGGGTCTGTGCCCCACGTACCACCTAGTCCATGTTATTATATAGGAGGTTCTGGTGCACTCATAAGTGAAACAGGTTTATCTTCATTCACTTAATGTGTCACCGAAGCCTGATTCAGACAGTTGCCATGCAACTGCTGAAGGCTGGGGAATATAATATATAGCTAAAGAAACAGCAAGCATGAGATTGACACATGCAGTTGCTTAATGGAAGCCATGGAAAACATCATTTTCTTTTAACTGAAACAAAAAACGAGTCATAAATATACTCTAGAGAACTGCAAAGACTGTGCGGATGCACAGATTCTTGTTGATTATAATAGGAATCCTTTCAATGTATGGCATTTACATTGTGGCTCCCCAGAAGAAATAAAACTCCATGATCTCCTGGGCAATGTGATTGGTACCAGCGATGTGAGAAGACGTATAGTAATGTACCGTTATGATGTCATCTAAAATAGTAAAAAGTTATTTTAAAACATTATTTTCATCTTTGGGGACACTTTGGAAGTATTTTTTTATTTATTTCTCACAGCAGTAGTTTAAAATTTTAACAATTCAATTTAAATTGCTGAACGTACCAAATCAGTACGTAATTTCTTGCTCTCACTATTGACCAGTGAGGCTCTGTATATATTGTTCTCATTAGAGTTCCAATTTCAGCTATTAACTCAACTCCGCCCAAGCGTTATAAATGCCTAAATGCTCCTGGTGTGCAATAAAGGTTTGCATTTTTAGACAGAATACTATACTTATCTCATCTGATATTATTGACAAACCCCCATGGCCAGTGTCAGGCTGGGGTTCCTAGGGCCCACCATTAAAATTTATTTTGGGGGCCCACCATATGGATACATTAAAATATTACCTGCTTACACAGCAGCAAGAGTCTACCAGATGATTGAATATGGGTGTCCCTGCAGTAACTTTGAGAAGGTAGGTCCTGGGGAGATGTCACGGACGTTCCCGCGACAGGTGGCAGGAGATCGGTGAGACTGGCAATACGTGGTTTGGTCTGACATTTTTTCTGTTTGGATCAAATGACATCTGTGTTGTTTCTGGTGTTTGCCACACCTTCTTTCCCCAGGTGTGGCTATTATGGTAATTTACCTTCTCTATTTATTGTTGTTTCTCCCACTATGCTATGCGGTTTATAGCTTCAGTTTGAGTTGTAGATAGCTGGTGTGTGGATCTCGGCTGAGTTCCTGGGGCTGCCATAGCCACTTGAAGTTAAGTGTTTTATTTCCCTTTTGTATTTTGTTTGGGTTATTTTGTGTGTTGCATTTCCCTGTCATTTGTATTAAGGCCTGAGGGAGACTCTGGTTCGTCCTTCCTTTTGGAGGAACAGGTTGTCTCAATCCTGACATTAGTACCAGGGTCCTATAGGGTGAGTTAGGACATTAGGTAATCCTGTGTATAACCTCACCTACCTCTGGGGTCTGTTCATACTGGTAGTTTGTCAGGAATTTGATTAGGGTTGTACTAGGAGATGTCCATCTCCTTTCTCTAGTTTACAGGCCTTATTCCCTCACCCCTTTCCCTCCTTTGTTCAGTGTGGTGTTTCCCTCCCACACCCGAATGTGACAGGAGAAGAGGATACTGGGTAGCTTTCCTCTATACCTAGAAGTCATCTCAGTTCTGACCGTGCCTATAATAAGAAACTGGGCAGTTTCTTTAATAATCTATCACTTTTTTTATATGAACATAGGCTGGTTGAGGTGCTGTAAATGGAATATAAGTATTTAGTGCAGTAAGGCTACTGTGTTATGTGCCACTTGTGCAGTGGGTGGGAGACTAGAGGCCCACCTTGCTAAGGGGCCCATTGGGGTATTCACCTGTACCCCTGTGAGCCAGTCCGAGCCTGCCAATGGTGGCACATCACTTCAAAAAGTAGCAAGTAAGGCTGAGTGAACCAGTTTGGACTGAGGTGAGAGAGGTGCACTAGCAGAACGAGCAGAACATCATTCTGTGCTGGGCAGTGAAAGAGGATTGCTACAGTGTCTGCCAGGAAAACGATCCTAGGGAGCCAGGGATAGTGAATCATCGTTTAGGGGCAGTCAGAAATCAATCAATCAAGCTTACTGACAAGGAAAGTGAAGGGAAAGCCTAGAATTCCAAAGAAGAATTGTGTGTGTTGAGTAAAATAGAGAGAAGCAAGGCAGCTGACAGAGGGAAAGTGGAGACAGGACCTGTGGCTCTGCCTGCAATCAGAAGTGCAGGCGCACCCAAAATCAGCTACCTGCAAACAAATACTTTCATATTGTTTCATATTGTTTCCCCATGTTCACAGAAAGCCATTTTGTGGGGGTTTAAAATATAATACAAAGAAATATATATATATATATATATATATATATATATATATATATACCCAAGGTGTGGCAGTAATCCAGTAATCTACATGTGTGTTTAGTTGAAATTGAGCATCAAGCTGATGGTGGCAGCAATAAAGATCAGAGGCCAGCCACCACAGCTGGATTTCTCTTCTTCTCCTGGTCCAGCTTGCGGCAGCCAGGCCACATCCACAGGCAGCACAGTGTATTTCACATGATCATCATCCTTTCCGTTTCTTCTGCTCATACTCCTCCTCTTCCACTCCATCGTCAGCCATCAATAACGGAATGAGTGGCCAGGAAACAACTGTATGCACACAGCAATCCGATGGTGCGCAAGTTTAATTCCCACCTGGACAAGTTGCTGCTGCACCATTTAGTCGAGTCAGTTGCTTTGTGATTCTACTGCCTTTAGGAAATTGATGGCATGCCCTCAGCCTTGCTGGAAGACTACTAGCCGGCATTATTTCTCCCAAAAAGCCATCCCTTTCTTGTACTCTCATGTGGCAGACAACGCGAGCTACTCCCTATAATTCAGTGCAGCAAGGTTCACATCACGTTTGATACCTGGAGTAGCTCTTACGGGCAGGGACAGTACATGTTTTTCATTGCCTACTGGGTCAATGCTTTTTCTGGCAGCGGTGAGACAGCACTCTGGCAATGAAGCCAGTTCCGTTTGACCCCCGCCAGGATTGTGTCTGTCTGGCTCGCACACCACACACTTATCTGCCTCCTCTTCCTCCATGAATATGTTCCTATCCACTACAGAAGCTGGGCACAGGGTCTTCTCGCACAACCCCTTTTTCCTATCACGTGTTTCAGGTCAAGGGTTGCCACAGCGTGTTGTAGCTGATCGGCCTCGGAGATAGTAGCTACACCTGCGAGCATTTGCTCACATACATCAAGTAGCAAACATCCCACTGGCTGTCATCCCACTGACATCAACTGGGCAAGGTGGCCAGCGACATAGGGTGCAACATCGTTTGCCGCCCTGAACCTGGTGGAAATAACACATGCTCCCTGCATAGCACACATCATGAACATAGTTATGCAGCACATTCTAAATAAGTACACTGATTTGTGCAAGGTGTTTGCAAAGTCCAGAAAACTGACCAAGTACTTCAGTCACTTTTACAAACACTGACACAGCAGAGGACCATGGTAGCAGAAGAAGAGCAGCTGACGCATCTTGCTGTTCACCCTATAGCTGTTGCCGGCACACAAAGGGAATCTACCATGGAGGAGGATGATGAAGATGAGGATGAAGAAGATGAGGAGCTGCCACTGCAAGAGTTGGAGATGGAGGAGCAAGACGACGATAATGGGGATGGCACTGACCAAGACACCCAATCATCTCAGTGGGAGGGGGCGAAGCTAGAAAGTAGTTGCTCTTCGGGCACACTGGCCAGAATAGCAACCTGTATGCTGGCTTGCTCACACAGTGACAGGTGTATCGTTGACATCAAATAATCTGATGATAAGTCGATAGCCATGGTTTTATATCCTCGTTACCAAGGCAAAATGGGGAAATAGTTTCTTCTGGCTGAAAGGGAGGACAAATGACCTAACTACCAGAAAACACTGTGTACACAGATTGCTGCAGCTTAAGGTGAGAAGACGCCTGCCACCAGCATTTCTTAAAGGGAGGCCCTCCTCTGTACCACACAGAGTCAACCCGCCACGAGCAATAGAAGATGCAGTAGCAGTAGCAGCTGGGTGGGGTGACATCCAAATGGACCAAGTTGTCCACCAGTGTCCAAAACATCACTTTTGTCAAAATGAACCAAGCCTGGATTCAGTAAAATTTTTACACTCCTCCGGCTGAATCCGATATATAGACTGCGCCCACCTCGCCTCCGATAACCCATCTTGCCATTGTTGCTGTCTGTCTGTACAACTGCTGCTGCTACATTATACAATAATGCTACTAAGGCCTCTCAATCGTCAGTTAATTTGTATTTACTTTCCTCACAGTTAAAATTTAGACAGTTTTCAGGGGTTAACATTTTTTTAAGGCACAGTTTAGATGTCTGTGATCACTGTATCAACATCTAAATTTTCTCATAGTTCAGCCAGGCAAAGCCAGAGCATGCAATGCATCATGTCACTGCCACTTATACCTGAGGGTCAGTTCCGTGTACTCACTTTCCACATGTTGTAATTTAAAATTTTTCTTGGTGGCTGGGGTTAAATTTATCAGCATAAATTTACATCATTACTGTATTTACTGTATTAATACAGAAATTTTCTCACAGTCCAGACAGGATGAATGCGATCAATGGGCCTCTCTGGCCGGTACCCCATCTTGTCACTCTTGCTGTCTGTCTGTCATCACGTTGTTTATGGCTGCTGCATGCTGGGGCCTGCATCATGCCACTTATGCCACTTTCTAACATCACGTTCTGTACGGCTGCTACTGCGGCCTGCATCATGCCACTAATGCCACTTTCCAACCATCACGCTCTCCAAATACACTTTTTTTCATCTCTAGCACTGTGTGTTTAAACATCCTCTGCTACTGATAAGAGAAAATTTTGGGAATCTTTGGAATATGAAAAAGCACATGCCAGCGCAGTGTCTGTTTGAACACACTGGGGGAGAATATCAAACTGGTGTAAAGTAGAACTTGCTTAGCTGGCCATAACGACCAATAAGATTCCACCTTACATTTTCCAAAGGAGCTTTCAAAAATGAAAGGTGGAATCTGATTGGTTGCTATGGGCACCAAATCCAGTTCTACTTTACACCATTTTGCTAAATGATCCCAACAGTTTTTTTTTTTAATTCGGGGAACCGAACCCGCAAGCAAAACAAAAGGTACAGGTCCTGTTCTATCCTACAAAGATAGTTTTTATAGACAGTAGATTTTTTACACTGAACAAAAGTATAAACGCAACACTTTCGGTTTTGCTCCCATTTTGCATGAGCTGAATCCAAAGATCTGAAACATTTTCTACATACACAAAAGACCCATTACTCTCAAATATTGTTCACAAATCTGTCTAAATCTGTGTTAGTGAGCACTTCTCCTTTGTCGAGATAATCACAGTTGTGTCATCAAGGTGCTGATTAGACAGCATGAATATTGCACAGGTGTTCCTTAGACTTCCCACAATAAAAGGACACTCTGAAATGTGCAGTTTGATTACACAGCACAATGAGACAGATGTCGCAACATTTGAGGGAGCGTGCAATTGGCATGCTGACTGCAGGAATGTCTACCAGAGCTGTTGCCCGTGCAATGAATGTTCATTTCTCTACCATAATCCTTCTCCAAAGGTGTTTAAAAAAATTTGGCAGTACATCCAACTAGCCTCACAACCGCAGAACACGTGTAACCACACCAGACCAGGACCTCCACATCCAGCATGTTCACCTCCATGATCGTCTGAGACCAGCCACCCGGACAGCTGCAGCAACAATCGGTTTGCATAGCCAAAGAATTTCTGCACAAACTGTCAGAAATCATCTCTGGGAAGCTCCTCTGCATGCTCGTCGTCCTCATCGGGGTCTGGACCTGACTGCAGTTCGTCGTCGAACCGACTTGAGTTGGCAAATGCTCATATTCAATGGCGTCTGGCACGTTGGAAGGCGTTCTGTTCAAGGATGAGTCCCGGTTTTCACTGTTCAGGGCATATGGCAGACAGCGTGTGTGGCATCATGTGGGTGAGTGGTTTTCTAACGTCAACGTTGTGTATCGAGTGGCCCATGGTGGCGGTGGGGTTATGGTATGGCCAGACGTATGTTATGGACAACGAACATAGGTGCATTTTATTGATGGCAATTTGAATGCACAGAGATATCGTGACGAGATCTTGAGGCCCATTGTTGTGCCATTCATCCACGACCATCACCTCATGTTGCAGCATGAAAATGCATGGCCCGATATTGAAAGGAACTGTACTCAATTCCTGGAAGCTGAAAACATCCCAGTTCCAGCATGGCCAGCATACTCACTGGACATGTCACCCATTGAGCATGTTTGGGATGCTCTGGATCGGTGTATACGACAGTGTGCTCCAGTTCCTGCCAATATTCTGCAACCTCGCACAGCTATTGAAGAGGAGTGCACCAACATTTCACAGGCCACAATCAACAACCTGATCAACTCTATGCGACGGAGATGTGTTGCACTGTGTGAGGCAAATGGTGTCCACACCAGATAATGACAGGTTTTCTGACCCCCCCCCCCCATGAAATCTAAAACTGTGCACATTTCAGAGTGGCCTTTTATTGTGGCAGTCTAAGGCTACTTTCACACTAGCGTTCGGGTGTCCGCTCGTGCGCACCGTTTGAAGGGGCTCACGAGCGGCCCCGAACGCATCCGTCTGGCCCCAATGCATTCTCAGTGGAGGCGGATCCACTGAGAATGCATCCGCCTGCCAGCGTTCAGCCTCCGCTCCGCTCAGTGAGCGGACACCTGAACGCTGCTTGCAGCGTTCGGGTGTCCGCCTGGCCGTGCGGAGGCGAGCGGATCCGTCCAGACTTACAATGTAAGTCAATGGGGACGGATCCGCTTGAAGATGACACCATATGGCTCAATCTTCAAGCGGATCCGTTCCCCATTGACTTACAATGTAAAGTCTGAACGGATCCGCTCAGACAACTTTCACACTTAGAAAATTTTCTAAGTTTTAATGCAGACGCATCCGTTCTGAACGGATGCGAACGTCTGCATTATCGGAGCGGATCCGTCTGATGAAACATCAGACGGATCCGCTCCGAACGCTAGTGTGAAAGTAGCCTAAGGCACATACTGTCTAATAAGCACTTTGATATGCCACACCTGTGAGGTGGGATGGATTATCTCTGCAAAGGAGAAGGGCTCACTAACACAGATTTAGAAAGCTTTGTGAACAATATTTGAGAGCAATGGGTCTTTTGTGTATGTAGAAAATGTTTCAGATCTTTGGGTTCAGCTCATGCAAAATGGAAGCAAAACCGAAAGTGTTGTGTTTATATATATATATTTTTTTAATAAATTCTTTATTTTCAAAATCTTTCAGTCGAATATGAACAAACATTGGTCAGTTGACCAAAAATTATAGGTATACATTGAGGATGTCACAGGTCATAGGCACACCATTTAGTAGATGGAAGACGCGATATCTCCGGTCCATAACCAGTAACTCGTGGCACGGCAAAGCCGCGGTCTCCTGTGTGGCAGCAAAGCTATGAGATGTTTTACAAATTATAGAATAGTACTTCAGGGGAGACAATGGCTACCTGGATCATATACCATTTAAATATAACAAAGAGAAGGAAAAGAAAAAAAAAAAGAGAAAGATAAAGAAAAAAAAAAAAAAGGAAGGGAGAGAAGGAAGAAGAAAGGAGGGAGGAAAAGGGAGAGGGGGGGGGGGAACAGGTTGAGCTGCCTCGGCCCTCATTGCTACTGAGTTATGGGGTGGAAGATTAAATCTGAGAAAAGGTATCAGTCAGGTTGCGTAAGACCATCTACGCCTAGTGGCTTTATGGGGTTGCTAATGTGTTACCCTTCACTGCGCCTCGATCCGAAACCTCCAGGGGTGCCAAGTTTTCAGATATTTTCCGTGGTTTCTGTTGATCCAGCTTGACATTTCTTCAAAATTACATATTTGGTTCGCCTTGGCTATCCATTCCTTTAATGAGGGGGCCTGTGTGTCTCTCCAGTGGAGAGGAATGATAGATTTGACCGCTGCTATCAGATGAGTCACCAAATTGTGCTTAGACGGTCTGTAGAGGTCAGAGGGGAGTGAAAAGAGCACCATTTCAAGAGTGATCTTTAGGTCAGTGACCAAGACTTTATTAATTATCTTATTGACGTTTTCCCAAAATGGGGCGATTAGAGAGCATGTCCACCAAATATGGGACAGAGACCCCTCTCCACCGCCACACCTCCAGCAAAGCCGATCGGGAGACAAGCCACATTTGTACAAGAACTCTGGGGTTCTGTACCACCTGGTAAGAAGCTTGAAATGATTTTCCTGTACTCGTATACAAGGAGATGGTCCATGCGAGAAAGCCAATAGCTTTTTGAGGTCCTGATCTGTGAAAATAATGTCAAGCTCCTTCTCCCAGTCTCTAATATATAGAGGTTTTCTGGCCTCACTCTCAGCTCTCACCAAGGAGTACAATGCTGAGATTTTTCTCTGTTTGTGGAGTGGGGACAGAAGAGTTTTTTCAAACTCTGTCAGTTGTCTCGCCTGGTTGGACCTCTCTCTCAATTCCCTGAACACAGCACCTGTTCACTATGGATGTTTCTGTGTCTGGGGTTAACTCCCCCAGTCTTGCTTGCGCTAATGGTGACCACACTTCCTGGTGAATGTCCCTATTTTTCCCTAGGAGGTCTGGGATGAGGTTTGCGGGCAGTAGGGGGGACGGCTCTGGTGCTAGTTTTTTACTCAGTTCTTTCCATGTCTCTCTTATCCCTTTCAGTAGGGGGTCACCCTTCTTGTCCTTAGTTTGACTGGTGTCAGTTAACCAGAGAAGCTGTTGGAGAGTAGGCCCTACACTATGTCGCATAAGATCTGCTACATCTGGTTGTCTCTGAGAGTCTACCGACTCTAGCCATCTATTTAGCTGTATTGCTTGATAGTATCTCAGGACATCTGGAAATCCCAGGCCACCGCCCGTTTTATTCCTAACCAAGAGATCATGTGCAAGCCTGGTTTTCTTCCCATTCCATAGGAACTTCTGAAAGAGTTTCCTGATCTCTTGGAAGAATGTTTTTGGTAGGTGTATCGGGACCAGTTGCATGACGTAGAGGATCTTGGGGAAAACGTAGGCCTTAATCACATTTTCCCTGCCCATCCAAGACAGGTAAGGCAGGTTGTATTTCAGTAGAAGTTGTGTTATCTCCTTTTTAAGGGGAGCATAATTGCAATTAAATAATTCGTCCAGATTCCTTGGGATCTGTATTCCTAAATATTTTATTGGGCCCTTGGTCCAGTGAAAGGGAAGGCGTTTCTGGATAGAGGATGCTCTAGAATCTGAGAGTGAAATGTTCAATATTTTGGACTTAGAGTGATTGACCTTAAAGTCTGATATCTGGCTAAATATCTCAATCTTTTGGGCTAATTGGTCTAGTCCTCTATCCGGATTGGTCACCAGAAACAAAAGGTCATCAGCGAAGGCAGTGCATTTGAGCTCTCCCCTGTCATGTTTTACTCCCTCAATTTCTTGGGTCTGTCTAACCAATTGGATAAGTGTCTCCACTACCAGAATAAATTGTGAAGGGGACAGCAGACATCCTTGTCTTGTTCCATTGGATATCTCAAAGACTGGGGATAATGTTCCATTGACTTTTAGTCTAGCATGCGGTTGTCTGTAAAGTGTAAAGATTGAGTGTATGAAGGGGTCTGGGATGGCAAATCTCTCTAGAGTTAGCTTCATGAAATCCAAGTTGACCCTGTCAAACGCCTTTTCAGCATCAATGCTCAACAGGGTCAACGGGAATCCCCTAGCCCTGGCTGCCTGGATCGCGTGAAAGATCCTGTGCGTGTTGTCCTTTCCCTCTCTGCCTTGTATGAACCCCGATTGTTCTGAGCCTATCAGGTAAGGCAATATTTTATTTAGTCTGGTAGCAAGTATTTTGGCCCAAATTTTCAAATCCAAATTCAGGAGGGAGATTGGCCTATAGCTTCCACAGTTCTGGGGATACTTGCCCTCTTTAGGGATAAGTGTTACATGCGACTCCTGAGTCTGTCTAGGCAATGACCCTCCTTGTAGAAGTGCGTTACAAACATTAGTAAGTCGGGGGGTTAAGATGTCTTGAAAGCTTCTATAATAGAGTAGGGGAAGTCCGTCCGGTCCCGGGCTCTTGCCAGGGGGGAAGCTGCATATGATGGTGGCTACTTCCTCCTGGGTAATTGGGTGGTTAAAAGGTCTATGTCCGCTTGTTGAACTGTTGGAAGTTTGAGGGAGTTTAGGAATTCTCTGATATGTGATTGTCTGGAATAAGATTGGCTTGGGGACATTGATTTGTTTAGGTTATATAAACCTTCGTAAAATTGTTGAAAAGCTTTTGCTATTTCTGGCGTGTCTTGGGCTAGTTCTCCATTGGAGTGTTTTATTTTGGGGATATAGGTTACATTTCTTGTCTTTTTTAGGAGAGAGGTCATCAGCTTTCCCCCCTTGTCCCCGTGCGCATATACTTTATGTTGAAAGTTTAGCATTTGCTTTTTCACTTTCTGCACTAAGAGACTTTTAAGTTGGAGTCTAAGGTCTGTTAATTCCCCCTGTTTCTGTTTACAAGTGGATAATTTGTCTATTTTCTCTAAGGACATTATCTGAGTTAGTATGGAATCCACCTTTTTCTGATGTTCCCATTTTACCTTAGTACCAATCGAGATAAAGCATCCCCTCACGTACGCTTTGTGTGCTTCCCACTCCATAGGTGAGGTGCTGTGTGCAGAGGAATTGATACCGAAATGCAACTCTAAGTGAGATCTGACCTGTTCCCGATGTAGTTTATTGTTCAACAAAGATTCGTTGAGTCTCCAGGTCCATTCCCTCCTTGGTAGGGAGGCCAGGGCGAGGGTCAGATGACATGGTGCGTGGTCGGAAATGGTGATGCTCCCAATTTCAGCGTCGCTAGAAACAGGCAAAAGAGAAGAGGATGTTAAGATGTGGTCAAGTCTCTGGTAAGAGCCATGTGGGTTAGAAAAGAAGGAATAGTCTTTGACTGTCGGATTGCTATTTCTCCAAACATCTATCAGCTTGATGTCCTGGAACTTTCTGTGTAATCTACTGATATGTTTCTGTGCAATGTGAGACTTAGACTTAGAGGAATCGAGGATTGGGTTTAGCACCAGGTTAAGGTCTGCCGCGAGAATCACCTGTCCTTCTGCAAATTGATTAAGAGTGTCCAGAGCTTTAAGGAGCCATTGTACAGTGGCTGTATTTGGAGCATAAAAATTAGCTAGAGTGTATTTCCTTGAAGCAATTTCCCCTTTTATTATCAAGAGTCTCCCCTCCTCATCAGAAAGTTGATGAGAAAGCGAGAAAGGTATGGACTGATGAATGGCTATGGAGACGCCCTTAGAGGCTGAGGTAGGGTGGGCACTGTGGAACCACTGGTCGTATGGTCGGGAGGCCAATTTTGGCAACTTTTTCTGGCGCAGATGTGTCTCTTGCAAGAAGACTATGTGTGAGCCCATTTTTCTCAGGGCTAGCATCATCTGACCTCTTTTCTGAGGTGAGTTGAGGCCTTTGATATTGTAGGTGGTCACCTTAATCTCTGCCATATTCCGCTGAGTTTGGATCTTCTACCCTTATTTACTAGAGTTGGAGGTTCACAACCTGTTCGAAATGGAGATTGAGAGAGGTGGGGGGGGGGGAGAGGAAAGGGTGGAGATCAGAAAAGAGAGGAAGGTATATAAAAAAAAATAGGTGAAAAACAAAAATAGAATACAATTAACACGTAATGTAACAGTAGCTTAGCCTACTAATGATTTTCAACTTAAGTCGTCCAAGTCAAAGGCAAATAAGGGGGGGGGGAAAGGAGGTTGGAAGATGGGGGTGCGAGGGTAAAAGAGATGGGAGCGGTGTGGCCTACACACCCAAGCTCGCAAACCAGAATGTGAAAAAGTGTCTGGTTGGTGACCCTGATGCTTTGTTCTAGGCTTATCGTCTTAGATATTATTATTTTTTTTTGTGTGTTATTACGGGGGAATGGAAAATAAAAGGGGGGGGAAGGAGACCTAGGAGAATACTTTGTTGTAGGGAGGTTATGCTGAGATTGAGGAGCCGTCTAGAGACAGCGGGAAGGACACATCACCCGCTTGAAAGGACTATAGAGAAAAAACACTGTAGTGAGTAACCTAGTCGCATTTTTACCCCTCCTTTTCATTGTTACTGGAGAAATGATTAGGAAGATGGTGGAAGATGGTAGGGAATGGGGGGGGGGAGGGGGGAAGACGATGTCACCATATCTAAAATTTGGGTCATGAATGGGGGAGAAAGAGGCAGTGAATAAACAGTAACATGAGACCTTAATCAGGTCTAAATCATTTCAAGTTTAAACAAAATGGGAACATAAATGCTCGTTGTTGTAGGTGCGCTAAAGCCCTGGCGGTTTTCCTCAGGGTTTCCCTATGGAATCACGATGTAAAGCGGGAGGGATATATTACATAACCTGAGTTCCGAACGTCGAGCTTTAGTTATAACATTTTCAGTACAGTTCTTTGCAGGATACCCGTAGTGGACGAACACCCGTGGCTCCCGATCATAGCTTCAAGGTGGAGGGGATCGGACCTCTGCTGCCGCTCTGTTCACCCTGGATTTCCTCTTGGACACTTTCTTCCAGGATTCAATCTGCGTAAGTCGGGGGAGGTCTGCAGGATGGGCGATCGGCATCCATGATGGTACTTCTAACGGGTGGATACCTATGGTTTCCCAGGCTCTCTCCAGGTCGTCAGGGGTATGGATCACTATTTGTTTGCCATTCTTTATGATCGCAATACCGAAAGGGTATAGCCAGGCGTATTGTATCTTCTGGGCTCTCAATGCATCCAGCAAGGGCTTCATGGTGCGCCGTTTCGTGAGTGTGGAGGGCGCTATGTCTTGGTAGAGGGCAATGTCCACCCCATCATACGAAATTTGCCTTTTTTCTCTGGCAGCGGCTAGTATACGGGCGGTGTCTACAAACGACAGTAGGCCGCAAACGACGTCCCTGGGTCTCTCGTTCGGCCTCGGAGTTGGTCTTAAGGCCCTGTATATCCGCTCTATTATAATCGAGGCAGCCGATTTATGGCCCAACAGGTCGGCGAAGATCTCCATGGCCACTTTATTCAGCGCTTCGGCGGCCCAGGATTCAGGAAGGCCCTTGAGACGGATGTTCTGTCTTCTACTTCTGTTTTCTTGGTCTTCCAGCATTAGCATTGCCTTGTTTAGCTCTGTAGTGTGGAAGTTGAGGTACTCCTCTACTCCCGTAGCGTGCGACACGAGCTCTTGCGCTGCCGTTTCCAGATACTCGACTCTGTTCCCCATCTGAGTGATCTCTGATTTTATATGGGAAAGTTCCGACAGTACTGGCTTTATTGCTTTTTCTAATGCTTGCCCCAGTACCTTGGTGAGGAAGGACTTCGAGACAGGTAAAGGGTCTCTGGAATCTGCTGTATCTCCCTGCGCGCTGTCTGCATCGGAGTCCTCTCCTTCTTCAGTGCTTGCAGCTGCCGCCGCCATCTTAGAGCCCACGCTTGGTGAGAGGAGCGCTTTTTTCTTGAGGAAGCGTTGCATTGCTTACTGGCTTTTTTGTGTTCTTGGGGTATCAGGAGTGTCAGAACTCCTATCTCTCCCATATTTGACCATTTTGGAGTAGGTCACTGCTGAATAAATGGTTTTAATCGCTTGAGTGTGGAGGAGCCGAGGTCTCACACAGCCATCTGCAGTCCCGGCTAGGCTCCGCCCCGTGTTTATATTTTTGTTCAGTATATACCCCTTGGTGTTTTTAATTAGAGAAACAATGGAGCTGGACATTCCGTGTTAGAGTAGGTCCCACCTGATAAGAAGCTACCTTGTCGTCTGGTAGGTGGGCTCGACATATTTTTGATCAATAATATGCGCTAAGAGCTTCTTCACTGCTTTGCAGTAACTATATGGCGTCATGTATTTGACCCTGTTCACAAATTCACCTGTTCACTTAGTCTTAGCGCATATAGTGGTGTGCTGCTACTGTTTTTTGTTTGCTGCATTATTGCCGGGTAACTTGCACCTGCGATTTGTCTCAGGAGGTGCTGTTCCGTTTTTTGGATATATATACAGTATAGAGGACTAGGCATCCTCTTTGGAACTACTCCCCGCCCATCCCCCACCCCTTGGTGTTTTTAATCAGAGAAACAATGGAGCTGGACATTCCGTGTTAGAGTAGGTCCCACCTGATAAGAAGCTACCTTGTCGTCTGGTAGGTGGGCTCGACATATTTTTGATCAATATGCGCTAAGAGCTTCTTCACTGCTTTGCAGTAACTATATGGCGTCATGTATTTGACCCTGTTCACACATTCACCTGTTAACTTAGTCTTAGCGCATATAGTGGTGTGCTGCTACTGGTTTTTGTTTGATATATATATATATATATATAAATATATATATATACAGGTGAAACTCTAAAAATTTTAATATCATGCAGATTTCATTTATTTCAGTAATGCAACTTAAAAGGTGAAACTAATATATGAGACTCATTACATGCAAAGCGAGATATTTCAAGCCTTTGTTATAATTTGGATGATTATGACTTACAGCTTATGAAACTTCAAAGTCTCAATTTTGAGGTACCCTTTGCTCAGGGGGTATGGATTAATTAGCTGACTAAAGTGTGCATTACTGAAATAAATGGACTTTTGCACGATATTCTAATTTTTCAAGTTTCATCTGTATATATATATATATTATTTTTTTTTCATTTAATTTAGAGTTCTATAAAATTAGAAAATTCTCATGAGTATGAAATGCTTGAATACATGTTTTTATTTATTTTATGTTGTTTTGATACTGTACGTAATATGCATAGTCTTGACAATGTCAATAGTGTGACTGGAGCCCGAGTTACAGAGGAATAAAACCCCTGTGGTAATATTAGTCACTGGTAGAAGTTATCCAGAATAGCCATGATCCAGTAGCTCTGCCATGAACTAGGGTACCCAGTGATAGCCCAGTCCTATCAAGTCAACGGTGCTGCCACACAGTTAAGCATAGACCACTTCTATCTTCTCCTCACAGTCCTTGCTTGCACCTGCTAGATATCAGGAGAAAGTCATGGACAAGTAAGGACCTACTGTACCTACCTTGGATAACTGTATTTGAGGGACTGGAGTGAAAGTATTAATAACTAGAGTTGAGCGGACACCTGGAGGTTCGGGTTCTAGTTCTAGTTCGGGACCCAAACTTGACCCCGAACCCCATTGAAGTCAATGGGGACCCGCACTTTTGAGCACTAAAATTGCTGTAAAAATGTAATGGAAAGGGCTAGAGGGCTGCAAATGGCATCAAAATGTGGTTAAGAGCATGGCAAGTGCTCTGCAAACAAATGTGGATAGGAAAATTACTTTAAATAACATGAAATACGTAAAAAAAAAAAAAAATCTTGATCTAGGAGGGCGAGTGAATTTCACCCAAAAATGTAACAGACAAATTGGTGATTTTTTTTACCTGTCTACTAACTATAGCATTGATACATCACACCTAAAAATTGGTAAAGTTCACTTGAAAATGTTTCAGACAAATTAGTGCATTTTTTTACCTGTCTACTAGGTATAGCAGTGGTATATCACACCCAAAAATTGGTGAATTTCACCCGAAAATGTAACAGACAAATTAGTGAATTTTTTTAACCCGTCTACTAGATATAGCAATGGTATATCACACCCAAAAATGGGTGAATTTCACCCGAAAATGTAACAGACAAATTAGTGATTTTTTTTTACCTGTCTACTAGGTATAGCAGTGGTATATCACACCCAAAAATTGGTGAATTTCACCTTAAAATGTAACAGACAAATTAGTGAATTTTTTTTAACCTGTCTACTAGGTATAGCAGTGGCATATCACCCACAAAAATTGCTGATTTTCACCTTAAAATGTAACAGACAAATTAGTGATTTTTTTTTTACCTGTCTGCTATTTATAACAGTGGTATATCAGACCCAAAAATTAGTGAATTTCACCCGAAAATGTAACAGACAAATTAGTGAATTTTTTTAAACCTGTCTACTAGGTATAGCAGTGGCATATCACCCCCAAAAATTGCTGATTTTAACTCCTAAAATGTAACAGACAAATTAGTGATTTATTTTTTACTTGTCTACTAGGTATAGCAGTGGTATATCACACCCAAAAATTGGTGAATTTCACCTGAAAATTTAACAGAAAAATTAGTAAAATTACATAAAATAAAGTAAAATTCATACAAAGAAATAAAAATATACTTGATTTATGAGGTGGAAGTCCATATGGAGTAGGTGTTTGAGGAGGCGGTGGACATAGCGGTGTAGGTGGAAGCAGCGGTGGAGGAGGACGAGGTAGCCAACACTTGTTTTTGGTTTTAATTATATATTTTTTTTAATTAGGGTACACTCCAAAAGAGTGTGAAATATCCAAAATACAAGAATTAGCAATTGCGCTGTAGTATAACAAAGGCTGGTTAAGGTCGGTATACATGTCTTTTCTGCACAATGTACGGACAAGTCCTGTGGGATCCATGCCTTGTTTATTTTAATGAACATGAGCTTGTCCACATTGGCTGTGGACAGGCGGCTGCGATTGTCTGTGATAATGCTTCCTGCCGTGCTAAACACACATTCAGATAATACACTGGCTGCAGGGCAGGCCAGCACCTCCAAAGCATAAAGGGCAAGCTCAGGCCATGTGCCCAATTTGGAGACCCAGAAGTTGAAGGGAGCAGACCCGTTATTCAGTAAGTGTATGCATGTGCACACATACTGCTCCACCATGTTGGTGAAATGCTGCCTCCTGCTAAGACGTTCCATATCAGCTGGTGGTGCTGGTTGTTGTGGCGTGCTGACAAAGCCTTTCCACATTTTGGCAATGCTAACCCTGCCTTCTGAGGCGCTGGCGGTGCCCCAGCTGCGTTGGCGACCTCTTCCTCCTCCTCTGCCTTCGCCTTGTGCTTCCACTGTGCCCCCGCTGTCAGGTGGGAATGCCACCAGCAGCGTGTCTACCAGCATGCGCTTGTACTCGCGCATGTTACGATCACGCTCCAGTGAGGGAATTAAGGACGGTACGTTGTCCTTGTAATGGGGATCCATCAGCGTGGCTATTTAGTAATCAGCACAAGTTAGAATGTGGGCAATTCGGCGGTCGTTGCGGAGACACTGCAGCATGTAATCGCTCATGTGTGCCAGGCTGCCCAAAGGCAACAAAAAGCTGTACTCTGTGGGAGGTGTATCGTCTGTGTCCTCTGTATCCCCCCAGCCACGCAAAAATTATGGCCATGAGCTGGTCTGGGTGCCACTCTGCTGTGAACATGGTTCTCCTCCTCCATCTCCTCTACCTCATCCTCCACCTTGTCATCCTCCAGAACTGTGCCCTGGCTGTACAATTGTGTACCTGGCGTTTGTGGGTGCAGGAACCCACCCTCGGAGCCACTTGTGAATGATAGGCCGGAAACCCTATGAAATTATCCCTCTTCCTCCTCCTCCTCCTCTTCCTTCTGTGCCACATCCTCTTCCATCATTGCCAGGAGCGTTTTTTCAAGGAGGCATAGAAGTGGAATAGTAACGCTGAGAACGGCGTTATCGGCACTGGCCATGTTGGTTGAGTACTCGAAACAGCGCAACAAGGAACACAGGTCTCGCATGGAGGCCCAGTCATTGGTGGTGAAGTGGTGCTGTTCCGCAGAGCGACTCACCTGTGTGTGCTGCAGCTGAATCTCCACTATCGCCTGCTGCTGCTCGCACAGTCTGGCCAGCATGTGCAAAGTGGAGTTCCACCTTGTGGGCACGTCGCATATGAGGCGGTGAGCGGGAAGGCCGAAGTTACGCTGCAGCGCTGACAGGCGAGCAGCAGCAGTGTGAGAACGTCGAAAGCGCGCACAGACGGCCCGCACTTTATGCAGCAGCTCTGACATATCATTTTAATTTTTAAGGAATCTCTGCACCACCAAATTGAGCACATACGCCAGGCAAGGGATGTGCGTCAAACCGGCTAGTCCCAGAGCTGCTACGAGATTTTGCCCATTATCGCACACCACCAGGCTGTGCTTGAGGCTCACTGGCACCAACCACTCATCGGTCTGTTGTTTAAAGCCAGTCCACAGCTCCTGCGCGGTGTGGGGTTTGTCCCCCAAACAGATACGTTTTAAAACTGCCTGCTGTCGTTTACCCCTGGCTGTGCTGAAGTTGGTGGTGAAGGTGTTACGCTGACCGGATGAGGAGCCGGTAGAGGATGAAGAAGCGGAGTAGGAGGAGGAAGCAACAGGAGGCAAACTGAAGCACCCTGCAATCCTCGGTGGTGGAAGGACATGCGGCAAACTGCTATCTGCCTCATACCCAGCCGCCACTGCATTTACCCAGTGTGCTGTTATGGATATATAACGTCCCAGACCATGCTTACTGGTCCACGTATCCATAGTGAGGTGCACCTTGCCACAGATGGCGTTGGGCAGGGCACACATGATTTTGTCCCCCACTTGGTTGTGCAGGGAAGGGATGGCACGCTTGGAAAGTAGTGGCGGCTGGGCACGACTTACTGTGGGACAGCCACCACTATAAGGCTTTTAATACTCTCTGTCTCCACCAGACGGAATGACAGCATTTCAAAGTTGAGTAATTTTGAAATGCTGGCATTAAGGGCCAGGGATCGCAGGTGTGTAGGGGGTACTTCCTCTTCTGCTCCAATGTTTGGAAGATGGAGAGCTGAACGCTTCCGTGGGACATTGTGGAGATGGTTGGTGACCCAGATGGTGGTGTTGCTGGCAGATCCTCTGTTTGCAGTGTGGCAGTGGCACTTTCACTCCAGACGTGGATGAAGAGGCCGAGACTGCAGCAGAAGAGGAAGCAGAAGGAGCCAGAGACCTTTCTTGGTTTTTGAGGTGTCTACTCCACTGCAGCTCTTGCTTTGCACTTAGATGCCTGGCCATGCAGGTTGTGCTCAGGTTGAGAACGTTTATGCCTCGCTTCAGGCTCTGATTGCACAGCATGCAAACCACTCATGTCTTGTCGTCAGCACATTGTCTGAAGAACTGCCATGCCAGGGAACTCCTTGGAGCTGGCTTTGGTGTGCTCGGTCCCTTGCTGCGGTGGCCAGTAGTAGGCGTACTGTCTAGTAGTGATGAGCGGCAGGGGTCATATTTGAATTCGCAATATTTCGCGAATATTTTGTAGAATATTCGTCGAATATTCGCAAATTCAAATATTCGTTATATTCAACGATTTTTTACTCGTAAAATCGGCAAGGTAATGCTCGTGTAGTATGCAAATTTTCGTAATGCAAATTTTTATTGCAAATTTTTCAACTTACAACTATTAGACAAAGAAGATTATAGTACTATATTAGCTAAATTGCTCTATATTCGTTTTTTTTTTTTTTTTTTTATATTCGCAATAATATTCTAAAACAAGAATATATAGCAATATAGCGAATATTCGAAAAAAAACTAATATAGAGCAATTTAGCTAATATAGTGCTATAATCTTCTTTGTCTAATAGTTGTACAGTATTTTTTCGCCCCATAAGACACACTTTTTCTCACCCCAAAATGGGGGGAAAATGCCCCTGCGTCTTATGGGGTGAATGCTGACAGTTTTACATCGCAGGCTGCGATGTACGAGTGAGCGGGGAGGGACTGGGAGGAGGAGCTGGGGCCGGCAATAGCGGCAGGGCGGTTCAGTCACTGTACTATAGCCCTGCCGCTCCAGTGCTGCAATATTCTAATATAAAATGTCTTATTGAATTAAAACTGATTACACATGCCCCCTCACTCCTATTATTACCGTACATCCTAACAGCTTCAGTAGAATGCAGGCACGGGCAGCATCGTAACTCCCTGATGTCACGTGCCTGCGCCGCCTACTTTATGAATGAAGCAGGCGGCGCAGGCAAGTGACGTCAGTGATTGACGCGCCGGCCGCCCGGCCTGCCTGTCTGGGTTGTCAAGAAGCTGTTAGGATGTACGGTACTATTAGGACTGGGGGGGCATGTGTAATCACGTTTAATTGAATAAGACATTTTATATTTGTATACTGCAGCACTGGAACTGCGGGGGGGATCTGTGGATGACAGTTTTATGGGGAACATCCGTGGATGGCACAGTTAAGGGGTGGACCAAATGCCACTGCAGGTTCTGTCGCCTACTTGCACCTGAGGAAGGTGTTTCACTTGTGCGTGTAGCTGGCACAGATCAACCACGTCCTCTCCCTGCAACAGGAGCTCCACCAGCAGCACCACGACCGGGGCCACGTCCCTTATTTGACGCTCTCCTCATATTTCTCAAATTTAGGATCTTGCCCTAAATGGGTGTTTTTTTAATAGCAAAATAGAACAACAGTATCTAAAGGGTGTATGTCACATTAACATAAGCAGCAAAGGCTGCAAAATTAAGTTTTTTTGCCCTAAATGGGTGTTTTTTTTTATAGCAGAATAGAACAACAGTATCTAAATGGTGTATCTCACTTGTACAGATGTAGACTAGGCCGCAATTTAAGATTTTTGCCCAAAATGGGTGTTTTTCTAATAGCAGAATAGAACCACAGTATCTAAAGGGTGTATCTCACACGTACAGATGTAGACTAGGCCGCAATTTAAGATTTTTGCCCAAAATGGGTGTTTTTATAACCGCCTCCGGACCGCCTAACGCAGGATCACGTTCCGGAGGCGGCAGCCCTGCGCAGAGTCACACATGTATGCGTCATCTCGCGAGACGCGAGATTTCCTGTGAACGCGCTCACACAGGCGCGCGCGTTCACAGGATCGGAAGATAAGCGAGTGGATCTCCAGCCTGTCAGCGGCGATCGTTCGCTGGCAGGCTGGAGATGTGATCCTTTTAACCCTTAACAGGTATATTAGACACTGTTTTGATAACGCGTCTAATATACCTTCTACCGGGTCCTCTGGTGGTCCCTTTTGTTTGGATCGACCACCAGAGGACACAGGTAGCTCAGTAAAGTAGCACCAAACACCACTACACTACACTACACCCCCCCTGTCACTTATTAACCCCTTATCAACCAATGATCTCCCCATATAGACTCCCTGATCACCACCCTGTCATTGATCACCCCCCTGTCATTTATCACCCTCCTGTCATTGATCACCCCGCTGTAAGGCTGCATTCAGATGTCCGTATGATTTTTACGGATCCACTGATACATGGATCGGATCTGCAAAACACATAAGGACATCTGAATGGAGCCTTACAGGGGGGTGATCACCCCATATAGACTCCCTGATCACCCCCTGTCATTGATCACCCCCTTGTCATTGATCACCCCCCTGTCATTGATCACCCCCCTGTAAGGCTGCATTCAGATGTCCGTATGATTTTTACGGATCCACTGATACATGGATCGGATCCGCAAAACACATACGGACATCTGAATGGAGCCTTATAGGGGGGTGATCAATGACAGGGGGGTGATCCCCCCATATAGACTCCCTGATCACCCCCCTGTCATTGATCACCCCCCTGTAAGGCTGCATTCAGATGTCCGTATGATTTTTACGGATCCATTGATACATGGATCGGATCCGCAAGACACATACGGACATCTGAATGGAGTCTTACAGGGGGGTGATCACCCCATATAGACTCCCTGATCACCCCCCTGTCATTGATCACCCCCCTGTCATTGATCACCCCCCTGTCATTGATCACCCCCTGTAAGGCTGCATTCAGATGTCCGTATGATTTTTACGGATCCACTGATACATGGATCGGATCCGCAAAACACATACGGACATCTGAATGGAGCCTTATAGGGGGGTGATCAATGACAGGGGGGTGATCACCCCATATAGACTCCCTGATCACCCCCTGTCATTGATCACCCCCCTGTCATTGATCATCCCCCTGTAAGGCTGCATTCAGATGTCCGTATGATTTTTACGGATCCACTGATACATGGATCGGATCCGCAAAACACATACGGACATCTGAATGGAGCCTTACAGGGGGGTGATCACCCCATATAGACTCCCTGATCACCCCCCTGTCATTGATCACCCCCCTGTCATTGATCACCCCCCTGTAAGTCTGCATTCAGATGTCCGTATGATTTTTACGGATCCACTGATATATGGATCGGATCCGCAAGACACATACGGACATCTGACTGGAGCCTTACAGGTGGGTGATCACCCCATATAGACTCCCTGATCACCCCCCTGTCATTGATCACCCCCTTTCATTGATCACTCCCCTGTAAGGCTGCATTCAGAATTCCGTATGATTTTTACGGATCCACTGATACATGGATCGGATCTGCAAAACACATACGGACATCTGAATGGAGCCTTATAGGGGGGTGATCAATGACAGGGGGGTGATCACCCCATATAGACTCCCTGATCACCCCCTGTCATTGATCACCCCCTGTCATTGATCACCCCCCTGTCATTGATCACCCCCCTGTCATTGATCACCCCCCTGTAAGGCTCCATTCAGACATTTTTTTGGCCCAAGTTAGCGGAAATTTTTTTTTTTTCTTACAAAGTCTCATATTCCACTAACTTGTGTCAAAAAATAAAATCTCACATGAACTCCCCATACCCCTCACGGAATCCAAATGCGTAAAAATTTTTAGACACTTATATTCCAGACTTCTTCTCACGCTTTAGGGCCCCTAGAATGCCAGGGCAGTATAAATACCCCACATGTGACCCCATTTCGGAAAGAAGACACCCCAAGGTATTCCGTGAGGGGCATATTGAGTCCATGAAAGATTGAAATTTTTGTTTCAAGTTAGCGGAAAGGGAGACTTTGTGAGAAAAAAAATAAAATATAAATGTCCGCTAACTTGTGCCAAAAAAAAAAATTCGATGAACTCGCCATGCCCCTCATTGAATACCTTGGGGTGTCTTCTTTCCAAAATGGGGTCACATGTGGGGTATTTATACTGCCCTGGCATTCTAGGGGCCCTAAAGCGTGAGAAGAAGTCTGGGATTCAAATGTCTAAAAATGCCCTCATAAAATGAATGTGGGCCCCTTTGCGCATCTAGGCTGCAAAAAATTGTCACACATGTGGTATCGCCGTACTCAGGAGAAGTTGGGGAATGTGTTTTGGGGTGTCATTTTACATATACTTATGCTGGGTGAGATAAATATCTTGGTCAAATGCCAACTTTGTATAAAAAATGAGAAAAGTTGTCTTTTGCCGAGATATTTCTCTCACCCAGCATGAGTATATGTAAAAAGACACCCCAAAACACATTGCCCAACTTCTCCTGAATACGGCGATACCACATGTGTGACACTTTTTTGCAGCCTAGGTGGGCAAAGGGGCCCACATTCCAAAGAGCACCTTTAGGATTTCACAGGTCATTTACCTACTTACCACACATTAGGGCCCCTGAAAAATGCCAGGGCAGTATAACTACCCCACAAGTGACCCCATTTTGGAAAGAAGACACCCCAAGTTATTCCGTGAGGGGCATGGCGAGTTCCTAGAATTTTATATTTTTTGTCACAAGTTAGCGGAAAATTATGAAATTATAACTTGTGACAAAAAATAAAAAATTCTAGGAACTCGTCATGCCCCTCACGGAATACCTTGGGGTGTCTTCTTTCCAAAATGGGGTCACTTGTGGGGTAGTTATACTGCCCTGGCATTCTAGGGGCCCAAATGTGTGGTAAGTAGTTTGAAATCAAAATCTGTAAAAAATGGCCGGTGAAATCCGAAAGGTGCTCTTTGGAATGTGGGCCCCTTTGCCCACCTAGGCTGCAAAAAAGTGTCACACATGTGGTATCGCTGTACTCAGGAGAAGTTGGGCAATGTGTTTTGGGGTGTCATTTTACATATACCCATGCTGGGTGAGAGAAATATCTTGGCAAAAGACAACTTTTCCAATTTTTTTATACAAAGTTGGCATTTGACCAAGATATTTATCTCACTCAGCATGGGTATATGTAAAATGACACCCCAAGGTATTCGCTGATGGGCATAGTGAGTTCATAGAAGTTTTTATTTTTTGTCACGAGTTAGTGGAATATGAGACTTTGTAAGAAAAAAAAAAAACATTTTCCACTAACTTGTGACAAAAAATAAAAAGTTCTATGAACTCACTATGCCCATCAGCGAATACCTTAGGGTGTCTACTTTCCGAAATGGGGTCATTTGTGGGGTGTTTGTACTGTCTGGCCATTGTAGAACCTCAGGAAACATGACAGGTGCTCAGAAAGTCAGAGCTGCTTTAAAAAGCGGAAATTCACATTTTTGTACCATAGTTTGTAAACGCTATAACTTTTACCCAAACCATTTTTTTTTACCCAAACATTTTTTTTTATCAGAGACATGTAGAACAATAAATTTAGAGAAAAATTTATATATGGATGTCGTTTTTTTTGCAAAATTTTACAACTGAAAGTGAAAAATGTAATTTTTTGCAAAAAAATCGTTAAATTTCAATTAATAACAAAAAAAAAAAAAAATGTCAGCAGCAATCAAATACCACCAAATGAAAGCTCTATTAGTGAGAAGAAAAGGAGGTAAAATTCATTTGGGTGGTAAGTTGCATGACCGAGCAATAAACGGTGAAAGTAGGGTAGGTCAGAAGTGTAAAAAGTGGCCTGGTCATTAAGGGTGTTTAAAGAGGACCTTTCACCTGTATAAACTATATGAACTGAGTATGCTGCCATGTAGAGCGGCGCCCAGGGATCTCACTGCACTTACTATTATCCCCGGGCGCTGCTCCGTTCTCCCGTTATAGGCTCCGGTACCTTTGCTTCTTAAGTTATAGTAGGCGGGTCTTCCCTTGTCCTGTGGGCGTCTCCTTCTCCTAGGCTGCAGCTCTGGCCAATCGCAGCGCACAGCTCACAGCCTGGGAGAAAAAAACCTCCCAGGCTGTGAGCTGTGCGCTGCGATTGGCCAGCGCTGCAGCCTAGGAGAAGGAGACGCCCACAGGACGAGGGAAGACCCGCCTACTATAACTTAAGAAGCAAAGGTACCGGAGCCTATAACGGGAGAACGGAGCGGCGCCCGGGGATAATAGTAAGTGCAGTGAGATCCCCGGGCGCCGCTCTACATGGCAGCATACTCAGTTCATATAGTTTATACAGGTGAAAGGTCCTCTTTAAGCTATAGGGGCTGAGGTGGGTAATAGCAGAATAGAACAGTATCTAAAGGTTGTATCTCACAATGACATATGCAGCAAAGGATGAAAAATTTAGTTTTTTGCCCTAAAACTATTATTTTTTGCCCAAAATGGGTGTTTTTTGATAGCAGAATATAACAACACTATCTAAAGGGTGTGTCTCACAATGACATATGCAGCAAAGGCTGAAAAATTTATTTTTTTGCCCTAAATGGATGTTTTTTTTTTATAGCAGAATAGAACAACAGTATGTAAAGGGTGTATCTCACAATGACAGATGCAGCAATAGCTGCAATGTTAAGTATTTTGCCCAGAAAGGGTGTTTTTTTACTAACAGAATATGACAGCAGTATATAACGCTTGAATTTCACACGTGCAGACGCAGAAAAGAGCTGTACAATTAGAAATTTTCTGTACACCCAGAAAATTATAGCTGTATTTCCAGCTTAAATTGCACACTGACTAATGCGGCAGAGGCCCAAGATGAAGATTATTGCCAAAAATGGCTGTTTTTTTCAAAGCCAGAAAATTATTGAAGTATTTCAAGCTTGTTTTTAACAATCACAGATGCAGCAAAGGCTGCAATATTAAAGGGGTTTTCCCACTTTGCTAAATCAGCCTCACCTGCAGCCAGCTCTGCTGGTAACTTCCTGGTTTTCTGCAGCTAAGGCTGGGCGGGCTTAGGCAGCTAGAGTGAAGGCCGGCCACACCTCTTTATGACATCACACTGAGAACTAAGTCCTTGCGTGCTAGTTCATGTGAAGACTATGACTCATCAGGCTCACTGGCTCCCGGCAGTGTCTGTGAAGCTTCCTGGTGTGTATTGCTATCACTCTGCAAGCAATGCTAAATGATCTTAGAGAGTTGCATTTTGATGTCCTGAATACTATCCACACATAAAACTTTTGAAATATATTCAACACTATATCTGTGCATCAAAAACTGTAATTTACTACAGCACAAATGCATGACACCTTGTATAAATATGATTTTTGTTTTTTACTCCCCTAAAACAGATGCTGTATTCTTACCATTACAGCTGTACTAAATTGAGTAATAACATTCATATCCAACTTTTCTATATATCAGTGTATTCCCCTCCCCCCATGTCATCTAGATTTCCACTTTTCTCTGTCATACCTTGCTAATCCACTCCCCTGCTATCCCTGTGGATGCTTGCAACACGATTAGCTCTGCTACATTTTATGGTTTTCCATACAATTTATAAACTTGCCCCCAGTTTCCATAAAATTCATATAGTTGCCCCCAGTGTCCATAAAATTCATATAGTTGCCCTCAGTGTCCATAAAATTCATATATTTGCCCCCAGTGTCCATACATATAATATAGTTGCCCCCAGTGTCCATACATATAATATAGTTGCCCCTAGTGTCCATACATATAATATAGTTGCCCCCAGTGTCCATACATATAATATAGTTGCCCCCAGTGTCCATACATATAATATAGTTGCCCCCAGTGTCCATACATATAATATAGTTGCCCCCAGTGTCCATACATATAATATAGTTGCCCCCAGTGTCCATACATATAATATAGTTGCCCCCAGTGTCCATACATATAATATAGTTGCCCCCAGTGTGCATCCATATAATATAGTTGCCCCCAGTGTGCATCCATATAATATAGTTGCCCCCAGTGTCAATACATATAATATAGTTGCCCCAAGTGTATATAAAAATGCCCCCATTGAATTCACTAGGAACCCCCTTTGCAGAATATGCTATAATCGTTGGTCGATTAGTGGGCCAGTAGATATTATACTTACAGTATCCCGTTCCTCCGACGTCCGTCCGCTCACTCCGCTGACTCGCCCGAACTGTTCGGATGCCCACGCATGCGCAGCTCTATCTAAGACGCGGTGGATATACTGCGCATGCGCGGTCGTGCGCGTTCATGTAGTGGAGAGGCCGGCCGATGAATTTCTTAGCCTGTAGTGCGCAGGCGCGGCAAAAGGATGGGGCCGGCGAAAAGAGGCCGTATCCATGGGACACCAGTGTAAACAAACAATTCTAATAGAAGCTGTTTGCTGAAGATTGAAACATTTTTTTGATTCACCATGGTAAAAGATCATGTGACGTACCTTGTGATGACCGGAGTGACGTCATCACAGGTCCTTCATCAAAGGAGACACAAGGAGATGCCGGGCTACGCGAGCAAGTGGATTAAGGTGAGTTAAATGATTTTATTATTTTTTTAACCCCTCCAGCGCTATTTTACTTTGCATTCTGTATTCAGAATGCTATTATTTTCCCTTATAACCATGTTATAAGGGAAAATAATACAATCCACAGAACACCGATCCCAAGCCCGAACTTCTGTGAAGAAGTTCGGGTTTGGGTACCAAACACGCACGATTTTTCTCACGCGAGTGCAAAACGCATTACAATGTTTTGCACTCGTGCGGAAAAATCGCGGGTGTTCCCGCAACGCACCCGCACATTTTTCGCAACGCCCGTGTGAAACCAGCCTAAAAGTTTTTTTTCTCTGTCACTGGGCTCAGGGCAGGGTAAAAAGATTGTGCACTGCACCCACACAACAAAATCTATGTAGATCGCTGAGTTCAATTGGAGTTCTGATTAAAGATTCTGTCCTATTCTCTCCCTCACAGCAGCAGCATCCTATCCCTACACTAAGCATAGCAGAGTGACGTGCAGAGACTCCAGCTTATATAGAGCCTGGGTCACATGCTGCACTGGCCAATCCCAGCCATGCCATTAGTAGGCATGACTGTGATGGCTTCTAAGGGCACACAGTTAAACGCTTGTTGATTGGCTGCTGTGTTCGGGTTCGCTCAACCCTATTAATAACCCTACTTTGTTACATTAACACCATAGTAGTTCCATTTTTAGATATAAACATTTGAAGGGATTTTCGCAAAACAAATTGTTGAATTATACAGAAAAAAATCTATATTTACTACTATAATGTAGACATTTTCACAGACACTCAATTTGGTCAGTGGACCGACAAAAATCCCTGTAGGGGTCCTAAACTAAATAACTTTATTGTTACATATCTAAAATCTAAAGACCTACAGGGATACGTTAAAACTATCACGAATGAGAGGGGGGTGACGGTTCCTCACTTGCAATTGGTGCCACCTCACACTTTATGGACCATTTGGTTATTTTATGGGTGCAGAGCCTGTCACAGAACTGAGGATAGCTAGACTACATTAAGAATCAGGTGTAGTTTACATGTGTGGTACTGCTGTGCGAGACTGAGAGTTCATTAATAAACAATTAGGTGCAATCTAAGTTGCTACCATTGAATGTTATCCTACAGTCTCCCAGAAACTCGTAGCAATTATTGTCAATGGTAATGGAATTGTTTGATTTGTGCAACTCACATTTGATCAATTAGCATTCAGACCAAGGGTACTAAACAGTTCTGTTGTATAGGTACTGTGGCTCAGTACCAACACACAAAACTTAATTCCTGTCCCTAAAAGCTATATCTCTGTATTGTGTATCAAAGGCCTAAGATTTCTGCCCCTGTACAAACAATGGTGGTCACACCCAGACACAGGTCATATTCAACCTTCATTCCTGCCTAAAATTCTGCGCCTAACACTCCTCCACCCGACATGTTTCGCCGCGATGCGGCTTCATCAGGAGTTTGGAGCAATAGGGATTTTTGTCGGTCCACTGACCGAATTGAGTATTTGTGAAATTATCCTGAAGGCCCTAAAATTGGGCATTTTTTGTTTTTCATTTTCACAGACACAACCTTAGAAGACACATTGGCCTGCTGCCTTGGTTATTTACATAGACATAATTTTAAGTATTCTCACAGAGCAACTGTTAAAGGGAGTGACCACACCCTTAGCATCACAATTTAGCTCTCCTATTGTGATTTCCAAATTTATCTTTATGACCTACACCCTCTTCTTTTGACCCCTAAAAACAAGTTTCTATGATTATGCTAATGAGGAATAAAAGAGACCAAGAGGCTGCAGGGCCGCCATCAGGGGGGTACAGCCGATACCCCAGTAAGGGGCCCGGACCCCGAGGGGGCCCGGCCAGCTCCAATTTCATTTTTTTATTTTTTTTGTCTGCAGGGGGCCGGGGCATATGATTGTTCCTGGCCCCGTTGACCGACCCTCCCCCCGCCGCTCCGCTGATTCGGTAGTAGTGACACACCTTAGCCTAACCTGGGGAGTGGGAACGGTATTCCGGGCCCGGCTGCATTCCCCTTTAAAGGAGCCGCTGCGCAGCGGCACGTGACCTCAGATGCTGTGCGTGCGGCTGACTGTACCTGTCTATCGTCGCTGCCTCACGCCGGGACGCCGCCGGCATTCAAATTAGCGCGGGGAACTTGAACTTCTGTTCTGGGCTGGCCTGGCAGTGGCAGAGAGAGTGGCAGCAGACGCAGTACTGTCTGGAGGTAACTTGTAGTCTGAGACTGTGGTGGTCTGGAAGCCTGCCCAGCTGCCCTAGTGCCCTCACCCTCTCCTCCATCACACACATGATCTTCTTGGACTTGGATGGACCCCCCCTCCTAATAATTCATTAGGTCCATAACGTACATTAGGTTAAATTAGGTAGGTTATTACTTGACTTGTTTCCATCCATAAGGCAAGGGGCTGGGTGGGCTGGCAAGGGAGGTGTTAATAACAATACAATAAGTGATGGATCATGGCCCTGGATAATGTTGTCTTTGCTCGGGGGTAAAATGCAAAGCCGTTTTCTGGATTATCCCACAGGGCCATGATCCTCCATCACTTATTGTTATTAACCCCTCCCTTGCCAGCCCTATTTAGCTGTGTGTTCGGCTGCAGTCAGAACACACAGCTAAATGGCGCTGGCAAGGGAGGGGTTAATAGCAATAAGTGATGAAGGATCATGGCCCTGTGGGATAATCCAGAAAACAGCTTTGCATTTTACCCCCGAGCAAAGACCGAGCAACATTATCCAGGGCCATGATGATCCATCACTTATTATTAACCCCTCCCTTGCCAGCCCACCCAGCCCCATTTAGCTGTGTGCTGCTTAGAAAAAACAAAAAAAGTTTAGGCCATGAAGGGGTTAATTAAGTGTTGGAGGGGGTAGGGGGTGTTAATATTGTGCATATTGTGTTTGGGATCCTTTTAACAAGTTTGAGAGTGGTTGAGTGTCATCCACAGATCCCCCCCATAAAAGTGTGTCATCCACAGATCCCCCCCATAAAAGTGTGTCATCCACAGATCCCCCCCATAAAAGTGTGTCATCCACAGATCCCCCCATAAAAGTGTGTCATCCACAGATCCCCCCATAAAAGTGTGTCATCCACAGATCCCCCCATAAAAGTGTGTCATCCACAGATCCCCCCCATAAAAGTGTCATCCACAGATCCCCCCCATAAAAGTGTGTCATCCACAGATCCCCCCCATAAAAGTGTGTCATCCACAGATCCCCCCCATAAAAGTGTGTCATCCACAGATCCCCCCCATAAAAGTGTGTCATCCACAGATCCCCCCCATAAAAGTGTGTCATCCACAGATCCCCCCATAAAAGTGTGTCATCCACAGATCCCCCCCATAAAAGTGTGTCATCTACAGATCCTCCGCCATAAAAGTGTGTCATCCACAGATCCCCCCATAACAGTGCGTCATTCACAGATCCCCCCATAACAGTGCGTCATCCACAGATCCCCCCATAACAGTGCATCATCCACAGATCCCCCCATAACAGTGCGTCATCCACAGATCCCCCCCATAACAGTGTATCATCCACAGATCCCCCATAACAGTGCGTCATCCACAGATCCCCCCCCATAACAGTGCGTCATCCACAGATCCCCCCATAACAGTGCGTCATCCACAGATCCCCCCCATAACAGTGCGTCATCCACAGATCCCCCCATAACAGTGCGTCATCCACAGATCCCCCCCATAACAGTGCGTCATCCACAGATCCCCCCATACCAGTGCGTCATCCACAGATCCCCCCATGACAGTGCGTCATCCACAGATCCCCCCATGACAGTGCGTCATCCACAGATCCCCCCCATAACAGTGCGTCATCCACAGATTCCCCCCATAACAGTGCGTCATCCACAGATTCCCCCCATAACAGTGCGTCATCCACAGATTTCCCCCATAACAGTGCGTCATCCACAGATTCCCCCCATAACAGTGCGTCATCCACAGATTCCCCCCATAACATAGAAACATAGAAACATAGAATGTGTCGGCAGATAAGAACCATTTGGCCCATCTAGTCTGCCCAATATATCTGAATCCTATGAATAGTCCCTGGCCCTATCTTATATGAAGGATAGCCTTATGCCTATCCCATGCATGCTTAAACTCCTTCACTGTATTTGCAGCTACCACTTCTGCAGGAAGGCTATTCCATGCATCCACTACTCTCTCTGTAAAGTAATACTTCCTTATATTACTTTTAAACCTTTGCCCCTCTAATTTAAAACTGTGTCCTCTTGTGGTAGTTTTTCTTCTTTTAAATATGCTCTCCTCCTTTACCGAGTTGATTCCCTTTATGTATTTAAAAGTTTCTATCATATCCCCTCTGTCTCTTCTTTCTTCCAAGCTATACATATTAAGGTCCTTTAACCTTTCCTGGTAAGTTTTATCCTGCAATCCATGTACTAGTTTAGTAGCTCTTCTCTGAACTCTCTCTAGAGTATCTATATCCTTCTGGAGATATGGCCTCCAGTACTGCGCACAATACTCCAAGTGAGGTCTCACCAGTGTTCTGTACAGCGGCATAAGCACTTCACTCTTTCTACTGCTTATACCTCTCCCTATACATCCAAGCATTCTGCTGGCATTTCGTGCTGCCCTATTACATTGTCTTCCCACCTTTAAGTCTTCTGAAATAATTACTCCTAAATCCCTTTCCTCAGATACTGAGGTCAGGACTGTGTCAAATATTCTATATTCTGCCCTTGGGTTTTTACGCACCAGGTGCATTATCTTGCACTTATCCACATTAAATTTCAGTTGCCAGAGTTCTGACCATTCTTCTAGTTTTCCTAAATCCTTTTCCATTTGGCGTTTCCCTCCAGGAACATCAACCCTGTTACATATCTTTGTGTCATCAGCAAAAAGACAAACCTTACCATCGAGGCCTTTTGCAATATCACTTATGAAGATATTAAACAAAATTGGTCCCAGTACAGATCTCTGTGGAACCCCACTGGTAACATGACCTTGTTTTGAATGTTCTCCATTGACTACAACCCTCTGTTGTCTGTCACTCAGCCACTGCCTAATCCACTCAACAATATGGGAGTCCATGCTCAATGACTGCAGTTTATTGATAAGTCTTCTATGTGGGACAGTGTCAAAAGCCTTACTAAAATCTAGATATGCGATGTCTACTGCACCTCCACCGTCTATTATTTTAGTCACCCAGTCAAAAAAATCTATAAGATTTGTTTGACATGATCTCCCTGAAGTAAACCCATGTTGTTTTTCATCTTGCAATCCATGGGATTTTAGATGTTCCACAATCCTATCCTTTAATAGGGTTTCCATTAATTTGCCTACTATTGATGTCAGACTCACTGGTCTATAGTTGCTCGATTCCTCCCTACTACCTTTCTTGTGAATGGGCACGACATTTGCCAATTTCCAATCTTCCGGGACGACTCCTGTTACTAATGATTGGTTAATTAATCTGTTAACGGTTTTGCCAGCTCACCACTTAGCTCTTTTAATAATTTTGGGTGTATCTCATCAGGCCCCTGTGACTTATTTGTTTTCACCTTAGACAGCAAACTTAGAACATCTTCCTCTGTAAAGATACATGCATCAAACGATTTATTAGTCATTCTTTCTAGTGGAGGTCCTTCTCCTTTTTCTTTTGTAAAAACTGAACAGAAGTATTCATTAAGGCAGTCGGCTAGCCCTTTATTCTCTTCTACATACCTTCCGTCCTTTGTTTTTAATTTAGTTATTCCTTGTTTTAATTTCCTTTTTTTCATTTATATATCTGAAGAATGTCTTATCCCCTTTTTTCATAGACTGAGCTAGTTTTTCTTCTGCCTGCGCTTTAGAAGTTCTTATAACTTGCTTGGCCTCTTTCTGCCTAATCTTGTAGATTTCCTTATCTTCATTGCTCTGGGTTTTTTTATAATTACAAAATGCTAGCTTTTTATTTTTAATGATTTGGGCCACTTCTGCTGAGTACCACAGTGGTCTCTTCCTTTTTTTGCTTTTACTGACAAGTCTAATGAAATTTTCTGTTGCCTTCAATAATGCACCTTTTAAGTAGTCCCATTTCTCCTGGACTCCATGTAATCCGTTCCAGTCTGATAAGGACTCATTTATGACTAATTTCATTTTTGAAAAGTCTGTTTTTCTAAAATCTAAAACTTTTGTTTTTGTGTGGTGGGACTCTTTCACAGTTCTTATATTAAACCACACTGACTGGTGATCACTAGATCCCAAGGTTTCGCCTACAATGACATCATATACCGAATCCCCATTTGTGAATACCAAATGCGTCATCAAATACCAGTGCGTCATCCACAGATTCCCCCATAACAGTTTGTCATCCACAGATCCCCCATAACAGTGCGCCTGCGCACTGAGGAAGAGAGAGAAAGGAGGGGAAAGAATCCTCAAAAGCAAGCGGAGGACGGCACAGCAGACGACTGAATAGCTTCTTTTGTAAGTAAGGCTACTTTCACATTCGCGTTTGGGGCTCCGCTTGTGAGTTCCGTTTGAAGGCTCTCACAAGCGGCCCCGAACGGATCCGTACGGCCCTAATGCATCCTAATGCAAAAAAATAATGAAATTGGGGGTGGAGGGGGGCCGGGAGGCGGAGTCAGGAAAGATTCTAAAGGGGCGGGGTAGGAGGGGGGCCCAGGCCTTGAGCTGTGTAAGGGGCCCCAAAATTTCTGATGGCAGCCCTGAGAGGCTGTACTTATCCCTAGATAAGCTGAGCCACACCCATCAGAACGAAGCATCACTCCTCCCATTCTCTTCTTTTCTCCATCGACTAGCCCAGCCTAACCTTCTGATGTCATCATGATGCGGTTTCAAATCTTTTGCAGGTGCACATCTCCTTTATGTGTGCGCATGTTCCATCTGTGAACTTTGGTGGGCATAGACTTCTTCATCTGAACTGTGCATGCTCAGAACATGTACCTTTTGGGATCGACTGAACTATACTATTATAAGCACAGTTTAGTTGAAGGAGCCTACACTGTGAGAACTACGCTGTGATGCAAAGAGTTAAAAACCTTTCCCTAAGATAATATGGCACCATTATAGGAATATCAGCCAACCTTCTTTCACTTTTAATGGACATGTATTTGGTAAAAGAGTATTTGTCAGTATGATCAACCTTATTAAACAAGGTATACTGCCTGTTAGGGCTGATTATGCTGAGTTAAACAGTCCCTTAGTAGTAGACATCAGTGGCACTATTGTAGTGAAATATGCACTTTAGTGTTGAGCGAGCATGCTCGGCCGAATACCAGCTCAGCTCGAGCATCGTTATGCTAGGGACATGGCGGTACTCGGCCGAGTACCGCATGTGCTCGAGCGCAATGCTCGAGTCTCCTCCCCGCTCGTTCCGTGGCTGCTAAGCAGCTAATAAATGTGCAGGTAAGTACTGCCCTCACTGTAATGCCAGTAGCCATGTTGGCTACTGGCATTACAGTGATTGGCTGGCTGTACGCGTCATTGGGTGCTATATAGCACCCGATGACGCGTGTTTGTCTCATTCTAAATCAGGGAGAGATGAGCATAGGAAGGGACAGAGAGTGTAGGGAGTTTAATTGAATTTAATTTTTCTACAAAAACGTTTCATAGACCCAAAAGTCCTTGTAAGGACTATTGTGTGTAACAGCAGCAATATATGCTTGTAACACAACCTGCACTAAATTGCTCAGTTTTAGGGAGAGCTGTGCATAGGAAAGGACAGACAGTGTAGGCAGTGTAATAGGAAGATTTTTATACAAAATACTTTTCAGAGACCCAAAATTCCTTTTAAGGACTATTATGTGTAACAGCAGCAATATATATTTTTAGCACATCCTGCGCAAAATACAGTGTAATAGGCCACTGCGGACAGTTAAATTATTTGCGCCACATCTCCTGTTTAAAATGTGCACATCCCTAAAATATCAGTGAAATCCAGTACACTTTTTCCGTAGATGGTGTCCCCTGCAGACAGTTAAATTATCCGCGCCACATCTCCTGTTTAAAATGTGCACATCCCTAAAATATCAGTGAAATCCAGTACACTTTTTCCGTAGACACTGCGAACTGTGCCATTACCTGTGGTACCTGTCCTGTATAACGTTTCCTCATCACAAATACCTTTGTAAATTTTTTTGCACATACACTTTCAAATCCTACGCTACTGTACGTATGACATACTTTCAAGCATATATCACATTCAAAATGAAGAAGGCGAGCAGTAAGGGACGGGGAAGTGGCCTTGATGCTGATGGTCCACGTTGAGGCCGTGGCCCTGGGTGTGGAGAAACAGTGCCTTCTGCCAGAGCACAAGAAAAACAGTAATCCAAGATACCAAGCTTCATGTCTCAGTTTGCAGGGCGGCGCAGGACAGCACTCTTGAAGTCAGACTAGTGCGACCAGGTGGTCGGTTGGATTGCAGCAGATAATGCTTCCAGTCGGTTAAGCACCACCCTGTCTTCCAATCTTAGTAGCCAGGAGTCTGGTCAACACAATCCTCACCCTGATCCTCCTTCCTCCCACCATTTACAGTCTTGCCAAACAAGGGGACCCACACTTTGATATTTCGAGGACCTCTTTTCATCGCCATTACTTGATTTGTCCCTCTGGCCAAGCACGCTTGAAGAGGGACGTGAGATCTTGTGACCTGATTCCTAACTTCTTGAATATCCACAGTCACAAGAACATGATGGTGGGGAACGGCAATTAGTGTTTAATGAGGTGGATGATGATGAGACACAGTTGCCAATAAGTCAACCGCAATTACTGTATCAAGAGGTTGATGAAGAGGATGAGACACAGTTGTCAATCACTTAGGTTGTGGTTAGGTCAACAAATCAGGAGGATGATCATAGTGAGGAAGTGGAAGAGGAGGTGGTGGACGATGAGGTCACTGACCCAACCTGGGAAGGTGGAAAGCCGAGTGAGGACAGCAGTACAGAAGGGGAAGGATCTGCAGAACTGCAACAGGCTGGAAGAGGCAGTGGGGTGGAAAAATGGAGAAGGCAGGCCACACCACACAGGCCCGCAACTGTTCCACGGAGCAACCCCTTGCGGAAATCTCCCTCGCCAAGGGGAAGATGTTCCGCAGTATGGCGCTTTTTTGAGGAAAATGCGGACGACAAAAGAATAGTAGTTTGCAACCTGTGCCATATTAAAATGAGCCAAGGCATGAACACTAGCAACCTCAACACCACGAGCATGATCTGCCACATGGCTTCCAAGCACCAAAATAAGTGGGGCAAACGCTTGGGTCCGCAATCTGTGTCTGTGGGTCACACCACTGCCTCATCTTTCCCTGTGTTATGTGCTGGCCAATCCCCTATTGAAGGTGCAGGCCCGGAGGCATCCCGCCCTGCACATGGATCTTTGCAAGCACCATCAGTAGTGATGGCCGAACATCTGCCGGGACGGTTCGCGAATGCGATCACGCGAACGCAATCAAATGTTCTCGATCTGCAAGTTCGTGGCGGGTCCCATTCATTTTAATGGCAGGCGAACCTGAAAAATCTTCAGCTCATATTTGCAGCCAAGAAATAATTACTAGAAGTGCACAAATAGTCCCACAACATGGACAGTGACATACCAGATGTATTAATCGAATTTGCGATCTCCATTCATAATTTTTTTCAATGCGAAATAAATATATAATTTTCACGTACGCGCATGCGCAAATGCACTATACAGTACCCAAATGCACTATAAAGAAAGTATATTGGTATATAACACTCCGCTTCAATCAGTTTTTTTGGGGGGGACTGGTATATCACACCAGTAGAAATTATTTGTTCAAATAACGCTTGTCCCTCTATATACCTGCAGTATCGCAGCAGAACCGCACACAACTGCCGCACAATACAAATGCACTATAATATACTTTCTAATATAGAAAGTATGAATATAACATTCGACAATCGCAAAACACGATCCGCAAAACACGGACACCGGCAATGTGCATTCCGCAATTTGTGGACCGCACATCGCCGGCACTATAATAGAAAATGCCTAATCTTGTCTGCAATTGCGGACAAGAATAGGACATGTTCTATTTTTTTGCGGGAAACGTAAGCACAGATGCGAAAGTGCGGGTCCGCAAATGCGGATGCGGACAGCACATTCCGGCCCCATTGAAAATGAATGTGTCTGCACCCGTTCCGCAAAATTGCGGAACGGATGCGGACTCATTTTGCGGATGTGTAAATGGAAAGGATTTCCCTCAAAACTAAAATAAATTAAATTATTAAAGTTAGGCAAAAAGCATAGATGTGGTAGGCAATAACAAGTGCTCGGCGGCACTAAATCAGGTGCTCGGCGGCACTAAATAAGGTGCTCGGCGGCACCAAATCAGAAACCATATGTCCTACCACAATCCGGGGGGTTCCAGTGCACATCCATGAATCCCAGAGGGAAAGCAAAAAACATCTATCCCTGGGCTAGATGATGATGTGGTATTGAAGGACAGGGTGGGCATAGATCTGTCCCTGATATTGCCCTACAGGGGGGTGCTATTCTGGCCCTGATAGCCTAACCACAGACCACCCGCCCTGATAAGAGCGATCCCGTCCGGAACCTTACCCTATATAAAAATGGCCCTAGTAAGCCCCTAGCCCCTAGGCCCCTGACTTCCAGGTGATCACTATATAGATCTATGTGTTTTTGACTCATTATAAAAGTATAAGTATATCGCACCCCTCTGTGTATCACACATATCGATAGCACACCTATACTAGTCCTTAAAATTACTTTTGCTGCCCTATTAGCTAGCGTTTGATGTCCCTAACAGCCTGTGCCTGCTCCACACAACAACCTCTCCCTACACTGGCAAAACGCTGAATGTAAAATGGCGGCCAGATCAGGTTTAATTATAAGGTAGGGGGTATGTCCATGTGCTGAAATGTCTCAATTAGCTGTCCTGTACCACCTGATGGATGTGTCATGGGTCAAACTTCTTCATAATGTAAAAGAATATGGCGGGCGCAAATTTCTCCATTCTGTTTGCATGCTCGGCGAATCGCGAACACGAAAGTTCGCCGCGAAATGATGAGCACCCGAACATCCCAATGTGCTTGGCCAGAGACCCCGAGCACCCGAGCACTACGGTGCTCAATCAACACTAATGCATTTTTATTTATTTGCAGATTGGGCTCCTGGAGCACTGATAGGTGGGCCTAGCCCTCAGAGCACTGCTTCACCACTGCCTTCCAATTTGGCCACTCCCCCCTTGAGTGACAGGATCAGACATCCTCTCTGTCTTCCTGCCTAGCCTTATTGCTCAAAGAGAGGGGGAGTGGCTAAGGTGGGATGGTAGCGGTGATGCAATATGCTGAGGAGCTAGGCGTCTACTCAATGCTCCTAAAACATAATTAGCATACAAATTACAGTGCATTTTTCTCTACAGTGGAACCACTGATTTCTACTATTAAGAGATTGTTTAACTCAGCACAATCAGCACTAATGAGCAATATACAGTACCTGGTTTGAAAGAGTTGATTATACTGTAAGGGCTCATGCACACAAATGCATTTTTTTTCCACGTCTGTTCCGTTTTTTTGCAGACCGTATGCAGAACCATTCATTTCAATAGGTCCCCCAAAAAAACAGAAGTTATTCCATTTCCGTATGTCCGTATTTCCGTTTCGCAAAAAAATAGAACATGCCCTGTTATTGTCCATATTATGGACAAGGATAGTATTATTCTATTAGGGGGCAGCTGTTCCGTCCCACAAAATACGGAATGCACACAGACATCATCCGTATTTTTTGCGGATCCATTTTTTGTGGACGGCAAAATACATACGGTCATGTGCATGAGGCCTAAGATGTTCTCTATTTCAGCCACTGCCTTGAAACTGACTAACCTAGGATAGAAGAAGTAGGCTTGAGCGAATTGAGCTTAGGATCATAGATATGAAGTCGATTTGTTTAAAATCTTTACTTGTAATGCTGTTTACATACAGTATTAAAATGTATGGGCTCCGTATGGCAAAAGTTTGTCTTGGCCGAAGTTGCACGAGACTTTGGTGAATGACTTCGGTATTCCTATCTGCATATTTAAAAACATTTTAAAATAGGAATCCGAAGTTAGCTTTGCCACCAAGGTACCAGCTAGTACCAAAGCCGACTTCTGATTCCTATTTTAAAAAGTCATTCACCGAAGTCTCCAGCAGCGTCGGCCGTCAGTTTTGCCACATGGAGCCCATACATTTTAAGGCCTCTTTCACACTACCGTTTTCTGTTTTGCAGGACGTTTTTTTCGTTCCGTATACGGTCCGTATACGGAACCATTAATTTCAATGGTTCCGCAAAAAAAAAATGAATGTACTCCGTATGCATTCCGTTTCCGTATTTCCGTTTTTCCGTTCTGTTGAAAGATAGAACATGTCCTATTATTGCCCGCAAATCACGTTCCGTGGCTCCATTCAAGTCAATGGGTCCGCAAAAAAAACTGAACACATACGGAAATGCATCCGTATGTCTTCCGTAACCGTTCCGTTTTTGCGGAACCATCTATTGAAGATTTTATGCCCAGACCAATTTTTTTCTATGTAATTACTGTATACTGTATATGCCATACGGAAAAACGGAACGGAAAAACGGAACGGAAACGGAAACACAACGGAAAGAAAAAAAAATCAGTGAAAAACGGACCTCGAAACACTAAAAATAGCCATACGGTAGTGGGAAAGAGGCCTAATACTGTACGGAAACAGCATTATAAAGAAAGCGCTTTAGCGAATCGACTTCAGATCTTTGATCCAAAACTCAATTTGTTCAAGCCTGGTGACAAGTATATAATAATATGGGACATCTGGAAGGAACAAGTACAGTAGCTTTCCAGATCACTGTACATGTCCGTCCCCTCATTGCATTATCCTAGAATCCCATAAAACAGAGAGAGTGCAAATATTATAAGAAGAATCATTTTTCTTCCGCACTGAGAACATATATCTATATTCCATTTGGATGACATTTCGATGTTACTAGCTTAAGGCTGTAAAAAGGGCAACACAAACTATGTAGCATGTTTTAAATATTCATCTCCTTTTGATTATTCTACTCCTATATTGTTTGTTCTGTCATGGGGGAAGGCATTCTCTCTGATTTAACACTCAGCTAATAGATGTGTTTTTGTGTTTGTAAATAGCAATAAATCATGACGATAGAGAAGTAATTCTAAATTAAGCAAAGCAGTTGACATAGTTGTGACTTGTGAGCAATGCTAGGCTCAAATGCTCGGAAAAAGAAAAAAAAGGGACTGGTAGAACATTGTCTTCTTAATATTCTACTAGCAGCTCCTTCATTACCAGTCACAGAGAGCCAGATGACATTATGTAGGCCACATCTAAAGCATGCAATCTGCTTGTTGTCACGGCTGTATCCTGTGTAGCAGGATGAAAGTGTGTCTTGCTCCAGCAGTGTGGTATCATGTAAGTCCAGCTGAGCCACGTGCATGTTGAGGAAGAGTAGAAAAGGGTAAACAGCATCCGCTAATTTGTATGTAAAATATTACATTAGCATCAGGAAAAAAGCTGCATAAAACAAGTGCTGTTATTGCTAAGCTTGTCGTATCTTGTTTTCTGATTCTTTTTCTTTCAGCTCTTGACAGCAGAAGCTACAAAACCAATGTATAACATAATTACAATGATAGCTGGCACAATGTTCCTGTTTTAATTCAAGGTAAGCCCTCTAAATTTTATTCCTATCCCTCATGTGTTTCACATGTATTTCCCTTATATTCTTAGAGCCACCGCTGTATTTTTGTGGCTACGAAATCGCATTAACCCGTTCACATTAACCCGCGCCTGTGTTTATTCGGCGCAGGCGCTCTGAGATAAGGAGGCTCGCCTCCTCAGCACTCCCTCAGTGCACCTGCGGCGGTGACGTCACCGAAAGAGAAGACGTCATCGGCGCAGGCGCACTGAGGGAGTGCTGAGGAGGCGAGCCTCCTTATCTCAGAGCGCCTGCGCCGAATCAACACAGGCGCGCGATTTTTGAAATGCTGACAGGGCCTGTCGGAGGAGGAGATCGCGGCTGGCCCTGTCAATCAACAGAAGGAGGGGGCGGTTTTCTGCGGCTGCTACCAGCAAGTAGACGCCCTACTTGCTGGTAGAAAGGTAATTAGCATATCATAAAAGTAAGTTTTTTGCTAAATCTACTGAACGAAAATTATTAATAACATAATGTATGGCAATATGGCAGGATAGGGATTATAAAAAAAAAAAGAGTTTAGTGTTATATACCAATAATATACTTTCTATATAGTGCATTTAGGTAGTGCAGCATTTGTTTGCGGTTTTGCTGCGTTACCACATCTACACAGAGTGACAAACGCTATTGGAACAATTAATTTCTACTTGGTTGAGTGGCTCACTCAGCCTTCCGCTTCTGCACCCTCCTCACTCTCTGCTCTGTGCACCCCCAAAGAAACCACCACCACAACCATATCCCCTCCGCCGGAGTCAGAGGAAATATGTTCCCATCCATTACAAGACCTTACCAATGCGCAGCCATTCTTGACATCGGATCAGGAACAGGAGGTATCAACGGTCGCCACCCAGCAGTCTGATGACAGTACCCAGATCAACCCAAGGAGGGTGGTCCCTGCTGTTGCTGCCTACTCCGAGATCTATGTCAGTGGTGGTGAAGGTGACGAATCCGATGATGACGTGTCGATGGACATCACGTGAATGCCCACAAGAGAGGAAGAGGAGGGGAGGAGGGTAGTTCAGAGGGAAAGACGGAGCCACAGATAGGGACGAGAAGGAGAAAAAGCTGGCAGAATATACAGTGCACAGGAGGCAAAAAGCAGACTGTATCTGGAACAAGCCATCCATCATGCACGGTCACATCTGGCGCTCCCAGGACGCCAGAACATGGCTCTGTAGTGTGGGCTTTTTTTAACGTGTCCGCTGCTGACAATAGTGTTGCCATCTGCAGCCTATGTTGTCAACGCATAAGTCGCAGTAAGCCGAACACTCACCTAGGAACAACCGCCTTAAAAGGCACCTGGCCCCCCATCACCGAGCCCAGTGGGAGCAACACGGTGAGAACCCACAAAGCCACACTCCCGGCGCTCCCCGTCCTGCCTCTTCTCCTTCTCCGCTCTCCCCCCAGTTGTCCTCCACTCCACCTTCCACCATGCCATCGTCGCGTTCATCTGGCAAAAGGCAGGCTTCCTTGCCCCAAATGTTAGAGCGAAAAAAGATGATGACACCGGATAACCCTCTTGCCCAACGGCTGACCG